>NW_020953945.1:314800-513000 GCF_900497805.2 Vombatus ursinus | reverse complement strand
GGGCAGGAGGGCGGAGCCCGAGGCTGGCTGAGCGACGGAGACTCCGACCAATAGGAAGCTGAGAATGGCTTGTGACCCCGCCTCCTCCTCCGACGCGCCAATAGAGTGTCGGGGGGCGGACCCAATGACGGTCCGGGAGCGGTGGCCGGAAGTCAGTGTGGCTTTGACACGAGGGTCGGCGCGGAGGCAGCGGAGGAGGTGAGTGTGTGCGGGCCGAACCGGGCCGGGGCGGGCCGGGAAGCCTCCCTCTGATTCCTGGCATTTTCGTGACGCTTCAAGTGTGCAAAGCGCTTTGTGCCCCTCCCCGCGCCGGCGGGGCAGGGATTGTTTACCTTCGTAGTGCTGATAGCAGCCTGATAATAAATAGCTGCATCTGTCGTCACCCTGGCAGGGAGCGCCCATGGCATCTTCACCACCCCCGCCAGCATCATCATTATCCCCCTCTTACAGGTGGGGAAACTGAGGCAGGAGTCAGTGACTTGCCCAGGGTCACACAGCTGGTACGCGTCTGAGGCTGGATTCGAGCTCGGCTCTTCCTGATTCCAGCCCCAGGACGGTGCCTAGAGCTGTCCCAAATCACGTTGTTATGATGAAAACAGATCTGTGCCTGGTGCTGTAAAGTACTTCACCTCTGTTCTCCTCTTGGAGATCAGATAATTGAGATGCAGCCTTGTGAAGTAGGAATCATGGGTACTGACCATCTGTTATGTTATATCGTTGTCTTATAATGCAGGTGAAGAAACTGAGGCCCAAAGAAAGGACAGGATGGACATGGGGGGAGGGGTCTGCCCCTGTGGTTGCGTGGCTGTAGGACCCCCACCTGCCAAGGTGGGGCTTGAACCTGGACCTTCCTGAATCCCAGGTCTGCAGGCTGTCCCCGGTCTCTGCTATTAACAATGATCACCTGCAGAAAGCAGTTTATTATCAGCTTGGGCAATACTCGCCAGAACCTGTGACACTGAAGGGATAAGTCACCTTCGTAGAGGATCCTTATAGCAGTGACCACAAAAATGGACTTTTACATGATGCTTAATAGGCACCATCTTATATTAACCACACAGCATTCCTTCAGGTACATGCCCCAGGTGTTTGTCCCACTTTACAGATGAGGAAACTGAGGTTCAGGGAGAAGTTACATTCTGTATTGTTATTATTAAAACAGATGTTTATATTACTCATTAAAGTTTCTAAAGTGTGTTGTGTACATTGTTTCAAAAGAGAGACACACCAATAGTATGTACTTCGTGGGTTTTTGTGAGATTCAAATAAAGTATATACTAGAGGTGTGTGCCTTTTACAGATGGAGAAAGTGAGGCCCAGAGAGAGGAGGTGACAATAATAACAAATATTTACATAGCTCTCCACAAATGGTGTCTCCCTGAACCTTGTAATAGCCCCGAGAGGAGGGTGCTCCTGGTGAGGAAATCCAGTCTCAGGACTTAAGTGACTTGCCCATGGTCATTAAGGCAAGAAGAGTCCGAGGTAGGATTTGAACCCAGGCCTTTCTGATTGCCGAGGCCAGCACATCAGCCATTTTGCCAGGCTGCCCCCCTTGGCTAGTGAGTTGATCCCAACACCAGGTGCAGCTGGAGAGCCCAGGGTAGCTGGCATTGCTACTTCTAGCCATTTGACCTTGGGCAAGTCACAGAATCTGCATGTGGAAGGACCCGAGAGGCCAACTAGTTCAACTTGTCCCTAAACAAAAACTTCCCACTACAACATACCTGAGCAGGTGGCCAGCCAGCCTTTGCCTGGAGAACCTCCTGCTGAAGGGAGCCCAGCGGGGACCCACCCCACGCATCAAGCCCCAGTGCCTCCTTACAGTTGCCACTCATGCTCAGTTCAATTTAGCTAAAAACGTTTCTTAAGTGCCTGCTATGAAGAAGATGCTGGTGTTATGCCCTGGATCATTTCTAGTTCTGTTTTCTAGGGCCAAGTAAAGCAAGTCTTCACCTTCTTCCACTCAAAAGCCTTTCAGATACTTGAAGGTAGCTCTCACTCTCTCATCTCTCTCTGTCTCTCTTGTCTCTCTGTCTCAGTCTCTCCTCTCTCTCCCCTCTCTCTTCTGTTCTCTTCCTCTCCCTTCCCTTCTCTTCTCTCTGTCTCTGTTTCTGTCTCTCTCCCTCTCTCCCCTCCCTCCTAAGTCTTAGCTTCTTCCAATTCATTATCTCCAATGTAATGTCCTTCATCATCTTAGTTGCCCTCTTTTGGACATTGATGGTATTTTCTAAACTGTGATGTCCAGACACGAGTACAGCACTCCGTATGTGGTTTGAGCAGGGCAGAAGACAGTGTGATTTTTACTGTACCTCTCTTCCTTACCCTCCCCACCCCCAAGCCAGCTGGTGGTGCACAGTGGATAGAGAGCTGGGCTTGGAGTCAAGAAGACCTGAGTTCAAATGTAGCCTCAGATACTTACTAGCTGTATGATCCTGGGCAAACCACTTAACCCTTTTTGCTTCAGTTTCCTCAGCTGTAAAATGGGAATAATAATAGTACCTGCCCCCCAAGGTTGTGAGGATCAAATGGGATAATATTTGCAAAAAGCATTTAGCCTAGTACTGTTGTGGTCTAGGGGTCTTGGGAACCCCGACAGCAAGAGCTGTCTTCAAATGCAAAGGGCACAGGTCTGCCTCTAAAGAATTTGACCACTCAAGCCTTCTTTCAGGCTAAGTAGCAGGTTTTATTTGTGATGCAAATAGAAGAGGGCCAGACTCCTAGTGAGTCTGTGCATTTGGTAGGAACAAGACTGACTTTTTTTGTAGGGAAAAAGATTGTGGAAAGATTTGGATGGGATTAAACAGTGGCAAATGGCCTGGGTGATCCAGGGGTCTGGATGGGATTAAGGGGTAGGAAGTAGCCTGGGGTGGTCTGGAGGTAGTAGAGAATGAAGGGCTGGGGTGGGTCGGGCCACAATGAAAGGACAGTTGAAAGGATTATTGAGTATCTAGGTGGGGATGTTTGCGGAAAGTTCAGGAGCAGGGTTGGTCCAGGTCCCAAAGCCCTTCAGTACCTGGTACATAGTAGGCATCTAATGAATGTTTATTTTCCCCCTTTCTCCCACCCTCCAGCCCTGGACATGATGCTTCCCCATATAGCTGAAGATTGAATTAGGGGTTGATTTTTTGGCTGTCTAGCCTGCGTTGAGTTTCTAGTCTGTGAAAGGCTTCTTTGGATGAATTGCTCTCTCTAGCCAGCCCTCCCTCATCTGGTGCTTGTAAAGACATTTTTTAAACTCAAGTGTAAGACTGTAGTTATTCCTTTGAAGGTGACCTTCTCTCTTCAGCTCAGGGTTCAAGGCCATGGAGATCCTCTGGGATGCTGACTTGGTCATAACATGAGCCGGCCATCCCCGCCAACATTGGGTATCTGCACATTCCATAAGAATACACTCTAGGCCTTTAACTATGTCATTCAGAAAGAGGTCAGGTAGCTTCCAGCCAATCCCAGCTGGCAGCTGAGCGCTGCTTTTGGGGCGCTCCCTCTGAGATCTCCTGGTGCAACTGAATGGCCCCTCTTTGGAGGCCACCCTTCCGGGCACAGCATCCACCTAATTGTGCTTTTGCCTAGTTCTTGTCTCTCCCTATTATCCATTAGAATAGCATCACACAACTGCTTGACTAAGGAATGAAAAAGCATGGATTAAGCTATTACTGTGTATAAAGCACTGTGTTAAATGCTGGGTATACAATAGAAAAGTCCAGCTGGCCCAGCTCTCAGAGAGCTCACATTCTCATTGGGAGAGACATCACATATGCCACAAGCCTCGTGTCCCTTCGGATTCAGTGGCAAGGCTTCCCAATGGGAAGGCATCTTCTTTAGTGTCATTCCCATCAAAAACCATTTCCGGTTCTGATGTTGAACTATTTGGTGCTGCTGAAGACTCTTCTTTTGGGATCCTCAGTCTCCAGGGCTGGAGCACGCACAAAGGTTGCTTCCCCCCAATGGCTACTGGCTGGGCTGGAAACAGGGCCGGGGGCCTGGTGGCCCTGGGGCTCTCGGCCTTGCCTGCCAGGCTGGGGTCAGTGACAGTTGGTGGAGGGGATATGATAGATCCTTTCTCCGCCTCGTGGTGGCCATGACACGAGTCGGCTGGGATCTGAGGGCTGTGGGGAGGCGGCAGGGTGGTTTGACTGGCTTGCTATGTCTCTTCTCCTTTCACTCCCTCAGGGCCCCCGGGCTCACTGGGCTGCCCGCTGTGGAACAGGGTTAGCATTTGGTCTTGGTTAAAAAAAAATGGATGAAATCTAGAATGATCAGAACTGGTTATCAGAAGTTTGCTGCAAATCGAGGTCAGGCTCATGGACCTGTAGTTTGCAGACGATTCTTTGCCTTTTTCATGGATATTGGGACAGCCTTTGCCCTTTTCCAATTCTCTGGCGCCTCTGTAGTTCTCCATGATCTTTCCAGGTTCAGTGACAGTGGTTCAGGAGCCACTTCTTCTACTTCTCTAAGCCAAGGTGGTCCAGCTCAAAGAGGAGGGCCGCTAATTGTACAGAAGGACTCCTGCACGTTGCGCCATCTAGTAACTTCATTTTAAAATGTAATATTATCTATGTTTTATTGTATTTCTATTTTGTTACCTATTTTCCATTCCATTTGAATCTGGTTTGGGTCACGCTGGGGGCCGATGGGGGCCACGTGTTTGACACAGCTGCTCTAGGATGTAGTTTATCTTTGCTAGGTTCCTTGAACTCATTCCCTGACTTAGCATGGTTGTCATTGTGACACCCTGCTGGCCTCTTTTGTCCTGCCCTTACCTGGCCAAAGATGTTTTCCTTGGCTGAGAAAACAGAAGCAAGAGAAGAGCTGAGCAGCCCTGTGTTCTCCCTGACCTCCATTACTACTCTCCCATTTGCCCCAAACCATAGTTTGACCCTTTCTTTAATTCTTTTCCCCCATTCTGGCTTAAAGAAACAAACCTTTTTTATATTCCTTAGTCTTCTTCACCAGCCTTCACTTATTTTGAGCTTAAGTACATAGTCTTATGTGTCACACTTCTGTATTGATGTTCCGGTATCTGCCCTGTAATATATGTATCTTCTATACATCGTACATCTATCTACACAATAGATGTATCTTCTATATACATCTCGTTCAAATGTGTTATTGGTGAGTTCCCTGTGTAGCCACATTGTTTTCTTTAGAGCAGTGGTCTCCAAATGGGAGGATGTCCATTCCCAGGGAATCTGCAAGCTCTTCCATTGAGATGGAAGAGAATATATTAGCCCTCATGTTTATAGTTTTTAATTTAAAAAATTTTAGATTTAATAAAAATTTTAAAAATAAAAAATGTTAATTTAAATTTTTTTTAAATTTAAGTTTTATTAATATTTCATATATGGTTTGACATTTGCTACTTAGTCCATAAGTTGTAAGATGTATTCTATAGGAAAAGTGGAGGTTTGACAAGGGCACCCTCCCTCATTTGTTTGCTTTCATCATATTGTAGTGTCCCGCTTTAAGCAGATTTACAAATTAGATTATCTAGTTTGAACTGGAGTAAGTAGCCATCACAAAATAAACAGATGCCTTGAAAAGACTCATACAAAGAAACTGGGAACAGGAAACGATGCTGATAATTCAAACACAAACAGCCTCAGAGCTAAGGTCTCTACCCCTAGTACAGGCTCCTAGCTGTTTTATGACATAAAAATATCAGATCAGATAAGAAGTTGGACAGAAACAATCAGAAGTTATCAAGATGATTTGAAATGTGGATTTATATCCACTTTCATTAATAATGGCCCTCACACTTTGCACCTTCAATAATTAGCTAAAGATGGCATGAAGCGATCAAAACTAGCACATTTAAAAACAGAGCTTTTGTTCCAGAAAATGCTCTTAGTCCCATCTGCACATTTCACACTTGAAAACAGGATTTCCTAACCTGATTTTCCTAAAAATCTTCCAAATGAGTGTTAGTTGGTTTTGAACCTATTTGTAAAGAATATAAAACTGCAGCGTCTTCCAATTTCTTTGCAATAACAAATAGTTGATTGACGTCAGGGAAGATGGAAATTTATTAGCCGGATTTCAACGAAACCTTTTCTATTATGATGGCATTGAAAAAAGAAGCATTGTGATTAGTTTGGCATTTCCTCTCTTTAGAACCGTATCTTTGCCACATATCTTTTTCATCAGTGAACCAAGCATTCAAACCAAGTATCCAAATAAGCTCACTTGGAAACTGGGCCTCTCAATTATTTTTATACAGTAACACCACAATCTTGCTAAACCAAGACTTTAAAAAGGAAGGATATTCAATTATATTGCCCTTGTTAAAAATTATTGTCAGTAATTTTAAGTAAAAACGTTTTTGTTCTATTATAAATAAAATGCTTAAAATACTGCTTATTTCCTCTTTATCTCATCCTTTAATTTCTCCATTTGTGCATTTTCAGAATTCTGTATAGTGTATTCATACATTAGTACATGCTTATAATTTGCAAGAAAGATAGATATATTAGGAGTACATACTCAAAAAATTTGCCACTGTGATGGACACAGGATCTTTGACCTCCTCCATTTGTAAACTAAACCTGTTTGCTCTTCTGTATAAACGCTGGTGGCCCCCAACTGCCCGAACTTATTTGATGTTGCCTGATTGCCTTCCCTGATTAATTCCGAAGACCCCTGGATGAGTGTAACCCTTTGCTGCTCAGAACTCCTGGATTCAAGACATCCGTTAGCGTCAACCTCCCTAGGAACTGGGTTTCCAGACATTTTTGCTACTGTGCTCAGATCTTTGTGCCTTCAGAATTTCATGCCTAGAGTTTCCCATAATTCCCTGGATTCTCTGTAGAATTTTATCCCATGCAATCCTGGCTATTCTCTCCCTGGACTCTTTGAGATCCACTCTCCCAAAATTCGCAGGGCACTTCGGACTATTCTGGCCTTTCGTCTGCTTGCCTCTCACAAATTACACAATAGAATGGTCACTTTCCCACAAGGTTCCCATCGTTTCCAGCCAGATCCTCCTGTTGGTGAGAATCGGATCCAGAATAGAATTCCCATTTGTTGTCTCTTTCACCTTTTGAGGGAAGAAATTCTTTAATTAGAATTGATTTGATTGGCAAGTTAAGAAATTAGTAGCTGCTCTGCTTGTGGTCAAGAGTTCTAGCAGATGTCTGGATTACCGAAGTGTCCCCATCACCATGCGCCATCGCTCCTCCATGCCAGGTTCAGGATGCGTCCCCAAACCCCTGCCTACTCCCCTTTCTCTTCAGGTACTCTGCTGTGTACTCTGATGACAATATGATCTCCATTTCTGCCTCTCTTGGTATTCCCCCAAGTGGTCACCACCATGCTTTCCCCTCCACTGCCTGAATTTCCGAATCACGAGTTTATTTTCTTAATATGTAATGCTTCTCCACACTTCCCTTTGCTACTCCTTCCTTCCCCCCATTTCTTTTGAATAGGATAAACCATTCTAGAGCCATGTTCTAATCTGGATGTCATTCCACCAAGTCTCAGTGACACCTCTGAGGTCAAATTGGCCTCGCTGTGTTAGGATTTCCACTTCATTTGGCTTCTTTCTCTTACTTCATACATAGATATCTAAGGCTATGCTTTTTTTTAAAAATCATCTTCTTGTATGAGTTTTGTCTCCTATGAACTCCTTGGGTATCTCAATCAACCAGTCAGTCAACACTTATTAAGGGCTAAGTCCCTGCTAGACACTAAATTTTGAATTTTGCATTGGGGGTTACAGATATAATGAATGAAACAATAAATATCCACTTACAAACAGTATCTACCTTCTACGGGTATATATCTCTCTCCATAATAGCTATAATATTTAGCATCATGGCTATTTTCTGCAGTGGATAGAGCACTGGGCTTGAAAAGTCAGGAAGTCCTGAGTTCAAATGTGGCCTCAGACACTTCCTAGCTGTGTGACCCTGAGCAAGTCACTTCCCTTCTGTGTGCCTCAGTTTCCTCATCTTTAAAATGGGCATAATAATAGCATCTACCTCCCAGGGTGGTTATGAGGATCAAATGAGATGATAATTGTAAAGCATTTAGCATGGTGCCTGGCACATAGTAGGCGCTATAAAAGTGTTCACTATTATTAGCTATAATTCTAAAGTTCTTTTGACTGGATTAGCCAGTCAAATACATTCTTATCGGCTCTTGTCTGGTTCACCTCATCCCTGGCTACTTTCCTGTCATTCCCGAATCTTAAGCCTTGCTCTAGAAATACAAATCCCATTCTCAGCTGTCATCCTCTCAACCAGCTGTTCACTTCCAAAATAGGCCATTTTGAATCTCTTCTCTTCAGAGGTCAACAGTAACGACAATATGTCCTGTTCCCCCGCAGTCCTCAATTTCTTGCCCAAGATTTTATAAACTTTCAGCCTGCCTTCTAGGTCTCTGCTGCCAGAATTGTGCATGCCCATGTGTTAGGTGTGTGCTATGTGCCAGAAGTAGGTATTAGTCTTTCATTTTGACAAGTCTTGGGAGGTTCTACCCCAAGAAGATAGCAGACCTCTCTTGTTGTTATGAAGTTAAAAAAAAAATATCTGCTTCAAAAGCCTTCATAGCGGGGAGCTGCCAACTACCACTTCTGGCCTCTTCCTCTGATGCTGATAGAACCTGGGGAGCCCCCATGTAGCAACTTCTTTTAAAAAAACCCCAACATATTTCCACATTAATCATGTTGTGAAAGAAGAAACAGAACAAAAGGGAAAAGCCACACACAAAAAAAAAAGTGAAAACAGTATGCTTTGGTCTACATTCAGACTCCAGAGTTCTTTCTCTGGGTGTGGATACCATTTTCCACCATGAGTCTTTTGGAATTGTCTTAGATCATTGGATTGCTGAGAAGAGCTAAGTCTATCAAAGTCAGTCATTGCACAACGTGGCTGTTACTGTGCACAATGTTCTCCTGGTTCTGCTCACTTCACTCAGCATCAGTCCATACAAGTCTTTCCAGGTTTTTCTGAAGTCCGCCTGCTCATCATTTCTGATAGCACAATAGTATTCCATTACATTCATATACCACAACTTGTTCAGCAATTCCCCAATTGTTGGGCATTCCCTCCATTTCCAATTCTTTGCCACCACACAAAGAGCTGCTATGAATATTTTTGTACATATGGGTCTTTTTCTTTTTTTTTTTTTTAATCTCTTTTGGGATACAGACCTAGCAGTGGTAGTGCTAGATCAAAGACCATGCATGGTTTTATAGCCCTTTGGGCGTAGTTCCAAATTGCTCTCCAGAATGGTTGGATCAGTTCACAACTCCACCAACAGTGCATTAGTGTCCCAATTTTCCCACATCTTCTCCAACATTTCTCATTTTCCTGTTTTGTCATGTTGGCCAATCTGATAGGTGTGAGGTGGTACCTCAGAGTTGTTCTGATTGGCATTTCTCTAATCAATAGTGACTTAGTGCATTTTTTCATATGACTGTAGATAGTTTTAATTTCTTCATCTGAAAACTGCCTGTTCATATCCTTTGACCATTTATCAATTGGGGAATGATTTGTATTCTTGTTACTTTGACTCAGTTCTCTATATATTTAAAAAATGAGGCCCTCATCAGAGACACTTGCTATAAAGATTACTGTAGAAAAAAAAAAGCATCTTTCTGCTTTCCTTCTAATCTTGGTTGTGTTGGTTTTTGTGAAAAAAATTTTAATTTAATGTAATCAAAATTATTCATTTTGCATTTCGTAAAGCTCTCTGTCTCTTGTTTGGTCATAAATTCTTCCCTTCTCCATAGATCTGACAGGTAAACTATTCCTTGCCCTCCTGATTTGCTTATGGTGTCACCCTTTATGTGTACATCATGTACCCATTTTGCCCTTATCTTGGTATATGGTGTGAGATGTTGGTCTGTGCCTCGTTTCTGCCATAATATTTTCCAGTTTTCCCAGCAGTTTTTGTCAGATAGTGAGTTCTTATCCCAAAAGCTGGGGTCTTTGGGTTTATCAAACAGTAGATTATTACAATCATTTACTACTGTGTCTTTGTACTTAATCTATTCCACTGATGCACCATGGTATTTCTTAGCCAGTACCAAATAGGTTGGATAATTGAGCAGCTTCCTCTGGCGCATGGACAACTGCCCCCTTTCTGGGAGAGCCTCTGTTTCTTAGTGCCAAGGATTCTTGGGCTTTCCTCTTCCCATTCTCATCTGTGGGACAGTTTTCCAGTCTCCAGCCTCCTGACACACGGAGGTCAGTGATCCTGTCTCGGCCGTTTCAGGTCCGTTGTTCTCCCTGGTTTCACACCAAACGCCTTCTTCCCTTTTTTCAAGGAGTATTTCATTCTCCGTGATAACCTGGAGAGTGAAAAG
Source organism: Vombatus ursinus (assembly GCF_900497805.2). Classification (NCBI taxonomy): domain Eukaryota; kingdom Metazoa; phylum Chordata; class Mammalia; order Diprotodontia; family Vombatidae; genus Vombatus; species Vombatus ursinus. The sequence goes on along the minus strand of NW_020953945.1, from coordinate 502,694 downwards.
GTGTTCCCTTTCATTCTAGAGAATGAAGAAGAGACCAGCTTGTACTTTGAGCACAGGTAGAAGCCATTTGCTTATTCTATGCACAGGAGAGATTTGCATTGTGTACTCCGTGCGATTCATTGTAAAGTGTGACCTGCTGTCCATGCGATCTAGTGAGATCTCTCCTCTTTCTTGTTAGAAGCTCCCTGGAGATTTGCTATGGCACCTGCCCATGGGCGCCTGCAGCTATGCAGTCACCACTCACTCACCCTTTGGAACCCCTTGCCAGCCACACATCACCTCCTTTCCCTTCTCTCACTGACCATTTATTTACTTTGTCTTACCCACCACCTCCTTCTCCTGGAGGCCTTCCCTTCTTCCTTCAGCTTGAGCCCTTCTCTTTTCCCTTTTCTCTTCCTCCTCCTCCTCTTGCAGCTCAAGGCCTCTTCCCTGGGTTCTTCATCTTCTCTTCCTGCTCTTCCATATTTGTTTCTTCCTGAGGCCTTCTGCTTGGGTCTGCCTTTTCTTCCTCGGGCCCTTCTGTTGGAGTCTCTTTTCTGCCTTAATTATTCTTATTCTGTTTCTGTTCAGTCTTCTGAATTTAGTACATCATTCTCCACAGTCTTTTCCCTCAGAAGCTGGAAGCAAAAGTATCCTGAAATGCTCTTGGGCTGATCTGGGTTAATCATGAATGAATTACTGAATGAGGCATTTCTTACTCCCTACAAAGCACTGTGCAAAGTGTTCAAATATAAAGAGAATAGTCAGACAGTCCCTTCTCTCAAGGGGTTCACAATCTAATGAGAGGAAATAACACATATGGCAGATTAGATCTCCCGGTCAGACAGAAAGGACCCCTGGTTCTTAGGGTGAAGTGGGCAAAGCAGGTGGGAATGCCTATTTGGGAATACCATTTCTGCATTGAATCACTTGACTGTGCCAAGGCCTTTAATGGCAGAAACTTTTTGTTCTGAGACTTCAGTTGATGTGGCTGCATCTCCCCAGGGGTCATGACCCAGGATGAGGGCTGTGGGCACTGGGCGCTTGGGTTCACGGTCTGTGGCTATCTCCATCAGCATCCAAGGGGAGAGGATGATGAAGGTGGTGGGGAAATACTTATTTAAACTTCACCATTTCTTGCTATTTCTGAGACAATCCTGGTAATGATATTTGATCATCCTCTTTTGCTAACTTGTATAAATGGTCTTGTATTTTAACCTGGTTTGCCCTTGGCTTCCATATTTCTTGGCAGGCAAAGAAGAGGAAATATATTCTGGCTAAGGTGGTTTTTAGGTTCTTTTGGTCTCCCTTATTATGGCAATCGATTTGTATCCATTAAACTTCCTTAGGAAATTATGATAGTTTGAGTCAATGTCTGTTCTTCTATTAGTTTCCATTTTTCAGGACCAGTCTACTTGTTTATGTAGGTCTGGTTGGCGTTGTTTTAATTGTATGCCTGCCTTACCTTTTTTATTTGTCTTTCTTCCAACAAGCTGATGGTGTGGCTATACACTGACAACTGACTGGTAAATGACCAGTTGTTTCCTTTCTATTAAGATATCAATTTCATAGTTTGTTATGTTATTCAGTGCTTGCCATGTCCAACATTTCCCAATTCTTTTTTTGAAGAAAACATTCATTACAGAGAACCAGGAGACTTGTATGTATTCTGTAGGCCTTTGTCCTCTTTCATCTATTACTCCTGACCAATGTTTAAATAGAAGGTTTTGGCTGCCCACCTCCTGACATTTAAGTCACCAAGAAAATGTCGATTCAGTTTGAAGGTCTTCTAGGGAGAGCTCCTTGTTCAATGCCTCTTACACGCTGTCGATGGCCACAGTGCACCTCTCTGTACTGAACTACTAAGCTGATGTGCCAGAGAGAGCTGACACCATCAGTCTTTTATCCTTTAAAGGGAGAGCTTTTATGGAAGGTCCTTTCATCTTCACCACGTGGTAGAACTGGCCAGAGTTTCATACTCTGCCGGAATAGCCTTTAAAAATCTAGGTTCACCTTAACACCACATTGTAGGACGTCGCGGATTCAGTTCAGTTAAACAAATAGGCATTATGGAGTCTTTGTGTTTTATCTTCTGCTAGACTGTCAACAAACTGCTTGATGTAAATCTTATATGTCCCTGAGTTTCTAACATAGTACTGTGCCTGTAGTACTTAACACATATTGGTAATTAATACAATACTGTACCTCATGCAAATGTATTGAATTAAATTGAAAAAATACTCATTGGAGGCCCAGTCAGCCTCAGATCGCTCCAGGTAGCACAGACTCTCCCAGAGGGAACAGCAAGTGAGATTGATGGAGGGAGAGGGAACTGCCAGGCACTGGAGCGGCTCTGAACCCTATGTCTGAACAGGAAGGAGATAAGAAGGGGAAGGAGGATAGGAATGTGAGCTCTCTCATGGAGATCTCCCAGCCCCCCAGCTACAGTAGAAGGGAGGTGAGGAGCAGAGAACATGGCCCTCAGGGGCCATGGTGGGCACTAAGTGTGTAGGGAAGAGCTGGGCTGAGGAGATTGGAATCAGACCAGCCTTCAGTCCACAGGCATCTAGTAGGCGCTAACAGTGTGCCAGGCATTGGGCCAGGCACTGGACACAGAACAACAAAAATGAACCAGTCCTTGCCCTCAGGGAACTTACATTGTCTCAGAGGAGACTACAGGGACATAAATAAATATGTACAAACCATATGATTGAGGGTGAGTTGAACAAACAGCCAGGGTGGTCAGAAAAGGCTTTATGTAGAGGAAGGGGGCACTTGAGCAGAACTTTGAGGAATGTGAAGAATCTTAAGAGGCATGTGGGGTGGGGGGGTGAGGGTGGGATTCTAGGGTTGGGGGCTAGCCCCCACACATGGCCAGTGTACAGGTGCTGATCCGGGAGATGGAGCAGCCCGGAGGTGAAAGAGCAGGAAGACCAGCTTTACTGGACCATGTTGTGAGGGAAAGGGATGTGTGTGTGTGTGTGTGTGTGTGTGTGTGTGTGTGTGTGTGTGTGTGTGTGTGTGTGTGCACGCGCACATGTGTATAATAAGATTCCAAAGGCAAGTTGGGGCTTTAAAAGTTAGACAAAGGAGTTTCCAGGTAGCACCTGGGAGCCTTTGGAATTTTATGAGTAAGGGGATGATCTGGTCAGACTGTCACTCTGGCAGCTCTTTAGGGGATGGATTGGAGTGGGGGGAAGCTCGAAGCACAATGAAAGGAGGAGGGGAGGAGAAGGGCCTGGGATCAGAGATACCTTGACTGCCTTGTGTACATGGTGGTGGTGGTGGTTGTTTGTCCTTCATTCTCGAAGAGGACCCATTTGGGATGGTAGATTGTGTATATCAGGGCTTCTTAAACTTTTTGCACATGTGACCCCTTTAGCGCTTCTTAAACTGTGGGTCATGACCCACAATAGGATGACTTTCTTGTTATGCTGTTGATGAATACTGCTTTTATTCCATGGCATGACTTTTATTCCCTTTGGCATGGGATTAAGCTTTGGGACCCTTTTCATTGAGCATCTCCATGACGTTGCTTGGCCTTTGAGAATCTACCTCCGTTGTTCAAGGTGCCATTCAAAACTACTGCTGCATTTGGGGGCAGTTGAGAGTGGCATAATATGTGTTCTGAAGTCCGTTCCAGCATTATGTTCATGGTTAGTACCCGATAGCTCCTGGCCTGTAGCAGATTTAGAGTTTACAAATTCCTTACCACTACAATCCCATGAGAGAGGTAGTACAAGTATGATTATACCCATTTCACAGGTGAAAGACCTGAGGCAACAAAGTTAAATGATAAGCTAGAGATCATTTAGTCCGACCCCCTCGTTTTACAAATGAGAAAATTGAGGCGAGGAGGGCATGGAACTTGACAAGGACACAGGTAGTAAATAGTAGAGCAGGGATTTGAGTCTCAGGCTCCATGTTCCTTCCACCGTACCACATTGCCTTGTCTAGGATCGCATGACTAGAGTCAGAACTTGGAATGTCTTCTGATTCCCAGCCCTGTGTTTTCCCCCACATTGCACTACCACCTAATTATTGGCTGCTGGGTTGGTTTATTTTTCTAACTACTTGTTTCTTCCTGTTAGATGTATTTGCTCACCATCATATGATCATTCTAGGAGAGGGTAAGGAGTAGGTACAGATAGTTTTGGAAAAGGCTTCACAGACTCCTTCTGGTCTTCAGGGCTTCCCAGGAACTGGGTGGGATCTAAGGAGGGTTTTGAATGCATGAAATAGTTTCATTCATCATTGGTGCCTGTTTCCAAAATCCCAAAGACCTGATGTGTGATTTGTCAAAGTTAAAGCATAAACGTGGCCCCGAAAAATACAGTTGAGATGTTAACCGCTTTGGTGAACTAAAGAGCTTTCAGCTGTCGATCACATAAAACCATTCGATCTCAGAAACTCTTTCAAAATAAGTACTAACTTTGAAATTGCTTCCCTTCACCCTTAAATTCGGGAGAAAGATGGAAACATTTCATTTTTTTTAGAAGTCAAGAAGGACAAATGAAGTTTTTTCCTCTTTGTTCTGGAATATTTCTAATCGAGCACTAAAATGTGCTTGCCTCCCCACCCCTGGTGGAAAGGCTTCTTCTCTAGTCTCAAGGTACTTGAAGCACAGACACACACACACACCAGATTTTTAATAGACTGTGCACCAATATGAATGCTTATTGCATTCCATATTTATTCTATTCCCTTAGGATCTAATAACACTTCCCAGTAGCAGTGAGGCCTAATCAATGTTTCTAAAACACTCTGAAGGATTTAGAACACAGAAATCCCCCAACTGCAGAATCAGTCCCAGATTCACAGACCGTCAGTGTTGGAACGCACCACAAAGGCCATCCAGCCCACACCACATTTGTCATGGTAAAAATGACCATTCAGTAGCCAAACCATTTAGAAATGACTAGAGTTTGTAAATCAGGAGGAGGAGGCTGGGCTAGGGTATTAAAATGTTCCTGGCACTCCTAGCAGGTCTCTCTTTCCTGGCCAAATCAGGAGTTGTCACATTGTGTTCTGGAGTATATTTACCTCTTCTGGAAGAGCAGCCAAGGCTAAACTGATTTCACTTAATGAAATGGGACAGCCTTTTGAGTTCTGACCAACGTGTCATAATCACAATGATACTTCAACAGACTAATGCACAGCTAATGACCAGAGCAGGAATATAATCTATGCAACATGGTGGATATAGGGAGGACGTGGGTTATTGATTCCTTATTACCTTTGCCGATGGCTCATGTTTGTTGTGTGTATTATATAAAGGCTTAAAAGTTACACACGTACACACACACATACACACACACATATACACCCTGATTCATTTGTTTGGTAAATTGGAAGCTCTCAAGACAGTGATGTATGTTCCCTCTTACAATCTGATTATTCCAACAAATACTGAGCTTTTATTAGCACTGTAATCTATTTATGTATAATTGGCATTAAATATTTTACATGCAATTAGTTCAGAGTTTATGGAAATTCTATATTAAATTTGCCAGCTCGTTTTTATGTTATAACTCTTTGTAGAAATTCACTATTGAGACATTTGCTGTTATACTTAGGATCATATGACTTAAAAGTAGTAGGGACCTTGGATATCATTTAAACTAATCTCTTTATTTTATGCATGAGGAAATGGGGGCCAAAGATTGGAGGTGACTTGCCCAAGATCACACTGGTGACCAGCATTTAAACGCAGGTGTTCTGTCTCCAGGTCTAATGCTTTTTCTACTAGCTCACACTGCCTCCTGCTAGAATACTTCAGGGGCCTGTGATTTATACTAATATGGAGATGTCTACACTAAAGCAGATTGCCACCCCATCTTGTGTGGGTAGATGGTACCTGGGAGTTGTTCTAACTTCAAATACTCCGACCCACTCCAGTGGTGAACCTCTCTGCTCTTTGCTAAACCAACCCTCAGGTGACAGATCAGCATTCTTTTGTTCGGCCTTTACTTGAAACCTTTCCAACTTAGTAGGACCTGCCTTAGTTTCTTCCTCCATGAGTATAGCTTTTGAGAAAGTAGTCATTTCCATGTAATCCCTTATTCTTTAAAAAAAAAAAAAACCCTTCACTGGATCTCAGTATTATTGAGCTATTGATGTATTTCTTCTCTTTCCCAGACAAACTCTTGGAGAGGGTTGACCACACTGGTTATGATTCCATTTTCTCATCTCCCACTCATTTCCCATTCCCTTATAATCTACCTTCCCAATGCTGTACTTGACTAAAGTGGTTCTCTCCAAGATTGCCAGCCTGCCAAATCATTGGCCAGTTCTCATTCTTCTTAAACCCTCCACAGCCCTTGAGACTGCTGACCCATCACCTCCTGAACATTCCTTTCTTTGCTTCTGCGGCCCTGCCCTCTCTTAGTTCTCCTGACTCTTTCATCTCAGTTTCCTTTTCTGAGTCATTGTTTTTCTTTTGCTCACCCGGTCTGAGCATCCTTTGAGGCTCTGTGTTGGACAGAAGGCCATAACTAGGAATGGAGGCCCCAGGGGCAAATGCATTTGACCTGGCAGGGAGCTGGGGGAGGGGGAGATGGAGGGTCATACTTTAACACATCTAGTCCTGGGAAGAGTTGAGGTGGGTTGGGAACTAATGGGAATCGGGACTGTGGAGGCACCAGGAAGTCACAGCTTTTGGAGAGGGTGGAGGCTGGCATGAAGAAGACTTTGAGCCAGCTACTGAACTTGCCAGGGAGAAGAAAGTGATATGAAGGTCCAGAGATGCCAGCTCCTTCTCTGGGCAGGATGGATATCACTTTAAAGAATGAGTGAGAGTAGCTAGGTGGCGCAGTGGACGGAGCTCCGGCCTTGGAGTGAGGAGGACCTGAGTTCAAATCTGGCCTCAGATACTTGACACTTACTAGTTGTGTGACCTTGGGCAAGTTGCTTAACCCTGATTGCCTCACCAAAAAGAAAAAAAAAGTGAGTGGTGGTTAGAAGGGGGGTCCAAAAATGGCAGGGAGAAACAAGGAAGGTACTAGCTGCTCCTCCTGGCACTGTGTATTGTTAGGGATGGGAGAGAAGGAACAGCCAACCCTGGAGAGGATGAGCAAGAAAGAAAACAAGGTTTTAGTGAGTACTGGAAGATGGGAGAAATGTGAGACGAAGAGTCTTACACTGTAGTATCCTAGATTTAGATCCCGAAGGGTTCTTGGAGGTAATCTAGTCCAACCCCCTCATTTTTCAAATGGGGAAATCGAGGCTCAAGAGGTTAAGTGACAGAACCAGCATTTGAATTTGATTTGAATTTAGGTCCTCTGACTCTCAATTAAGTGGACTTTCTACCTCATCATAGCAGAAGGTTTCAGAGGCTCCGTAGAGAGGTGGGGAAGAAGTCAGTGATTGAGAAAGGGCTGGAATGGATTTGACCATGAGGTGAGAGAAGGATATGCACCAGCCAACAGCAAGGGGACTTTACTTCTGATCGCTGGACCAGAAAAGAGACTTTGCCACGTCGCAGTGGGAAGGCATCCTAAGACAGAGGCATAATAACCACAAGGCCTTAGATGGAATCCAGGGGCAGATGAGTGTGTTAGGCTGCAAGAACTGAGAGGGAATCAGAAAATAGAGCGTGGAGTGAGAAAAGCACCCGTGGGTAAAGGAATCTTGTCTCTTAGGATATTAGGCTCTGAGGCACAGTCCCACTCACCCCATACTGGTTCTAGCATTGTGTCCTGTGCCACCTCCTTTTCACTCTGGACTTTCTCCCTTGGCAATTTTGTCAGCTCTCATGGGTTCGGTTATCTTCTCTTTGACCTGGTAATTTTGGAATTTGGCTACTGTATTCCTTGGCATTTTCAATTTGGGATCTCTTTCCAGGAGGTGAGCAGTGGATTCTTTCGATGGTTATTTTACCTTCTGGTTCTAGGATTTTAGGGCAGTTTTCCTTTATGATTTCCTGAAAGATGCTGTCCAGGCTCTTTTTTTCATCATGATTTTCAGGTAGACCAATAATTTTTAACTTGTCTCTCCTGGATCAATTTTCCAGGTCAGTTGTTTTACCAATGAGGTATTTTACATTTTCATCTATTTTTCATTTTTTTGTTTCTGTTTGACTGATTCTTGCTCTCTCATAGAGTCATTAGTTTCCATTTGCTCAATTCTACTTTTTAACAAATTGTTTTCTTCTATTAGATTTTGTACTTCCTTCCCCAATTGGCCAATTGTATTTTTAAGGGATTTGTTTTCTTCAATGTACTTTTTTTCCAATTGGCCAATTGTATTTTTTAAGGACTCCTCTACCTCTCTCATTTGACTTTTAAAATCCTTCTTGAGCTCTTCTAAGAAGGCTTTTTTGGGCTTCAGACCAGTTCATATTCCCTTTTGAGGTTGCAGATGTGGGTTTGTTGACAGTGTTGTCCTCTTCAGAATTTCTGTCTTGATCTTCACTCTTCTCATAATATGAATCTATGGTACGTTTCTTTTTACTTATGGTGTTTCTTTATTCCCTGGCCTTTAAAAAGACTGAGCTCTCCTGCTGGGGGGTAGAGGGCACTGACCCAAGCTTTTTGTGTTGGGAGCCTAGGTCTTGGTCAATGGCTTTATGTGCTGGGACCTCTGATGTTCGCAATTGGAGGCTGTAGGGTTCTGCCAGCTTACCTGGTGTTGGGCTGAATCAGCAAGGCTGGAGTTCTCGGGCAACTCTAGATTGCCTGCTTTTCCTTTCCTTTAGCTTTCTTCAGCTTCCTTCAGATGAATGTTGCAGGGTGTTTGTCCACCTGGGGCCCTTTGTAATGCTGCTTCCCTTATTTTTGCTGAGGCACTGGGAAACTCATTTGCTGTAGAATGCCAAGGCACCAGGATCTCCTCCTGGTGTGCTAAAGTGGGGCTTTCTGCTAGCTGGCTGGGGCACCTCCCGTTCAGTACTGCTCCCCTTCCCCCAGAGCAAGAGGGGCCTTTCCCGTTAATCCCTCAAGCTACCTGGGCTACTGCACTGCTGCTCCCTGTCTTTCTTCTGGTTCAGCTGTTCCAGGGTTTCTCCTGGGGCGATATTTTCTCAGCTTTCAGAGGTTGGTAAGGGAGGGTGAGAGTGCCTGCCTTTTTACTCTGCCATCTTGGCCTCGGTTATCTTCTCACTGCAGATATTTATAGACTGCTGATTCTCCATATCCAGCCCTAATTGAGCTACTGAACTACAGTTCCATGTTACTGCCACTAGCAGCACAGCTCCACCTGGAGGTCGCATGTGCATCTTCAATTCATGTCCAAAATGGAGCTCTATTTTTATAATACATTTTAATTGATGTCTTTTCACATTGCCAACATTTCTCCCAATATGCCTCCCTATTCCCCTTCCTAGAGGGCCATCCCATCTAACAATGTTTTTTTAAACAAAAAAAAAGGAAGAAGAGGGAAAACTGAACAATATAAGGAAAAAAGTCTAAAATACATGCCGTGTTCTGAGAACTCATTGTGTTTATCTCCAATCCCATCTTTCTTCCAAACTTCCTAATTCTTTTCAGGATATCACCACCCTTTACAATTGCTTAAATTCAGGGCCTTAGTGAGTCTGACTACTACTTCTCCCTCACTCCCCATATCTAGGCAATGGCTAAATCTCGTTGAGTCTGCTTCCACAACATCTGTCCCACCTGTTCAGCATCAGACACTTAACTACCCAGGTGACCCTGGACAAGTCAAATACCTTCTGTCTGCCTCAGTTTCCTCAGTTCTAAAATGAGGGTAATAATTGCACCTCCCTCCCAGGATCAGATAAGAAAATATTTGTAGTACTTAGCTCAGAGTCCCTGGCACATAGTAGGTGACTAATAAATGCTTATTTCCTCCTTCTCTTCTCCCTTCTTTCCCTTTGGAGAACAGTGGGGAGTTCAGGCTATCAGCACCTCTCTCCTGGCCTGTTGTAGGAGCCTCCTTATTAGGCTTTCTCCCTCTGGTTTCTTTCCTTCTCAAATCTGAACTCTATAACATGGCTGCCAAATGGATATTCTTAAGACACGTAGACCCTGCCCTTCCCCTCAGAAATATTTCGTGGCTCTCTAATACCCGTCTTATAAACTACAAAATCTTCTGTTTGGTCTTCAGAGCGCTCCCCACCCACACTGGCTTCTGCCTACCTTTCCGGTCTTTTTGCCCGTGATATGCCATGACGCCCCTTTTTGGCCTCTCAGCCCCAGCTGGCTCCAAGGTGGGTCCCAGCTGTTCTCCTTCAGGACCTTCCATTTCCTGGCTTGGGGCCTTTGTTCCAGGGCTCCCGTGTGTCTGCAATGGGCTTTTTCACCTGCCCTTCCAAGAATCCTTTCCTTCCATTAAAGCCCAGCTCAGGTACCACCTCCAGGATGGCTTTCTTGTTCCTGGCCCCTTGCCATGCCCCAAGTTCTTGCACTGTTTTCTTCGGGAAATTCCTTTGTGTTACTTTGTGTATATAGTCATGATATAACTATAACATGATATAACGTGTTCCTAAAAGTCACTGTGCTATGTAAAATCCTGGGGGAATTTATGAGGAAAATAGGGTTAGGGGTTCAACTCTCAAAAACTTCATCAGTGACATATATAAAAAGATAATCTAATAGCAATGATAGTACAGTTTTACATATGATATATAGTTAAGACATATATAAATACTACAATAAATAGTGACCGTGTCCATGGTCTGGGCATACTGTTTGGCCAGTTCCTCGTTTCCCATAGGGCTCTGGTTGGCAAAGTCCTGTCACTGTACATGAGACAACCTCCATGAGGGAGGCAGGGGCAGGGCTGGCCAAGGGGGCCGGTGGGGGAGGGGAGAAGGGTGGTGAAGTTTGGTGTGGAAGTGGTCGTGGGGAGGGCTGTTCCTGGTTATTCTTTTACTCTGTCTCATCCATGAAGTCTCCCGTAAGTGAACACAAAATTCACATTATGCTGAAATAGTTCCCTGATTTATCAATTGTGTGGGAACACGTTTCTGTTTTCAAAACAGGCGTCCCGTCCCGGAAGAACTGACTGTACTTTGTGTTTCCTTTCTTGCATACATGGTATCCCTCCAGTAGAATGGAAGCTCCTTGAGGGCAGGGACTGCTTCCTTTCTGTTTCTCTATGTATGTATGTACATATGTATATGTATGTAAATGTGTACCTAGCGTAACCTGAAGATTCACCTTACAGAATTCTCCGATCTCCTGGGCTGTGGCTTGCAGTTAATGTGATCCTGTTACTTTATTTACTTTTGAGTTTGTTCCATACGGTGCCCCATTTGTTTATTTCTTTGTTGCATTTGGAATTATTGTCTCTACTGGCTTTCAGCATTATTCGTCCTTAGGCCAGATGCTTTTCCCACCATTGACAAAGACTGGCAGCTTCCGCGGTTAGAAAACAGCACCTGGGGTGGCCAGAGAATGGCATGTTGCCCTAGTAGAAAGCAGAATTCTGGAAGCTAATGGCCTTTCAGCCTGGTGTTTGGGGGTCTTTTGAGCTGCTGCCAGGTGTAGCAAGAGACTCAAGGCAGCTAGCCAACTCTTCATTGCCATTTGGTGATCTATCTTGAGTCGTAGCATGATCTTATCACAAATTATCCAAGTCTCAAAAATCAGAAAGCTTGATTGCTCTCTTTTTGGAAAAAAAAAAATACCTTGGGGCCATTTTCTTTTCTAAAGACAAAGCTTTTATTGTGAAATTACATTTTATTTATGGACTTTTGCTCTCCAGGCAGCTTTTCTAGATACATCTGTTCCCAGGGACTAATGCATTCAACCCGTGCTAAGAGGTAACTCCGATGTGATTCTTTCTGCTCTTTCACCCACCCTCTGATTTGGGGGAGCGAAGGTGGCTGGGGGGCACTGGCAAAGGAAAGACACAGAGGAGACTTCCCCTGCCTGGCCTGTGGTAGTGTCCTTTTTTTAGAAGAAATGCAGACAGGAAACAGCATTGAAATCTGAGGTGTGGTAACCTCCTTGCTCCTAACCCTTGGTGGGGGTGGGAGGTGGTTCTTCCTAGGACTTCCGAGGGTACAACGTAGCCAGCCATCATCATACTTAGCAGTTTTTTGTACCACTGACAAGTAACATAAAAGGAGCCCAGGCAAGTGACGTGAGACCCTCCCTCTATTTTGAGGTTGAGGTGGCAGAGACCCCAGGACTCTGAAAGTCTGCCAGAGAACTGGATGCTAGGCCATTCCTCTTTTAACTAACAATTCTCACCAGCTCAGTGCCAATCATAGTTATTTCTGGGCCCTGAAGGACTGAAAGGGTTGTCAACATTCCTCTAAATGTGGGTGCCCAAAGGCATAGCCCCTCTTACCCCATCACAGTTACAACACCCATGAGCCCCACTTTTCTTCTCACATTATCGGCAAACCTCACAGGTAGCAATAAACTTTGAAAACAGGCCTCCCCAGTAAGTGGATGGGACTAAATTAGTGCAACTGTAAACTGTTGAGTCTAAATCCCACCCTGAAAACATTGATCAGGTCCCTACTATGTTCAGGACCCTTTGTTTCAACCTGGTGCAGCAAACTCTGCTCTCCAAATGCTGATAGTCGCGGCAGCTAGATGGTGCAGTGGATAGAGCACCGGCCCTGGATTCAGGAGGACCTGAGTTCAAATCCGGCCTCAGACACATAACACTTACTAGCTGTGTGACCCTGGGCAAGTCACTTAAGCCCATTGCCTAACCAAAAAAAAACCAAAACCAAATGCATCTAGTCTAATGAGGGAACATTCATATACCCAAATATGTACAAGCAGGGAGAGATGAATGAGTCACACAGGAGAGCTCCAAGAGCAACAGGTCATTGGAGACAACGTCTACTCACGGATAGAAAGCTCTGCCGTCTCCCCGTCTGACTGCCCAGCAGGCGCTGTGAACGTGCTTTGTGATGTTGTTAAAGGAAGGCAGGGGGAGGTTCTCCTCCCCTCATCCCAAAGAAAGGTGAGAACTGGAATCTTGTAGGAACCAGGGAGTGGGCCATGTCTCCAGTGACCTGCTACATGAGGAAAGTTCAGATAATCCACCAAAAAGCCATGTTCACACTGGCGTTTCTACTCCCAACCCCTCCACACCTTAGGCAGGGGTCTTCGAGAGTTTTGTCGGTGTGGAAATCCATGGTGGTGAGGCCTCCCCGTAAGTTTCTTTGAACTTCTCCAGACTGGTCCTTGGGCACCTGGCATAGCTCATCACCTAAGCAGGCCCACATTTAAGCCTTTTCCAGTTTGCTGGGTCACACTCTGCTGGCCCTGCCTTTGAGAGGCTAGCATCACCAATGCCACAGGGAGGCATCACAGGAGGCATCCACTTTGGTGGAATGCGCATAAGATAAGTGTAAAGAAGAGATCCAGGGAAATTTGAGGAAGAAGCAGTTACCAGCAGCTCTCCACCCTCCCCTCTTCCAGTTTTCCATACGGGGATGGCGAGGCCCAGAGAGACGCAATAATGTGCTCACAGGCCCCCGGTAAGCCGGCGGCAAAGTGAGGCCTAGAGCCCAGGCTGTGCCGCATTTCTGGGGCACTCTCAGCCCAGCTGCCTCGTCTTCATCGTCCAGGTAGGATTCCAGGTGTGCTGCTGCTCTGGGCTCGTCAGCAGGCAGCGCCAGCTGGTTCAGCTCACAAATCTGTGCTTTGCCAAATCCACTGGAGGCCATTGTCTTGAAACGGATCCTCTCCTCCCTCTCTTTGGATTCCCGCCTTCTGATGAAGTAGCTCTCCTTCCCTTTTGGACTTCACACTCACTGAGAGGGAGACCAGCCAGAGGAGGCCAAGAATGGGGAAGGGCCTTGAGTTCTTGGCACCATATGACTTGAGCTCAAGACCTCTTTCCCTTTTGCCCTTGATTACCCTTTTCTGGATACTCTCCGGCACAACTTCGGAGACTCTGATCTGAGTAGGGCAGAGTCCAGAAGGACCATCTCCTCCGATTCCCGGAAGGTCTGTCCTTTATTCAGCCCCACAGCGATTTTTTGGTTGTTGTTGCTGACCTCTACTGAACTTGCAGTCCACTCAGACCTGGAGATCTGCTTGTTTGTTTTTCCAGAAAAACTGCCCCCTAACCATGCCATCTCCATCGTCAAAGCTGACTTTTGAAACCCAATGTAAGATGCTACATTTATCTCTGTCGAATTTCATCCCATTGGGATCCAGCCCAATGATCTAGCGAGGAAAGAGCTTTTTAGCTCTTGACTCGGTCATCTGGTATATTAGCAGCCATTTCCACTTTGGTGTCACTGGCAGATGTGCTAAGCATGCTGTCTGTGCCTCCCCCCAAGACCCTAATAAAAATAGTAAGGAGCCCAGGGCCCAGCACAGATCCCTGAGGCACTACCCTGGAGACCTCCTGACAAGCAGACATTGAACTATTAATAATCTCAGCTTTGGTTTGACTTTCTCCAGGGGAGAGGGAACCCCTCTCCCCAACATCTTTGCAGGAAACAGTCCATTCTTAGAGAGCTCTAATGGGAAGAAATGAAGGTTCTCCCGATCTCAAGTCTAACACCACTCTTTGTTCTGCCCTGGAAGGGGGTCAGGAGGTGGAGTGTGAAGCAGAAATCTCTCTCCCAGGTCTTTGAAAAAAATAATAATTCAGGTTTATTTTCAGGTTCATGTTCTCTTCCTGTCCCCTCCCCTGAGAAAGCTGGAAAAAGAAAACCTGTTGCAAACGTGCAGAATCCAGTAAAACAAATTCGAGCATTGGCCAGGTCCAAACAAAATGCAAGGAGCCCGTCACTTCCTGTCTGGAGGGGAGCAGCATGTTTCCTCCAATCAGCCCTCTGGGACTAGGCTGAGTCATTGTCATCCAGCCAGTTCTCAATGCATCTAATTTCACTGTTGACAGGTCCACAGCTCTCCATCTTTTCTATAGTAGCATGATCTATTTTACTGACTACTGCCCTGAAATCTAGGTAACATCTACAACATTCCTTGCATCTGCTAATTTAACAACCCTGTCAAAAAAAAGGGTAGAAGATTAAGAATCCGCTCAGGTCCAATCATGTCACTCTCCCCTCTCCTCAAATGAATTCCAGGGATGTGCCGGTGCCTCTAAGTTCAAATGTAACTCTTCTGGTTGGGGTTTAAAGCTCTTCCCAGCCTGGCCCTTCCTATCTTTCCTATCTTACACTTTACAGCTCTGTTCATACCTTGTGTTCATGCTGGCCGTGATCCATCTCTGGTCTCAGGGCTTTTGCACCGATGATCTCCCATGCCTGGAAAGCACTCTGTCTTCACTTCAGCTTCTTGGAATCACTGATTTCCTTCAAGACTCAGCTTAAATTCTACCTTTTTAATTTAATTTAATTTTTAAAAATATGTTTCCCTCAATTAAATATTAAACAATTAAAAAATTTTTTTTAAGTTTTGAGTTCCAATTTCTATCCTTCCCTCCCTCTCCTCCCTCCTCCCTGAGATGGTAAGCAATCAGACATAGGTTATACACGTGCAAATCATGTAAAACATTTTCATATTAGTCATTTTGTTCAAGAGAACTCGAACAAATTTTAGAAAAAGAATGAAAGAAAGAAAGTGAGAAATAGCATGATTCAGTCTGTATTCAAACAAGATCAATCGGTTCTTTCTCTGGAGGCGGACAGTATGCTTCATCATTAGTCATTTGGAATTTTCTTGGATCTTTGCATTGCTGATAATAGCTAAGTCATTCATGGTTCTTCATCGCACAATGTTGCTGTTACTTTGTACAGTGTTCTGGTTCTGTTTACTTCACTTTGGACCAGTTCATGTAAGTCTCTCCAGGTTTTTCTGATATCATCCTGCTTGTCATTTCTTATAGCACACTAATATTCCATCACAATCATATACCACAGTCTGTTCAGTCATTCCCCAATTAATGGACATCTCCTCAATTTCCAGTTCTTTGCCACTACAGAAAGAGTTGCCATAAACATTTTTGTACAAACATGTCCTTTCCATCTTTTTTTTTTTTTTTTGGATGTCTTTGGGATATAGACCTAGCAGTGGTATTGCTGGGTCAGAGGGTAGGCACAGTTTTATTGACCTTGGGGCATAGTTCCAAATTGCTCTCCATAAAGGTTGGATCAGTTCACAACTCCACCAACAGTAAATTAGTGTCCCAATTTTCCCACATCCCCTCCAACATCCATCATTTTCCTATTTTGTCATATTAGCCACTCTGACAGGTGTGAGGTGGTGCCTCAGAGTTGTTTTAATTTGCATTTCTCTGATCAATAGTGAATTAGAGCATTTGTTCATATGACTATAGATAGCTTTAATTTCTTCTCTATCTTTTTTATATAGCCTTTTCTGGTCCCACCACTTTCTAGGGCACCATCTCCCCAAACTGCCATGTACTCATTTTGAATACGTTCTGTCTCCTCCCTGCATACTGTAAGCTCCTCATTTTACTTTTCTCCTTTGTAACCCTAGCACTTAGCAGAGTCCCTGGCACAGAGTAAGGCTTAATAAATGCCTGATTGAATGGCCTCTTCCGGGTGAAGCCATGCTGGTTCTTCATAATCATGGCTTCTCTTGCTAGCCGTTGATGAATCTTCTCTTTAACGATCCATTTGAGAATTTGCCCAGGCATTCGAGTTAAGCTGTTGATCTAAGGCAGATTCTGTTGCTTCTCCTTTTTGGAAAGAAAATATTTACCTTTCTAGGGGGAGACATTCGCCATTCTTCTTTCAGGACCTTTTCTGTTCTCCATTATGTGCCAGGATCCCAGTGGTGACATTCATCGGGCCCAGGGGGCTGAGACTCATCGAGGAGGTGCTAGGAATGCTTGCTCACTAGCCCTTTACTGATCTTGGGCATCTCTGTGCCCTTGTAAGTCGTTTTCTTTCTTGCCTTTTCCACCTGTTTTCTGCTTGGGGAGGGTTGGCAACTCTGCCTTCTCTCTGATGTCCGTTATCATTGTCCCTTCCACTCTAAGCATGAGTCCCAGACTTTCTTCCATCCTGATGGTCCCCTCAGTTGATTACATTGAAGATCTGGCTCCAGGACTCTTACTCAGAACTGACTTGCTCTTACTTAATACACAATTCCAACAAGGGTGATTATCAGCTTGAAAACAGAAAACTGGAAGGGGCAGCTTTGGGCGCTATGAGAGGTTTGATCTCTAACACCCCCCCACCCCCCAATGTTGAAAGGAATAAGATGGTCATTTGGGTCTGCTCTATTTCAGGCAGTTAATTGAGTGGCAAAGTTTTTTTGTTTTTTTTTGTTTTGTTGTTAGTGGTGTTTTTGTTTGTGTTTTTTTTTTTTTTTTTGGCTGAAACTGTCACCTGCTTTTTTCAAACTGTAGGAAAAAAATCACTTTTTATTTAACTCCTCTGAGGCTCAGAAAACCAAAATGTTCTTTTGTGGCAATTAAGCATTTCAGAAGACTTTTTTCTTTCCATGCCTAGTTAGTCTCTTGTCTTATTTGCATAATGCTGTTAAATATAGATTTTTCCTAGTAATTGGTGTCCTTAACTTACCAGTGGGTTGAGTTCCAGAAATTAATTCGTAAATTAGCTGTCTGGAACTTGGAAAGCCTTTCTCTTTAGAAACAGGCTTTTAGATGGTGATTCAGTTCCAAGCTGGCACCTAAAAGCATAGTTTAGAGCTAGCCTGAGTTTAGGTCCTGGAGACAGAGGACTAGAAGGGTTTCCTCCTCTTTTCCTGGGCACCTGAGTGACCCTCCAGGTGCGTCTGTCTCTGTTGCCCTCCTCCCCTTTGCTGTGGCCTTTCCTTCCTCCCTTCGTTGGCTGCCAGGCCCTCTTTGCTCGCGTGATGCTCCATCTCTCAGTCTTTGCTTTGGCTGCCCCCCACCCCCACCCCATCCTTCTGCTTTCTCTGTTAACTCATATAGACTGTTGCAGTCCCTGTATGGACCGCTAGGTGGCGCAGTGATAGAGTGCTGGGCCTGGAGTCAGGAAGACCTGAATTCAAAGCCTCAGACACGTTCTAGCTAGGTGACCCTGGGCAAGTCCCTTCACCCTGCTTGCCTCAGTTTCCTCATCTATAAAATGAGCTGGAGAAGGAAATGGCAAGCAACTCTAGTACCTCTGCTGAGAAAACGCTAAATGGGGTTGTGAAGAGTCACAACTGCAGCACAACAGAAGTCTCTTTAACCTAGTGATTTACATGTCTCCCCCATTAGAATAGACGCTCTTGGAGGGCAGGGACTGTTTTGGCCCTTCTTTGTATCCCCAGCCCTTGCTCAGTGCCTGGTTTGTAGGAAGTGCTTGTCCCAATCAGCTCCACCTCCTCCTCCTGGGGCCCCTACCTTCCTTCAGAGCCAGCTCCTTCTCGCCTCCTTCTGAGGCCTTCCTCGGTGGCCCTCTCGGTTCCAGGGCCTTCCTCCTCCAGCTCCCTCCGGATCTATTGTCTCCCCCTTACTAAACGTAAGCCTGAGAGCAGGGGCTGACTCTCACTTCTGTCTTTCCAGGGCCTTGCGGCCGCTGCCTCATCAATGCTTGTTGCTGGATTGCTCGGCGCCCTCTGAATGACTCCCCCCAGCTCCCCACTCCTTACTCCCAACCCCCATGATTCAGGCCAGGGTTCTGGAGGGGAGCGATTGCTGGCTTTTCACCGTTAAGTGAGTGACACACAAGCCTCTTAACCTTCCAGGTCTCTGTGTTTTTAGAATTGGACTCTTCTTTTCCCAAACTGATCTATAACTGGCGACATTTCAAACAGGGTTTTGAAATAAAAATGTTCTTCCAGTGTGGTGAGGAAATACCTTGGAGTAGGCGGCCCCTCCAGCAGCTCAGCTCCATTGGCAACATGTCTTCTCTTGTCCTACTTCTGAACCCACACATTCCCTGAAGGCACAAAGATTATTCATGTAGGCTCTGAGGTCCAGCGAGTGGGCATTGGCTCGCAGAAGATTGGGTAGCCATGCCTATGAATGGGGCATTTGTGCTTAGATATCGCCCCTGCCCACACCCCCAAACATCTCCTCCAGAGGAGCCTCTTTCAGTAAGAGCACAGCATTTCAAATGATCTCAGCTCCCAGGACATTGAGAGTTTCTGAGGCTGAGATGTCCATCTGGGGGAGAAGGAGCAGGCCCTACCTGAAGCCGCCAGTGGTGTTTATCCTAAGGAGAGCTGGGCAGGGAGCTGTCGGTGTAGGAAGATGGCATCTATTACCTGTAGCCCTGAGCTGCCCTCCCACATTGGAGCTGCCTCGGGTCAACAGATGTGATTTAGAACAGTCAGCCCTCCTTTGCCGTGCTCAAAGCAGGTCCATTATGTTGCTGGGAGTATGGCTGCCGTGTGGGGAGAAAGCTAATTCTTAGGGGCAGTCTCCTGGGGGATTCTGAGGTTCCTGGGTGGCTATATTCCATGAAATTACGGAGGTGAAAAGGACCTTAGAGGTCTTCCAGTTTCATATATACATGAGCAGGAATTCCCTCTAAAATATCACCTGCAAGTGACCATCCAGACTTCACTGAAGGACTTCCAGTGACGAGGAACTCACCCCTTAAGTTTTTTTGTGGTCACTTGTGCCAAGAGTATCTGTATGGAAGTAAGGAGTGTTGAGCTGGGCCCCTGGGCTGCTCACACACACACACACACACATGCACACACATACACACCCACCAGCCCACTTCTCTTATTCTCCCTATCTCCAAAGCTTATCAACACTTTGAGTTTTGGCGTGTCTCAAGGTCAGTTAGAGGTGTGTCGTGGATAACACCTTTTGAGACTTCCCCTGTTCTCAAGGACAGGTCTGTGTCAGGGCGGGAGAGACCATGACACCAGATAGGGCAGAATTCAGGCTTCAGCTTTACTCGAAACACCAGATTGGGTGCCCCCCGCCCCCCCGGGGGAGGCGGGGCATTCAGTCAAGAGCTGCTGTGGCCAAGGACAGCATCATCAGGGCCTCACCCACTGAAGCAGGACCTCATTGAGCTTCGTGCCATCCCCACCATCTGCTGGCATAGCCACACCAATATCCTTGTCTTTAGGAAGGTGGATTTTTGACAAGGGCAGTGACAAAAAGGGGTGAGCCCATGGTTAGAGTTTGCAGAAGGGATAGGAAGGTCTAAACCAGCTCAGCTCTCGTTGTCCCCAGCAAACAATTGCAATGAGGAGCAAACAGAGGGAAGAATGTAAAGAAAGCAGTCCCTTTCCGCCCGGCTCGCTTGTTTTTCATGGCGTGTCTTCACCAGATGAGGGGAGGGGCCCCTAACCAGGGACAAATAAAACAAAAGGAGCTGAGCTGGCAGGAAGGCCACGGCCTGGACAAGCTGAGGCCCTGAGACCTCGGCCGTTAAGGACGACAAGAGAGCTTTTGAAGAAAGCATGTGTGAACCAGAAAGGAGAGGCCCTGGCTTCGGGCTGCCTTGGAACTCTTCAGCTCGCATTTGCTTTGGATTTCTCTAAGAAGAAAAATCTTCCTGCTGCAAAGGGCTCGTAACCAACCAGCTGACAGGGCATTACAGGAGGGGAGAGGGAGAGTCACAGAACATTAAGGCCAGAAGGGACCTCGGCCAGCTCGGCCCCCTCAGGCTCTGGCCTAAGAGCCTTCCCTTTGGTCACACAAGAATAAGTGCTGTGGCGGAGGGTTCAGGGTTCAAGTCCAGTGCTCTTTTCACTGTAGGCTGCTTTAACTGGTCCAAAGTCTCCAGATATAAACAAATGACGTGCCAGGATGGTGAAAGAGACTGCAGTGTGATCTCAGAGCCCGAGTCAGTGAGCTTTGAGAAAGGCCGGACAAAGGGGGAGATACAAGAAATCTGGACGTGAGCAAGTGTGCTCATCTGTCCCAAGACGGGAAGGTTCTCATGTTAATGACTCTTTGGAGTCAGTAACGCAAGTGTGGTGCCAGGGAAATGCAGGCTTTGGGAAGGGAGAGCCCCACAGGCCTGACACAGGAGGCCCTCCTTCTTCCCAATGGGCTTCATTGTCTTTCATCTCAAGTGTCCGAACATATTTGCTCAGTTTACCCTTTGAGTAGTTGATATGTAATCCCAGCACTTTGATGATAGCTGGGAAAATAGAGGCAGGCCTCAGCTTACCTATGCCTTGTGCTCCAAAAGCCCAACTGTGCACCCTTGGTTTGCAGCCTGAAAGGCCGAGTATTTCCAGTGAAGCAGTGGACAAATGTTGGGTTCCCAGAACAGGGCATAGAGCCCGTGGAACCCTGGAGGGTCATGCTGCTCTAGATGACTTCAGTCAATACGGCCTGGATCTGTGACTTTGTTTTGGAGGGGCATCCCACCGGGGCAGGTCACAAAATGAAGGGTTTGGATATGCTAAGAGCCAGTGTAGTGTACTGGGAAGATGGTGGGCTCGAATTCTGGCTCTGCTCTTTACTACTACCTGCAGAATCTTGTGAAAACCTGGGTCTCAGTTTCTTTATTTGCAAAATGTAAGTTCTATAAAACAGTACTCCCTTCCCCCCCACACACACACTTTACTTTTCCAGTGCTTAGAACAGTCTCTGGCACACAGTAGGTGCTTAATAAATGTCTGAACTGAATTGAGGTAAACTTTGGGACTATAAGGCCCCTTCCACTCCTTGGTCCCATGCTCAGAGCCTGCTCTCAAGGAACTTACAGTCCGAAAGAGGAGAAAGATTATTGGTCATCAAGGGCAGGATGGTTAGTGGCGGGGATGGCTCAGCAGAAACCCAGATCACGTCTGGGTACGTCAGTTAAAGAGGGCATTGAAGATACCTTTCGGCTACAAATGTAGGATCCTATGACCTCTTCCTTCTATGATCTTATGTCAGACGTGTGGTGTGTGCTGGGGCAAGGAGGGAGGTCACAAAAGGGATGTGGCAAGGGGAATGACCACAGGAAACCTAGATCACCTCTGGGCAAACCATTTAAATTTCCTGAACCTCAGCTTCCTGCTATGGAACACAGGGATAATACAACCTGGTAGTCCCTTAATAAATAGATGTTCAGGGGCAGCTAGGTGGCACAGTGGAGTCAGGAGGACCTGAGTTCAAATCTGGCCTCAGACACATAACACTTACTAGCTGTATGACCCTGGGTAAGTCACTTAACCCCATTGCCTAGCCAAAAAAAAAAAAAAAGTTCATTGACTGACTGACTGACTGACTACCTCTTAAGGCAGTCAGTCAGTCAGGACTGTGCTTTCTAACCACCCTGGTGCTAGAGAAACATGAGCTATTATCATTTCAATGGAGAAGTGTAATTTCCCTTTCCTTCGGGAATGAGAGTCACTCTGAGTCCTGGCCACCTTTTGGTAATCCTTCCTCCACCATAGTCTGGGAAGCAGAGAGAAGAACTCTGGGACCCCTTTCCACTCTTAGGGGAATCCCCAAATCAGGTGCGGGGCTGCTCCTCCGCATTGGGGAATGAATAAATAACCTCCTTCTCCCTTGTGGCAGCGTAGTGGAAGGTTTCATTTTTCACCCAAGTTGAAGGGGCGGCAAGTCAGCACATTTTATAGCATGGTGTCCATTTGTTTTCATTGTGACACGTTAAATTTTCACTGAATGGATGGTCTTATTATCTTTAAGAAGCAGCCACAATTGCTCAGCTAATGGACAGACATTGGTTATAAGACAGTGGAATGAAGGGAATTTTCCAGAATTTCTGCTTAGCTCTACTGAGAGACACAGAGGTAGTCTCCGATGCTTCAGCGACCTGTTCCCTGTCAGCAGAACGGTGCACAGGCCCAGTGAGAGCAGAGCCCCCGCCCCTTGAGCTTTATCTACCTTCTGAACCTCTGGATGCCAGCTAGATGCCCAGCCTAGCCCCTGGAGATCAAAGACTTTTAAAATACAAATAGCCCAAGAGAGGAACCTTTCTTTCTCTTTCTTTCTTTCTTTTTTTTTTTTTATTTAGGCAATTGGGGTTAAGTGACTTGCTTAGGGTCACACAGCTAGTAAGTGTCAAGTGTTGGTCTGAGGCCGGATTTGATCTCGGGTCCTCCTGACTTCAGGGCCGGTGCTCTATCCACTGCGCCACCTAGCTGCCCCGAGAGGAACCTTTCCAATGACGTGTCCTTACCTTTCCAGATTTTTGCCCGGTACCTTAGAGAAAGCTTGACACCAGGGGGAAGAGGCATGGACTTTAGTTTTGGAGCCAAAGTTCTAAGACTTTATAGTTTTGGCTAAGGCTAAGCCTCAGCCCTGTGAACGAGGGTGGAGACAGAGAGATGAAATCTCATGTTATTTCATGTCCAGCCCACATAGACCATGGCACCCTAGCAGAAAGTTATGATAGTGTTTGCTTCTGTAAGAATAGAAAGGGCCCTCCTGCGAGGCCATTGTGGCCCACCTAAGGAATCCCTTCTATTCCTCTGCACAAGGCTGGTGATTCAGAAGATGCTCTGGTTGCTGTGGAGGATACGGAGAGGAAGGAGCAGGGAAGATTCTGCTTTCTCCTCAGTGCCCGGCACAGGACACCTATCCGACCAGGAAAGGGGAAAGGAAAGGTTCAGAATTGGCATTTCTGGCTCTGCCCACGTGGTCTGTGGCAGCAACAAAAACAAGCCTTCATCTCTTCCTTCCCACCAAGGGTCCCATGGATAGAACCAGGCTAGAGGAGGGAAGCCCACGCTTCCCAGAGGGCTATGCAACAAATAGACGCATCAGATTAGGAACTGCTTTCCCCAAGACCCCTGGCCCCAAGGGTTGGACCTTGTGGCCCACAGCCAGTGTCACAGAGAGAAAAAGGCAAAAGGCAGTGGAAATGGAGTCATTTGGGAGGCCTATGAAGGGGCACAAGTCGGGCACAGATGAACGAGGCAAGCAGGATGGCAGCTGAGTGGGCCTCTGAGTCGCAGACAGTTCTGGGGCCTGCCAGGTTGGTACTGCAGTCCCGGAGCTGGGAGCAGTAGGTGTGCCAGGCTCCCAGGGCACTACTGGTCTTCTCTGCTGGGGGACAGGGGTGCGGCCTGGGGTAGGCTGGGCTGGGAAGAGGCGAACAGGAAGCCGTCCATTTGGGCAGTGCTCGCTGACAGTGTTTCTGATGTATTATTTTCATCTCTGTTCCAGTTAAATTATTCTTATGTATCCTATGCACTTGTTCAGCAAGGTTTCTGTTAGAGCAGTATGTAGACCACCGAGTGTGGAGACCTATGATGACTCAAGAAGCAGTTCTCAAAGTGGGGCCCAAGGACCCACAGGGGTTCCCAGCATCCTCTCAGGAGGTCTGTGATCCAAGCCATTTTCATAATAATACTAAGACGCAGTAATTCTCACATGGAAAATATCTACAGATAGAACCCACATAAACCAAAGCTCAGAGGGCTGTGAAGTCCTCAATAATTTAAAAGAATGTTGAGGAGTCATGAGGCCAAACATTTTGCAAACCACTCTTTTAGAGGTTCTCAGGTTGGCACTGGCCTGGGGCCTTGACCTAGAAGAGGAGCAGTTGAGGACACAAGTGTGACGTCACTTCTCTAGGGGAAAGTCCAGACTGGTCCATGGGCAACATCATTTTCTCACTCTCATAGACAGCAAGGCAGAAAGAGGGATGGTATATATTGTTTCTACTTAACAGATGAGGTACCAAGATATAAAATGGGTTGTGGTTTTCCATGATAAGTCCTAGAAGAAACTAGTTTCAAACCCTAGCTTTCTCCTAACCTAACTTCCGGTGATCTGGGTACTCTTTCTGTTTCATATGGTAAATAGGAAGGGCAGCCAGGTGTTACAGTGGATAGAGCACTGGCCTTGGAGTCAGGAAGACATGAGTTCAAATGTGACCTCAGATACTTACTAGCTGTGTAACCCTGGGTAAGTCACTTCACCCAATTTGCCTTAGTTTCCTCATCTGTAAAATGAGTTGGAGAAGGAAATGGCAAACCACTCCAGTGTCTGTACCAAGAAAACCCCAAATGGGGTCATGGAGAGTCGAACATGACTGAAATGATTCAACAGCAGTGGTAAATAGATCTACCAGAAACCTTAGGTATCATTTAATCCACCTCACCCTCTCCTCCTTCCCTCCTTACATATGACTAGACCCAGAGTGTAATAAATGGTTTGAGACTAGCTTGGAAGGCGGTCTCAGTGCCACAGGATCTCCACTAGGCCTGGCAGTGTTTTTCACTTTTATCCAAGTGCATAGAGATATGTAGGCCTTACAGATTTCCAGATAATATGTTAGGAGAGAGAGCTAATGTATTTGATGAGAGTTAGGATCCAAAGATTTTAATAGGTTAGAAAATTGGGATGAACCTGATAAAATGAAATTTCGTAGGGGTAAATGAAAAGTCAGACTTGAGTCCAAAAAAATCAATGTGATAAGTACAAGATGGGGGCAGCTAGGTGGCACAGTGGATAGCGCACTGGGCCTGGAGTCAGGAGGACCTGAGTTCAAATCCAGCCTCAGACCAGGCACTTGACACTTCCTAGCTGTGTGACCCTGGGCGAGTCATTTAATCCCGTTGTGTAGCCAAAAAAAATCAAAAAACCAAAAAAACAAGACAAGTACAAGATGGTACAAGACTGGACCACAGCTCATCCAAAAAAGATTGAGGACCTTTAGTGGATCCTCAACACACTGTGAGTTGATTGTGATAAAGCCACCAAAGAAAGCCAGTTGTTGGGGGTTTTCATTTGTTTTGTTTTGTTCTGTTTTTGCACAGTAGCTAGAGTGCTAGGTCTGTATTTGGAAAGACCGGAGTTTAAATGTGACCCCAGATATTTACAAGCTGTGAGACCCAGGGCAAGTCATTTAACCTGTCTGCCTCAGTTTACTCAACTGTAAAATGGGAATAATAATGGCCTCTACTTACCGGGGTAGTTGTGAGGATCAAATGAGGTAACACTTGTAAAGAACTTTGCAAACTTTAAAGCACTACATAAATGCTAGTGATCATTATTAATAGAACCAATTTTATTATTTAATTTAGTTCATAATATATTAATTTTTTGAATAAACAAAAATCTATTTTCTCTTTTTCCCGCTGCCACCCTACCCCATTGAAAAGAAAAAGAAAAACAAAGCCCTAGTAACAAATATGCATATTCAAGCAAAACAAACTCCCATATGTATCCTGGACAGAAAGCCTATGCCTCGCTGTGTAGCCTAATCCATCACTTGGGTGTCAGGAGGAGGGTAGCACAGAACATTATCTTTCCTCTGGAATCCTGCTTGGTCACCGCAGTGAGTTGATAAGCTTTCAAAGTAGTTTGGTTTTATAATGTTCTTGAAATCTTTCAAAGTTATTTTTATAAAAGTGCTTTTGTTACTGTATAGATTGTCCTCCTGGCTCTCTTCGCTTCCCTCTACATCAGTTAATAGAAGTCTTCCCAGGTTTCTCTGAAGCTGGGCCCTTCATTAATGCATTCTTCTGACTCAGGATTCCATCAGTGTAAAGGCCTCCTGGTGTGGGAACTCCCTCTACTAGTGCCCAGCTACAACCCTTCTGTCACTTCTGAAGAATTAGACGGTTGCTTAAATCAGCTATATTTATCAGGGACATCATCTTTTCTTAAATTTTTAAAAATATTTTATTTCCCCAATTATATGTAAAAACAAATTTTAATTCATTTTCTTTAAAAATTTTGAGTTCCAAATTCTATCCCTCCCTTCTTCACCTCCCCCCTTCCTGAGAGGGTAAGCAATTCAATACAGGTTATACATGTACAATCATGCAAAACAGATTTCCATATTGGAATATGGAAATAACCTAGGAATATTGGGATAACCTAGGTCTAGCAGACTTCAAGGTGGCTCTCTCTCCGGTAGGCTGAGCTTCTTCTCACTGCAGTTTTATGACAAGGGAAGTGGCTGTTCTCTCCTTAGCCCAAGGGAGTGGACATCTCTCGAGTTTGTGCTCATGTTCCACACTGTGGGAAAGACTTTGATTAACTGGAAATTGTCTAAAGAATGTTGACCAATATAGTAAGGGGACTTAAGATCATGCTGTAGAAAGATCAGGTAACTGCTAGTTAGCAGTGTTTAGCAGAAAGAAGGGGATGGCGGGGGAAGAGGTTGTGGAGGGAGACTCAAAGTGTGGACATTGGTTTCTCTAGTAATGGTGATGGATCTGTGCTGACTCAGCTATGAAACGAGTATGGTGTTATAAG
The DNA here is from genome assembly GCF_900497805.2 of Vombatus ursinus. Taxonomy (NCBI): domain Eukaryota; kingdom Metazoa; phylum Chordata; class Mammalia; order Diprotodontia; family Vombatidae; genus Vombatus; species Vombatus ursinus. Next base: position 475,781 of record NW_020953945.1, on the reverse strand, counting down.
CAAGGGCATGCTTTCTTCAGATGGCTGGATCCAAAGAGCCTTTATTTTTTCCCACTTACATGTGAAAACAATTTTGAACATTCATTTAAAAAAATTTTTGAGTTCCAAATTCTCTCCCTTCCTCCCTCCCCTCACTCCTCCCTGATACAGTAAACAAAGTGATATAGGTTATGCATGAGCAATCATGCAAAACATATTTCCATGTTAATCTTGTTGTGATAGAAGACACGAACCAAAAAGAAAAAAGAAAAAAAGAAAGAAAGTGAAAAATAGTATGCTTTGATCTGCATTCAGACTCCATAGTTCTTTCTGTGGAGGTGGAGAGCATTTTTCAATCATGAGTCCTTTGGAATTGTCTTGGATCATTGTATTGCTGAGAATAGCTAAGTGAATGACTTATCATACAATATTGATTATCATTGATTAATGATTATCATACAATATTGCTGTTCCTGTGTGTGATGATCTCCTGGTTCTGCCCACTTCACTTTGCATCAGTTCATGTAAGTCTTCCTAGGTTTTTCTGAAATTCACCTGCTCATCCTTTCTTAGAGCACAATAGTATTCCTTCACAATCATATACCACAACTTATTCAGCCATTCCTCAGTTGATGAGGATCTTCAGAAACAGAGCACAAGCCTGGCACAGAGGCCTTATATATTAGTGCTGGGGACCTTTATTCATCCTGACATCTGCTGGAGCTCCCTCTGTGCCAAATGCATAGCTCTTAGTAATGCCTTGGTTTACCTTCATGATCGTCTCATCCTGTAAAAGGTAAAAGAACCGACAAAGGGAGATTCTGTTCTGGACATAAGATTCTCACCAACAAAGACAGACTCAGTCTGTTTCTGACCCTAGTCTTCCATCCTACAATTCGTGATAGAAGAGGGGAGCTGGGCACATTCTGACGTGTGCCCCAGATTTGGGGAAAAACATATCTCTAGTGGTTCAGAGAATGGAGGATTAGGAAGTTATGGATGAAAATGCTAACCAGGAAAGGAAACCCAGGAGCTGAGGAGAAGCTCTCAGCAATGAAAATTCTGAAGACACAGAGAAACCATGTTGATGAGGAGGGAAAAGGGGAATTGCCTAAAGAGACCAATGAGGATGCACAGGGAGTGTGTCGGCCCACTTGGATTTTAAGAGGCCCTGAGCAGGGGGCGGAAACAAGAGCCAGTAACAGGATAAATGGCCAAAAGGGGCACCAATCACCAAGAAGACTGAGCAGACTCGGAGCCTCGGGGCCAAAGAAAGGCTGTTTGGGTTATTGTTAAGAAAGGACAGGGCTGCTGCCTCGTAGGTTAGGGGAGGCCAATGGGACCAGAATGGTTATAACTGATGCAGCAAACAAGGCCCAGCAACTCAGCTGTTCTTTTGTTTCTGTTTTCTTTCCAAGGGGAGCGATCTTTGAACTGCAGAATACAAAAAACGCATGACTCAGAGTTAAAAACAGAGAGAGTAGTCACTATGGACAAACAGGGAGGCTTCTCAGCAGGCCTTTACACTCTCTCAATTCTTGTTCCTGATCTGTATTTGCCAACATATTTGCTACCGTCCTCACCCATTCTCATTGTTGAATGGAAATCACCAAATATCAAACTAAATGTTGATTTAATTTGGAGGGACTTAGCACATCCTTCATAGACTTTATCTTCATCCACTGTAACAGACATTGGCATATAAACTGTACTGGCCGCACGCCGACCTTCTGCCGGCCGCGCGACCCTCTCCTCCTATAAGGAGCAGGCTACCAGAGTCTTACTCGCTTCCGAGTCTTCGGTCCTCAGCCGGATAAACACAGAGACGAGCCATCAGGAGGCGCCAACACCAGAGCTTTATTCAGAGGCCATCACAGCAAGCCATCATAGCAAGCCCAAGCAGCAAGGCCAGAGCAACAGGGCAGGAGCCAGGAGAGAGCGCGTGATCTGACCACGCTCATCCCTAAGTACCTACTTAGCCCCTCCTCCCCAGCCCGCTTACTAGCCAATGATTGTAGGGTCAGATACCGGAAGGGGCTGTCTGAGTTTAGCACACCAAGGGGGAGGGAGTGACGTAGGAGGCTAGGACCGGATACAGGGAGGAGGCAGCTGGGATTAGCGTATAGACAGAGTACGTGACCTAGGAAGTCAGACTCAGATACTGGGAGGAGGGGTCTGGGGTCAGTGCTACACAAAGGGACCCAGGAAGTCAGGAAGGTCACAGGAAGGAGGCGTCTGGGGTTGACGTTGCATATAGGGAGGGGACTAAGCAAAGGGAACTCAGTCCTCTGCCGTCCCACTCCCACGTGGCACCGCCCCTTGCCTCAGGAGCTCAAGCTCCGGCTACTTCCTTGCACCCAGGTTATCTCACATAGCACTGCCCACTGCCTCAGGGCTTCTCCGTACCCAGCCCATCCCAGTTCACCACGACTCCGCCTACCACAGCCCCTGCCTCGACTTCCAAAATACCCAGATCTTACCCTACTCTTGCCACAGCGCCCAGCCTGGTAGCTGCCAACATCAGATAGTCCCTCACAATAAACTGCTATTATTTTCATGGTAGGTTTTTTTTGTTTTGTTTTACAAAGATTTCCTGTGTGTACTAGAATACATGATAATCAAATGTCCCCGGAAATGCTATTTTTTAATTGTGTTTGGATGCTTAATAAAATCAATTCCCATAATTCCTTTATTTGCCACACTGAGGAGAAGCTGTGGTCCGTCCCTCCGTCCAGCTGCCTCTTCCTTTTGTCTTCTGAGTTTGTTTATGGTGAGAATGCTAAGAGTGATACAGTTCAGTTCCTCTCAGAGTATGACTCTTCATTGGTCACTGGACAAGAATCCCACATTCAGAGTAGCAACAGACAAGGATTCTTTAGAGATGGTAGTTCTTCTGTGTGGTTTTTAGCACCCTCTACCTCCTTTTCCTCCTCTCTGCCACTGTCACTGTGGAAATGGAAGGGACTACACAGGACCAAGAGGCATTTTGTATTTGTCTTGATTTCACAGGTTGCCACGGCCGAAGGCTTCAATACCAAATGATCAGCCTGAGACTGTTAAACTTCTTCATGTTTGGCCTGGCTGGCATTTAAAAAGCAGACTCGGTCATTTGCTAGAATTGTGTTTGAAGTCTTTTCAGCATAGTAGAACCTCTAAGAGTTTATGCCCCCCTGGCACAACCTTGAAGAACCTAGGGTCACCTCCTTGCCATGATGAGCTTCAACATCAGGGCATTAAGCAGTCTTAGGAATATTCATTTGTCAGCTGTGTTGAAGATGGATTGGAGGGAGAAAGACTAGAAGCAGGAAGACTGTGTTGTTGATGTTGTATGAGGGTCAAAATAGAGTACTGAATTTTGAGTTAGTGGTTGACGGCAAGCCATTTAAACTAAGCCTGTTTCCTCATCTGTAAAATGGGAATAACATCTGTAGGACCTGCTTCACATTGGTGTTGTGATGCTTAAATGCATTTGTGTATATAGAGTGCGTTGCAAGCTTTAAAACACTGTATAAGTGTCATTGTTATTTTTATTAGTACCATAGAGGCAAATGGAGATAAAATGAGATAATATATGTAGAGTGTTTTGCAAACCTTAAAGCGCTGTCTATAAGTGCTGGCTGTTATCATGATCAGGGCCTGGACTAGGCTGGTGGGCATGTGAGTGGAGCAGAGACTGTGGATGCAAGATATTGTGGAAGAAGGATCGGCACAATGTGTTCAGTGAACGGCTGTAGAGGATGGAGAGTCAAGTCTGATTATAATAATGGATGTAAATGTGACCTCTTTTTAGTATATGACTCAGAGGTTGCAAACTTGGGTGCTGGGAAGGATGGTGCCCTCCACACCAATAAAAAGGTTTGGAGGAGGTGGAGTGGGCTTAGTTGGGCAAAGTTCAGTGTTGATGGGGCAGCTGGGTGGCACAGTAGATAGAGCACCGGCCCTAGAGTCAGGAGGACCTGAGTTCAAATGCGCCCTCGAATTTGATGCTTACTAGCTGCGTGACCCTGGGCGAGTCACTTAACCCCAATTGCCTCACCGGAAAAAAAAAAAGGTTTGAGGTTGACTATGAGCCTACCACTGAACTCGTTGAGCAAGGAGAGACAGTAATCCAGAGGTCCATGGACAGCAGAGCTGGTTGGAAGGTTAGCTACAAGTAACACAAGACTGCACATGGTATGGAGGGGTTACTATGTACAATGGTGGAATCATGGGTCTTTTGAAATATTGCTATGAATACCTTGTATTTTATTACGCCTTGAATTTTTACTAAGTATCATCCTCACAGCAACTCTCTAAAGTATATGGTGCAGGTATTATCATCCTCATTTTACTTGTAAGAAGACTGAGGCTCAGGGAATCACAGCATCTCTGCTTTGAAAGGGACCTCGAAGGTTGTCTGGTTCCACTTGTGCTTGATGGAGAATCCTACCTACGACCCCCCTGATAAGTAGTCATTGGGTTCTTGCTTGAAGACCTGCCTTGGGGGAGGGCCTGGCCGTCCATGGGCAGTTGTGGGACAGCTCCAGTTGTGAGGAAGGTCTCACTTACACTGAACCAAAACCTGTTCCTGCAATTTCACCCATTCCTTCTGTTTGTGCCCTCCGGACCCAAGCTGGCCAAAGCCAATATCTCCCAGATTATTATTATTACGCCCTCTGTCTCACCTCCCCTCCACTTCCCAGGGTCAGCATCCCCATTTCCTTCCACCATCCGTCGGGTCCTGTCATCGTCTCACTCATCCTCCTCTGGATCCACTCAGGTTTGTCAGTGTTCTTGCTAACACATGGTGCTGACCAGGAAATTCTCATTCCTCTTATACCTATAGAGTGGCCTCAGATCCCACTGACTTTTTTGGGCTGCTCCATCACATTATTGACTTATACTATTCTTGCTTTCATTAAACCAACCAGATCAGTCTTTTTCACATGAGCTGTCATCAAACTGTACCTCCCCCCCCATCCTTATACAGTTACATTTTTGAATTTTCCACGTTTATCCTTAATAAATTCCATCCTGTTAGATGTGACATCCTTCTAATGGAAATTGAGGGTGACTTTCTTTGTCATCTGATACGTTGATCACTCTGCCCAGATCTGTGGCATGTGCAAACTTGATGAGGTTAAGGAGTTTGTTCAGGTTAGATGGCTAAGCTCGGACACGTCCGTGCTGAGGCTCGAGCTCAGGTCTAACGCGAAGACCTCACTAAATTTGGGGCAGAGAAAACAGCGTTTGAACTATTTATGGCCATGGGAATGTGTACAGAGATGGAAGATCAAAGAACAAAGTGGGACCCCAGGCATCCCCACCAGCTGCCCTAAAACCTATCACCCTAATCCTCTCACTGTGCAGTCCCACTGCACAGCTGATATTGGGCTAAGTTGTGAAATCACTGTCCTTATGGGAAGAAAAAATGTTTGTCTTTGCCTCAAGTTTCTTACGTCAGCAAGGTTACCGCAGAAGGGAAATATGGCCCTGCTTTTTCTGTTTGTTTGACTAGTGCTACCCCATGCGTAGCTTTAGCCTGGCCTGGAAGGGCGGCCACACACTAGCACCCCTTCCCTCTCCAGAATTCTAAGGCTAGAGCTGGGAGGGCCCTTCCAGCTCCTAGTACTTGGTAGGTCTTAGACACTTAAGTCTCATCTGGCAGTACAGTTATGTGTAGATGATTCATCTCCTCCTGTTAATAAATCAATCAACAGGTATTTAGTGAGTGCGTAGTGCTTTCCTTAGATCGTGAGCTCCTTTGGAACAGCGGCTGTTTTCGCCTTTCTCTGTATCCTCAGCACAGTACCTGGCACTGGGTAGGCGCTTAATCAGTGTTTACTGACTTGAATATATGCTTGTTGACTTCACTTGAGGTATCTGTAATTTTCTTGGTAAAGCCCATATTACAGCCCCTCCGTACCTTAGTAGAAGGTCGTCCTGGGTTGTTTCAGCTAAAGTCAATCCCTGGTGATGAACCTCTTTCTACTTAGTGAGGCTGGTCCTGGGAGAGAGAGCCTGTCCTTGCTTGACTGAGCTGTCCTAGAAGTCTTGCCAGCTTAGGGAACCTGCCCAGCACCTGGGATGTGTGAGCACCGCCAGCCCTCAGGCCATAAAGATATTGTGAAACAGTCCTAAGTGACTGATGCCGTCATGCTCCGTGCTCCAGGCTAACAGATTCCCAGTATGGTGCAGGTGAAACGTCTCTCATTTGACAGAGGCTGCAAGCAGACACGTCCCAGGACTGCTTTTCCCATCCACGGCTCCAAGTCTGAGGCCCTCCGACTTGGTCACATTGCTTCTTGATCAGGGCCTGCTGAGAGTGCGGGAGTGACCCCTTCCTGCCACCTCAGCAAGTCCATCTCTCTCCCCCATTCTCTCATTCTTTTCTGAACTCACAGAGGGCATAATTCCCAGCCTCTTTTTAAAAGTCCTCCTTTCCGTTACCCATGAGTAGGGAACCAGAAGGCTCACCCTTGCCTTCCCATCTTTTGTTTTCCAGAAGTCTCAAGTTAGCGGTACTTTTCACTGAAGGGGTATGACTGTCGGTTCTGTCCAGATCCCTCCTGGGGCTCCCTCATCACATTCTCCTCATGTGTTTTACATAGAAATAAAAACTGGTTTGGCTTCTTATTTTCATTGTGACAAGGGCTGTTTGGCTTCTTTGCTTAGCATTCGTAGAAGATCAATCACGTAGCATGTACGTGTGACAAAGAAGAGCAACCCAGACTCAGCCGTGTGCGAACAGGAATGTGTTCCCAATGTCAGCTCTAATGGAGCCATCATTTGTTGGTTGGAATCTCACTCCCTTTGTCTCTACCCAGCTACAGGAGGCGCCATTAAAAATAGCTTTGGGCTTTGTGGTAATCGTGCTTGTTTTCAAAGGCAAATGAAATGCTTCCAAGTGAAATAGTCAGAAGAATAGCATTTCTTTTGAAAGAGAAGCCAGTTAGACCCTGGCTGAGCGGTGTATCCCCTCTGCTTTTTTGTGCGTGGCAGATGAAACTGTTGGAGAAATCCATTGGGTGATTTTCTTTGTTGCCTGCGGTGCCCACTTTTCAGGCCTTGACCTCATCAGAGGTCATTGACTCATCAGAGCTCATCATCATTCATGACGTTTTAGGACGCTAACGACGTTGGGAATCATGTCATCGGACCCTTTATTTTATGTATGAGAAGAAGGATCTCGTAGCTACCTAACGGCAGAGCCTAGCCCAGAACCATCAGCTTTTGAATTCCCATCAAGCCCTCTTTCCATGTTTCCGTGGGGTTGTGTAATTTCACTTCTGGGGCCTTCTTCATTAGAATCATACACCTAGAACTAGGTGAGACGCTCCAGCACATTTAGTCCAAATCCCTTAGTTTCACAAATGAGGAAACTGAAGCCCTAAAAGATGCTTAAGGTCATACAGAGAGTGCAAGACTTGAACCCACACATCCTCTGACTTCAGATCCAGCACTCTTTCTCTCATTCTGCATTTGAGCGTTTATTGGCAGAAGGTCTGTAGTACGGTATTACAATGTCAAGCCAAGGACTTCAGCTCTCTGTTCTAGAGACCATCCACATGGAGCTAGGGTTCAGAATAGCCCCACCCACCACACCTGGCTGAGCAGGTAGGGGTCACACACTGGGGCAAAGAGAGAATGCTTGTCTTGCCGGGATTAACACCAACATGGTGGTCTTTATTCAACAAAAGCCAACTAGGTGCCGCCATTCATAAGAACTTGAAAATAAGGTTTGACTACCCTGGGTATTGGCGGTGTTGGACGTTCTCCTTGTTAATCTGTTTTCTTTGATGGCAGTTTCGTGGTTGTGGGTCCTACTTGGCTTTGAAGAGCTTCCTCCATTGGGTAGCTCCCCTTAGAGATATTCTTGGTTATCAAGGGGAAGAAGTAATATAGCAGACATTGAAGATACTTCTGATGTTGATCAATCATTTCAATCTGATTCTTCATGATCATTAGGGATTTTTTTTGGCAGAGATACTGGAGGGGTTTGCATTTCCTTCTCTAGCTCATTTTACAGATGAGGAAACTGAGGCAAACAGGGTGAAGTGACTCGCCCAGGGTCACACAGCTAGTGTCTGAGGCTGGATTTGAACTCTAGAAGATGAGTCTTCCTAACTCCAGGCCCGGCACTCTATGCACTATGGCGCCACTTAGTAGATACCTGCTAAGCCTTGACCAACGGGTGTTTCTGGCCAAGCATGGTTTCTACCAACTTCCGGCCAGTAGAAATCTTTGTATTAGAGTTAGACGGGATGGATGGGGAAGATTTTTTCCAGGGCTGCTGTCCTGTTCAAAATGAAAGTGTCAGAGCCCTTTACATTTGCATATTATATTTTGCATGTAAAATTCAAGAAGCCTTAACTCCCAGAATGTCTTACAGATAAAAGTTCAGTCTATTACAATTGCGTGCCTTACCTTGAATACTAAGTTTGAATATATAATTGATTAAACTAATTTTAGCCTGGCTCAGGGAAGGAGAGAGTAGGTAGGACCTGTGTCTTATTTCATCTTTGTCTCCCCAGTGTGTAGCATTTGCCTTGCACATAGTAGGCACTTAGTTAACATTTTGTGAATCAAGTGATGAACAGAGAAAGGAGGGGAGGAAGGCTTATAGGGCCAGCTGGCCAGAAAAGGTCTGACTCTAGGTGTGCCCTTCTTTCTCCCTATTCTCTTGTCTTCCCTCCTCTTAGCAAATGATTCAAAGTGATGGATTTTGACCTTGACAACATAAAAGTGCACGTTTTATTTCAACTCAAGAAATATTCTCATTGCCCCATCAGAAAGAATCCTGGACTTGGAGTCAGGAGGGCTGCATTTAAGTCCTGGCTTTCCATCTTATTAACTGGGTGACCTTGGACAAGTCATTTAACTTCTCTGGGTGTCAATTTCCTCTTCTGTAAAAACAAAAGTGTTGGATTAAATGATCTCCGAGGTCCCTTCCCACTGCCTTGAACATCACAAATGCTTGATAAATGTTTGTTGAATTGAATGTATTGTACATTCTTTGGTCTGTGATTCTCATTTTTTGTGCAAATGAACAATTTCCATTTTTCCAGAAAATAGTTTAAAGAATAACCTTGGTTTTATGGAGTGTGTGATGAACCTCCGTTTCCTCTAAAATAAAAGGGAAGGAGGGAGGAAGGGAGTCAGGGAGAGAGATTGGACTAAGTGATTTCCGTGGTTTTTCCAACTGCCTTCTTCTGATTCTGTTGGGTTGAAGAGGACAGAAAGCCTCTGTTCAGTTATCGCCCAATCCTCTCTTTCTGCCAGGGAGGGTGGCTTCCGTTCCTACCCAGACTCACCCCTCTGCCTCTGTCCTGCCTTCCTATGGTGCTAGCTTCCTGCTTCCACCCGTGACCTGGAGCACCATTCTCTGTGCTGGGCAGAATTGACCAGACCAGTTTGCTCCTCTGTCTTTTCTCTAGTGTTGGCCGCCAGCAGTGCCTTTCACATGGTCAAACCCTAACCTTAACCCCAACCCTCCCTCGGATTCCCTGCGGCTCTTAGTCGATCTTTAATTAAAACAAATGCACTTAATTCTGAGGGACAAGCGCCTTTTCCTCCTCAGATGAAAGGACAAGCTCCTGAAGCTCTCTACTTTCTAATGTCATAGAAACCAGATGTGATGATTGTTATAGACAGACATTCTTATTTTGAGATGATCAGAGGGTGAAAAGTAAGCAGTATACAGGGACCAGTTCTTTTCCGTCAAGAACCCATATGCAGACCTAGAAATGTGCTGTTTAAAGTGTGTTATTTTTCATATTCCCTAGACAGAAACTTTGACTGAGTGCTCCTCCGGTGCATCCTTGGGTCACAGAGTCACCAGTGGCCAGGCCAAGAAGGGCTGGTAGAGGCCCAGCAGTGGGCTGGGTGTCTGTCACTCATGGGCCAGCCAAGACAAGCGTAAAGACTTGTCACCACAAGGCTGGCTGCCCGATGATGGGTTTTTCAGCTGTGGTGATTTCTGAAATGTGGAGTGAATGTGTGTGTGTACGCATATATATTTACAAATGTGGAAGGGTCGCAATCCGGGGCAGGGAAGGGAATACCCCCATTCATGAAATAATAAACCTTTCAAAGTATCAGAGTATAAATAGAAGATTTTGTTGTTCTAAAGTTGTTTTTCAGTCTTCTCTCTTTGTGACTCCATTGGAGGTTTTCTTGGCAAAGATAGTGGACTGCTTTGCTATTTCCTTCTCCAACTTATTTTACAGATGAGGAAACTGAGGCAAACAAGTGACTTGCCCAGGGTCACCCAGCTAGTAAGTGTCTGAGGCCAGATTTGAACTCTTGCTTCCTGGACTAGCACTGTATCTACTACTGTGCCACCTAGCTGCCCCAAATAGGAGATTTAGTTTAATTCTAAAATGATTTTTTGTATGAGAATACTTTTTAATTGATTACATTACTTCTTTGTATCTTTTTAATGTACATATTGTTTATAATTCATCTAATCCACTCTGAGATTTGAGGATCAGCAGGTAGTTTACAAGATTATGCAGTCCAACCTTTTAATTTTATAGATGAGGAAACTGAGGCCCAGAGAGGCCGAGTAATTGGCCCCCGATCACCCAGACAGAGGAGCGGTTCCACCCCAGATCTCCCTCCACTGCACAAGAACACAGAAGCCAAATTTTAATTCAGTTTTTGTTTCATCTTAATAATGACATAATTGTGTTTTCATGTTGACAGCCTCTCAAAATCATGTCTAAATGTGGAGATCCATAGAACAGCTTTGGCTTGACCAAGTGGGTGGGGGTGGGGGGTTCCCCTTTCTCAGTGTGATTTTCCTAGCTGCTCTGCTAATTATGAAGTGTATTGGTAAACTCTACTTGTCCATATTTAAATAGTGTATTTAATCAGGGCATTGATTTGCTTTACCTCGCTAAACACCTCCTATGCAAACGAAAGCAGCAGCTTAGCTTGATCGTGTTCCTTCTGAGGCCTCATGATTCTTTGCATAAATAAGGTCCTGCTGTTGCAGTAAAGGATCATAGAGTTAGAAACAGCTTCAGATCTCATCTGGTCCATTCCCCCCCTCCCCCACCATTTTACAGGTGAGAAAACTGAGGGAGGCCTGGGGGGAGGAAGGGACTGACCCAGGTAAGTGACGAAGCTGGAGGTTCAAACCCAGGTCCTGTGGCTCCAAGCCCAGTACTCTTTCTCTTGTACCACATAGAAACAAGATTTCCCTAGGTTCTCATTCCTTACAAATGCATTTTCTGGGGAAATGAACGTTGTCCATTTACCCAAAGATTTAGAATCACAAAGTCCTTGAAGGGTAGAACTAAGCAGAGACCTTTGAGATGGTTTAGTCTGACCCCGTTGTTTTACAAAGGAAGGAACTGAGCTCCAGAGAGAAGTGACTGTCCAAGGCCATGTAGCTCCCCAAGAAGAGAGCCAGGACTAGAACCCAGGTCTTGAAGCTCCCATTTCACGGCTGTCATGACGATCCAGTATTGCTTCTTCTCACCATACTGGATTGGGGAAATGTTCCAGTCTACTTGAATAATGATGGGAGATAAAATAAGTCAGTCTTCCTCCTCTTCCCTTTATTAATGCATTAGGATACACAAAATCTCTGTAAAACAGCCTATAAAAGGCTCCTGAGCATCCTTCAAATCTTCTTTATAGCTCCCCTTCATTTGCCAAAACTGGCATTCCTATTAAAATAGCATCACACATAAATGAGACTTTCCCATAATGGCTTCTAGGGGTTGGCATTAAAGTACCAGACCTTTAGCAAAGTCTCCCTGTCTTCCCTGTCTCTGCCATTCCATAGGAATTCTGTCAGAGCTCTTAACCAGCCCCTGGCCCCGTTCTCAAACTCTTTAACACATGTCCAAGGAAGGAAGGCTCCTTTCCTTACTTACTGAGCTACGTCTGAGATTTAGCCTCCCTTTGCTTCTTTGATCAGAGCCCCTGGGCCAGGAAGGGGTGTTTGGTCAAGGAACGGAGAGCTGCTTTCAGACCATTGAAGTCCAGTGTGATGGAGTCCAGACTTCCCAGAGTCCCTCATCACCCGGGCATGGAACTCTTCTGACTGAGCTCCAGAGCAGGTTCCATTCAGCAATGCCCCTTTCAACCTCTAAAACAAATCCTGCTCTTAATTTATATAGGAAAGAGCAGCAGTCTTCAGTTGAGGAAAGCTGCGTCTGAGGCCTGGCTTTAAAAGTACTTACTAGTCTCATGCCTCTGTAGTAGTAGTAGAAGAAGCACTGTCTTGGGGCCTTGAGCATCTGGGTTCAAATCTGGTTCAAATCTGGCATCTGCTGCATCTTACTTATGACCTGAGATGAATCATTTAATCTCTCTAATCTTCGTCTGTAAAACAAAAGGGTCAACCATCCTTACACTCCCTTCCAGTTTTATAGCACTTAGTATAGTGTCTGGAGCATGGTAGGCACTTAACTAATACGGGTTTCCATCCCCCTTTCTTCTTCCATCAGAAGGCAGAAAGAAGGCTCCCCCCACAAGGCTCCAGAAATTAATTAGTTAACATTTTTATCAGAGTTTCATCAGATCATCCTTTGCTTAAGCAAGTGATGGATAACAAATACAATGTAAGTTCTGGACCACCAATGATCTGGAGTTCTGGTCCATTTTGGCTCATAGACATGAGCTCATTCTCAGTCCCCCAATGAATCTGTTGTCTCATTAATCTGGGAGTTCTCACCTGTGAGGCAGAGTGCAGCCTGTTCATATCAGCCCACCTTATGCCAGTCATCTGTGGATGGGGCGACACCCGCCCGACATGCTATAGGATGTCTTTGCTGCCTCCCAACAGATGTTCATCTGGACTCTTCATATCAGATTTACATGTGTGTATATACATATATGTGTTGGTCATTCAATAAGTATTTATTAAGCACCCATCGTGTGCCAGGCACTATGCTAAATGGTAGGGATACGAAGAAAGGCAAAAGATAGTCCCTGGCCTTGGAGAGCTCCCAGTCTAATGGTGGAGACAATAAGCAAACAGATATGTACAAACAAGCTATATACAGGGTAAACTGAATATAATCAACACTACCATTAAGGGGGATCAGGAAAGGCTTTTGGTAGGAGGTAACATTTTCACTGGCACTTGAAGGAAACCAGGGAAGCCAGAAGACAGAGATGATCTGGGAGAGCCTTCCAGGAATGAGAGCCAGCCGGTGAGAATGCCTGGATGTCTAGAGGGAGGGTCTTGTTCAGGGGCCATGTAACTGGATCGAGGAGTATGTGGGAGGGTGTGAGATGTAAGGAGACAGGAAAGGTAGGAGGGGGCTGGTTTTGAAGGGCTTTAAGGGCCAAACAGAGCTCCTGGAGACTATAGGGAACCACTGAACTGTATTGAGTAGGAGATGACGTGGCCACTTTAGGAAAATTGCTTTAGTGAATGGATGGAGGCTGTACTGGAGTGGGGAGAGACTGAGGCAGGCAGAAGACCCCCCAGCATCTGTGGCAATAAGATCTTGTCAGATGGTGTTTTTCACCCACTTGCTTCTTCTGTGTGGATGGATCAATCCAGCCATCACAGCCAACATAGTCAGTAGCATCTGGAGGACCTCGTTATCCAGAGGGAATCCCTATCACCTCATTCTCTGAACTGGGTCTCTGCCAGCACATTGATGAACACATCGGGCAACCATACATCTCTCTCCTGGTTTTATGCTTCAATTCATGTTTCTGATCAGAAGGTGGTTGTTCTATCTTTCAAGGTATGTTGAACAATTTTAATGAATGGATAAAGGCAGCTCTGTGGTATAGTGACTAGAGCTCTGAACCTGGTGTCATTAAGAGTTCAAATCCAGTCACAGATACTGCCTAGCTGGGTGACCTTGGGTGACTAATCTCTGTCTGCCTCAGTTTTCTAATCTCTACAACGAGGCAGCTAGGCTGCTAGGCCTGGAGTCAGGAAGCCCTGAGTTCAAATATGACCTCAGACATATTTGACAAACATATTAGACAAATAGCTGTGTGACCCTGGGCAAGAAACTTAACCCCTGTTTGCCTTAATCCACTGGAGAAGAAAATGGCAAACCACTCTAGTATCTTTGCCAAGAAAACGTCATGGACGGTATTGGTGCCCCATAGTCCATGGGGGTAAGCAGAGTCGGACGGGACTGAACCACTCAACAAAAACAATAGCGCCTACCTCCCAGGGTTGCTCAGAGGATAAAATGAGATGACATTCGTAAAGCACACTGCAAACCTGAAATCACTATGTCAATGCTAGCTATTGTGAACAGCCTTTTGAAAAAAGCTAGCAAAGCAGGATTTTACTTTGCCAGATCAGGTGCCTTTACATGATCACCATACAGTGAGCCCAGTGTAGATCTTGAATTCTCTGCATTAACCCAAGGATTTTTCTAAGAAAGCCACTTTGCCCAAGAGAATCCCCCCCCATCCTCTTGTACTTCTCCCACATGTCCTCCCCCAATTCAAACTTCATTACCTCAGCATTATCTCTGTGGCCTTTTCCCAATGCCGTCCTCATCGAGGTATCCTGAGATATTTTCAGACTTTCAAATACTAGGTCAGACGTGATACAGAGCAATTTAGCTACAGGAAGTCATCCAGCAGCGTAGCTGTTTTATGGTGAACTGAAGGAGAGTGGGCAGGACGGGCACATAAAAGGAAAATAAAATTTGAAACAGATAGGGGATAATGGAATTTGATTGAGAGTGGTGGGCTTTCCAGGAAGCTAAAATATGAAAGAGTCATAAACACATCAGATTCCCTGTTGGGAGCCTAGCAAGTGAAGGCAGTGAACATCGTAGTCAGGCACAGCCCTCCTTGGAAACACTGCAAGTGTTGTGAGTTGTGTGTAGATATCCATTTGTGGAACAGAGAGAGTCTAACAAAGGTGTTTCTTAAGTGGATCTTCTTTCCGATGGCTTCTAATATAAAACTAGAAGTATGTTACCTTAGAAAAGATGTCTGAATGGACTATACTGCTTGCTGTTTGTCCTTTGTTCTCAAAGAGCACCATGACATCGGGGGGGTGATGCCGTGACATGCAAGCGAATTGGATTTCAGTGAGGTGGGGGGCTGCGACTATACTGTGAACTTTTGATGAAGGAATTGAGGTGCCTTGTAGAAAGATCCCAAAATGGAATGAATTGCCTCAGGAAAAGAGGGAGTTTCCAATCTCAGGAGGTCTTCTGTATTAAATTAAATGAAAATGACCTCTGAGGTCCCTTCCAGCTCTGAGACTTTGTAAACCACAATAGATGGAAATTTCTGAAAAAGATCTTCATAGGCTGAAAGGGCAGTTTGAAGCTGAGGGATGAAATTTAGCAGGGATAAATGTGAAGTCCTATCCTTGGGTTCAAAAAATTCAACGTCACAGGTACGAGATGGGACAGATGGGGTCGTACAATAGTATTTGTGGAAAAGAACTGGGGGAGGGGGAAGGAGGGGAAGGAACCAGTGCTTTTTTTTTTTTTTTAGCGGAACTGGGGGTTTTTTTGTTTGTTTGTTTGTTATTAGTATTTGTAATGTATCGATAGTGTGTATGGGTAGCCAAAAGGACTAATTTGTTCTGTCAACCAGTGTTTGTTAAGTATGTAAGTGCCTACGGTGTGTCAGGCACCAGGCTAAGCCCCCTAGCTGCCCACAAACAAAACACGTACAGGTTAAATTGCAGATAATATCAGAAGGGGAGCTTGCTTTCCACGGTTATGCCTTCTGCATCGCCAGGATGAGGGGCACAGCACCCCCACCATCTGAAACATCAGTGTAAAATGTTCTGGCCCTCCCTTCATACCAGAGAAGAAGGCTGATTTTTTCTTTTTCTTAGTACCTTCTTGTAAAATTTGGGTTATTTGGTCATAGGCTCTGTATCGTCTGCTGGCCTTCACGTGTTATGTGCAGCTTCTGCAAAACTTCCCCAAATTCCCATTGAATTTCTTATGCTGACCTGCCATATATCAAAACCACAGTGGGGAAAATAGCGATGTAGGAGGCACAGTGCATCTTACTGGTAGTAAAATCCTTAGAAAACCTAAAGATGAGAGGTGGGCATTTTGGAAATCGCAAGCAAGGGAGAATTAGAAACTCACCTCCTTCATAGTAGGAATCTGGGTAGAAAAGAAATCCAGAAGGAAGACTAGGACCAAGAAAGCACCTGGGCCAAACCTTGGGAGAGCTCAAGGGAGAGGAAAAAAGTGAGATGGAGAGGAATTGGTTTGAGTAGAAAGTGTCTACACAGCTTCAACACCCGGAGGGCCCTTTTCTCCTTCCTCTGGCTTCCTGAAGCGGGAGTCAGATGCCTTCAGTTCTCGGCCTACCTCTGGCACTGTGTGCCTCAATTTTCCCATCTGTAAAATGGGAATAATAATATTCCCACACAATCTAACCCCCCCCACCAGAATAATTGGGAGGAAAGTGATTCGTAAACCTAAAAGTCATACAGAAATATCAATGTCGTCATTCACGTTGTCCCAGAGTCCGCCTGTCTGGCGGTCGGTGGTGTTCCTGAGCTAGTGTCTCTACAGAGGCCTGTGCAGGTGGAAGCTTTGCCTAGCTCCATGACTATCAAGTCATAGATTTCTTTTAAGCATTTTGAAACCTCCCACTGAAAGGTAATTGCTCTTTGAGTTTATAAAACAGGGTAAGGAACCATCCTGTTTTAGAGCCAGCGAGAGTATGATCTCATTAAGACAGCAGAGAAGAGTTCTTTGGGGGCCACTCTTGACCATTGCCAAGTAAGGGGGGGGGGGCCGCTAGTCATTAAGGCTGTCACCACAAGCCTCCCTCTGTCGGATTGCCTGCAGCCCCTCTTCCCCTGCCCCATTCCCCACTCTCTTTTTCATGGATTCTGGCATCCCAGGCACCCAATAAGGAGGGGCAGGACTGGGCGTCCTAGGATGGGTGGAAATTGCAGAAAGGCAGATTTTGATTCAGTCAGTTGTGATTTCACAAACAGTTTACTCAGTGCTTGCTGTGTGCCAGGCCCTGTGCTAAGTGCTGGGAATTCGAATAAAAATAGAAAGAAAGACTGTCCCTGCCTGCCCTCAAGAAAGTGATGTTCTAATGGGGGGAGAGAGCACATAAAAGGAAGCTGGAAAGGAGAGGGAGTAAGGGTCCCCAGACATGGGGCATGGTAGAGAAGTCCTGCGTGCAGCCTGCTGAGAAGTGAAGGCACAGTTGGCCTGGCTGCCCTCCTTAAGTGGATGTTCTGGAAGGAGCCATCCAATGGGAGGGAAAGGCTGCAAGATGGTGGGTGCTTCCAAAGGACGAATGTCAAAGTTCAGTGTAAAGCAAAATTCCCCACCCCCAGAGCCATTTCGAAGTGGGATGGGCCACCTCTGGAGGGAGGGAGTCCCTGATGACCCTCCTGGGGCGGGTGGCAGAAGGAACTCCTTCGAGTTCACGGTAGACGTAGGTGACCTCTCAGTTCCTTTCAGGTTAGGGGTTCGGGGATTCCAGAAATGCTTCTTCTTCTGTGATCATTGTTCCGTCTGCCATATCCAGTTCTCCAAGTGTAGCTTGTGTGAAAACAGCCTTTGAGGGTCAGATACTCAGGTCTCAGACATAATGTGCAGATCCCCCTTAAACACACTTTGCATGTGGACAGACTGCAGAACAGCCCGGGCTGTAGCCCTAGGCTACCTGCAGACATACTGGGGAGCAGACATGACCCATGGGCTCCTGGCTTCCTTCCCCAGAGGTACAGCCATGGTTACACACATCAGCCCCAGAGGAGTCAGGAGGCCCCAGCCAGGCCACAGCAGCAAACCATTCAAGCCTGCCCTAGACTTTCCATCCTACACACTCCTCCTCAGGCACTGGAAACCTCACACAGGCGGGCCGGTCTGACAGTGGTACGCCAGCACTTAATGACGAAGGCAAAATTAGTTTGAAGAGCTGCCCTTCCCTGAATCAAGGGTAGACGAGGAGGGGCCCATGTGCCCTGTTCTTGGGATCCTCCCTACCCTACCCCATCCCCAAGCTATTTCTAACAGGCTGGAGAGATTCCCTGGGAGGATGAGACAAACACTTCTGTGACCATCCTTGCAAGTGGGCATAGGAGAAATAACACTTTACTTTTCTGTCAGGTATATTAATATCCTTCTGGTCCCTGGAGAAGGGGTACGATCCCTGAACATGACCCTTTAGTCCACTAACCATGGGAGAGGGCAATACCCAAGGTCTAGGAGAGGTCGCTTTGTATCCCTTATGCCCATACCTATTTGTCTATAAATGTCTTTTATTGATAGCTTTTAGCCTTATATTACCCTGATTTTCCCCTGTATCCTTTTCTCTCCCAGAGAATCATCCCATATAACAAAGAATGTTTTTAAAAGAAAAGCAATTAGAAAAAACAATCTATGCATTGAAAAAATTTTAAATGTGAGCAGTGTTCCACATTCACGTACCTTCCGTTTCTGCAAAGGAGTGAGGGGAAGCGTCTTCTCCTGTTTCTTCTTTGGGGCCATGCTTAGTCTTCATAATCTTTCCCCATTCACTTTTGATTATTTGATGGCAGTGGTTCTGTCTGTTATATCGTTGTAGTCATTGTGCTTATGTGTTGGCTTTGCTGACTTCACTTTGTATCAGTTCATATAACTCTTCCCAGGCTTCTCTGTGTCCATCAGCTTCTTTTGTCGTTTCTTACGGCACAGTCATAATCTATTACATTCATGCACCACAGCTCGTTAGGCCATTGGGAGGGTTTTCTATATGTTGTTCCTAAGCCGGCCTAGAGAGGAATAGGTAGAGGATGTAAACACCTTGCCACTAATGTGCACCAGCCAAGCCCCTCTGTGGTCAGGCTTGAATTATGTGAGGGTAAGAAATCCAGGAGTTGGGGCAGCTAGGTGGAGCAGTGGATAGAGCACCGGCCCTGAAGTCAGGAGGACCTGAGTTCAAATCTGGCCTCAGACCAAACACTTGACACTTACTAGCTGTGTGACCCTGGGCGAGTCACTTAACCCCAATTGCCTTAAAAAAAAAGAAGAAGAAATCCAGGAGTCCAGGTATATGAAAGTGGGAACAGTGACTGGCTAATTTCCCGGGAGAAAGTTGTACAGCTGAGCCAGTAAACCTTCAGGCTGAGGAGAACCAGAGTCAGAATCTAGTCAGGTGCTGGTCTAGTGAAATGAGTGGGTTCATGTAGACTGGATAATCTTGAAGACCCCCTCTGGTTCTAAGTCCTGGGATTCTTTCCAACTTCACACTACCCCTTATAGAGGCTACTGAGATCTTCAACATGTTCTAGATTTCAGGCCCTACTTGATAAAGTGGAAAGTAATGGACTAATAAGAAAATATTAAGTTCTACGTACAAAGTACTATGCTAAGTGCTAGAGATACAAATAGGAAAGTGAGGCAGCCTCTGCTCTCTGGGAGCTCCCATTGTCATTGAGGGGAAAAACAAGTATAGGAGTGCTCAGCTTCATGGCAGATGGTGAGGCCGGGTGGACCTTGGGGAGCAATGGTAGGGCAGGTGGTCCCTGACCTTGGAGAAAGGGGTAGTGGGCCCAAGGGTTCATTTGATTCTGTTACTGCTAAAAGAACATGAGCCTTTTGTCTGCCCCATCACACTGTTGACATATTGGCCTTGCAATCCACTCAAACCCTGGATCTTTTTAACACGAAACCACCGTCTAATTATGTCTCCCTAATCCTGTATTTGTAACATTGGTTTTTTGAACCCAAGGTTAGGAATTTTCATTTACCTCTATTAAGTTTCATCTTGTTAGTTTCTTGTCTCTGTGCTAGCTAGTTGAGGGATCCTGATTCTGTCAGTTGTTCTATTAGCTATCTTCCTCCCAGAGTGGCTCCAGGTAGGCTTGGACCTCAACTTAGACCCTGTTGTGAACTGCGAAGAAGAAAGGACCTTTCCCCTCAGGGTCTGGTTGCCCATGACCCTCTATCGTGGTCATTTTCCTTTTTTTTTTTTTTTTTTTTTGAGGCAGTTGGGGTTAAGTGACTTGCCTAGGGTCACATAGCTAGTGTCAAGTGTCTGAGGCTGGATTTGAACTCAGGTTTTCCTGACTCTAGTGCCGGTGCTCTATCCACTGTGTGATCATTGTCCTTACCAAGAAAAAGTGCTGCTTTATGAAGAAATGTTACTATTTGTCAGGCCCATGGCAGTTACCATGTCATAAATGAGTGGATGGATGGATGGATAGATGGATGGATGGATGGATGAACAAAGCATTTTTACATGCTTACTTTGTGCTAGGCACCATGCTAAGTGCTAGAGATACAAGCAGAAATGTAATCCAGTCCCTGCGCTCCAAGAGCTCACATTCTAATGGGGGAGACAATATGTAGGGAAGGTTTTATCTGCAAATCTGATGGAAAGGTCCCATGGTCCTAAAGGTACAGTGGCAAAGCAGAGGGTGTTGCCTCTTCCTCAACATTATTTCCAGTGATAAAATCGTCTCCATTTCTGGTTCTGAACAGGGTCAAGGTCTCTGGTGGCAAGAACATCCAGTTCTGGGCATGCACAAGCAGTTGCTAGGCTGTGTCCCCATGGAGATTGTTTCCCAAGGCGATGGCTGAGGGCACTGGGCTGGAAGCATGGCTACTTGCAAGGCCCTTGGGTTGAAGGTCTTGGGCTGTCTACATCCAGGTGTGAGGAGGGCTTATGGTTGGTTGGGGGGTTGGTGTTTTGACTTCCTTAGCCCATGTTGCCTCTTGTCTTTTGCTCAGGGGGCCTTGCTACTTCAGCCAGGCTGGCTTTCCTGTCCTGTGAGTGGCAGTTGGTTGGCATTTGTTGATGATAGCTGGCCTCTTCTCTGGGAGCAGCCTCCCTGGATGAGTCTGACTGTGATGGACTGGATCCAGGACTGGTGGTCTGGGAAGTTCTGTCACTGATAGGCTCCTATGCCTATCTCATCAAGTAAAAGTCCTTCTGCCCAGCTGTGCTGACTGGGCGGGTTTGAGCTCCTTGGTTCTCTTGCATTATGTTTATGAATGACAACGGAGAGAGCTCCCCTCCATGCACATACATAAGCTTCACTCACTGTACAATGACGAGGGCTCAATTGTTGTTACCATTCAGTCATTTCAGTCGTGTCGGACTCTCTGTGACCCCATTTGGAGTTTTCTTGGCAAAAATACTAGAGAAGTTTGGCATTTCCTCCTCCAGCTCATTTTACAGATGAAGACACCAAGGCAAATAGGGTGAAGTGACTTGCCCAGGGTCACACAGCTAGTAAGTGTCCGAGGCCAGATTTGAACTTAGGAAGACTAATCTTCCTGACTCCGGGCTGTGTACTCCATCCACTGTGCCACCTAGATGCTTTATGAATGGCGATGGAGAGAGCTCCCCCATCCCATTGCCCACCTCACACACATCCATAATTTTCATTCACCACATCATGGCAGGTGGTCAGGAATGTGACCTATTCAATGTCCTATTCAATGGATAAGTAAAAATGTCCTCAAACCTTCCGTTTTGCTGAAGGCCTCAGAGTGCAGAGCAGATGCTATGTCAGATTTTTTTGTTCCTTTAATGAAAGTGTGCCTGTTTGTACCCATAGGGATACTTAGCTCTGGTGTGCTTTCATCAGAATTCCTCTCCAAATGTCTTTAAGCAGAATGTGGCCTTTTCTTGAGCACTACACTCAAGTGCTGTTCTCTGTGGAAAGATCTGGTTCAGCTCGTGAAATCGAATTGTTCCTTGGTAAGCTCTAAAGCCATCCCAGCTGGCTCTGCAATGGCAGAAAGTTCTGGAAGTGCCCTCACTTCCTCTGGGACCACAGGAGGCTCTGGAAAACCCATATTCTGATTCTTTGGATGTGAATGAATGAATGAAGGTAGTAGTTTACTATGTGCCAGGCACCAAGCCAGGTGCTGGGAATGCCAATACAAAAAAGCAAGACAGCCTCTGTCCTCAGGGAGTTTCTATTCACATAAGGGAAGATGATACCTGTAGGGAAAAGTGAGCAAGGAGGGAGTGTGGAGGAGTGTTTGGGTTTGGGGTGTTCCTGAGATGGTCATTTATTGGCACATCCCTTCCAGTAATGACAGCATTGATTTGGCTTCTGTTCCCACAACAGTGGAGGGAGTTGTGGGGTATAGGAAGAGGGGAGCATGCCTGTCGCATGGCAGGAAGAAAGATGGCCAGAGAGTATTGTAGAGGGTCTGGAGGCACCTCAATATGGCGCCTCCATAGAAGTATAGTCCCCCAGGGTGGGAGTGGGGTTCCTGCTCAGAGGAGGGTCAGATACAGCAACTTAAAAGAAGATTGCCCAAGTGCCACCATCATGGACGTCCTGGGGTGATCTGGAACTGTGGGAGTGGGTTCTGATGTTTGCTCTCCAAGTCTCATTGGTTGCCACAAATAGAACCTTTGTACACATCACTGAAGGGTGTACTGACTCCTCACCAGGTGGCACCGGCCTCTTCGTCCCTCTGTAGCCAGGGCGGTTCTTCAGGTGGCAGGGAAGTCCTTGGAAGCAGAGCCAGGCCAGGAGGTTGGCATGAAGGCTCTGGTTTGGAACTTTACCTCAGCTTTAAGTTTAGATCCAATAGTCAGATTTTCGTCATCCCATAGACTTCCTTCACCTGCTTCCTTCTCATCTCCTTTGTTAATTTCAGAGAATTATTTGGAGTTATTATAACTTCTTCCCAAAGGAATTTTAAGATGGAAGGTTTTTTTTTTTAACTCTCTCTTGTATGAACAGGTTGAAAGGTATCTTTAAAAAAAATCGCAAAAAACCAATACACCATTGCCCGCCAACAGAGGAATTAGATATTTTGGTTCAGTCAGCCAGTCAATCACCAAGCATTTATGAAGTGACTACCATGTTTCAGGCTCTGTGCTAGGAGCTGGGGACACAATTACAATAAATCAAACAGTCCCTACTAGCAAGGACCTTAACAGTACAATGAAGGAGACAGCAAGGACGGATGGAAGCATATGCCGAATAAATAATACAAGGTAGTTAAAGACGAGGTATTCAAGGGGAGGGAGTGTCCTAGGCAGTGGAGTGGGTCAGGAATGACGTCGCAGAGGGGGTGCTGTTTGAGCTGGGAAGTGGAGGGGCCTGGGAGGGCATCCCCAGCATGGCAGAGCCCATTGGAGGTGGGGGAGGGAGGTGCCTGTCTGAGGGACCGAGTAAAGGCCAAGTAAAGGTTTGATTGGACCGAAGTGAAGGAAGGGCAAGAATGTACAGCGAGGCCGGAAAGATGGGTAGAGCTCAGTCAGGGTGGGAAGGCTGTCAAAGCTGAGGAGAAGAGCCTCGATTTGATTCTCAAGGCAGTAGGGAACCACCAGAATTTATCGGGAAGAGGAGTGACATGGGCAGATGTATACCTGAAAAGAGTCACCTTGGTCGTGATGTGGAAGGTGGACTGAAGTGGGGAGATGCTTAAGACAAGGAGGCCACCTGGGGAGGCTTGAGCGAAGACGTGTGATTACAGGGAAGGGCTTAGATGCAAGAAATGACGCAATTTGGCGACTGACTGGCTGTGTGGGGTGGGGGAGAGGGAGGAGTTGGGCATGTCAAGGCTGCAAAGCTGGGAGCCTGCATGAAGGGGAGTGCCTGCAGGAGAGCCAGGCACGTTTGGAGAGAAGATGGTTTGGGCAGATAGAGAATGAGTTCTCTTTTGGACAAAGTAAGTTGGAGATGCCTCTGAGACATCCAGTGTGAAATGTCCAATAAGCAGTTGGTGATATGATATTGGAACCCATTGGAGGCTGAAACTAGGAGTCGTTGGCATAGAGATGATCGTTGAATCCATTGGAACTGATGAGAGGAGAGAGAAGGAGGGAGACAGGGAGACAGGGAGAGAGGGAGGAGGGGGGCGGGAGGGAGGAAGGAGAGAGAGAGAGAAAAATAGAGGGCCTGTGACAAAGGCTTGGGTAACACCCACACTTAGGGCACGTGATCTAGGTGATAAACCAGCAAAGGAGGCTGAGGAGAGATTAGATGGGTCAGAGAATCAGGGTGGAGAAAGTGTCATGAAGTCTCAGAGAAGCTAGAGCAGACCTGCACAACTTGGCAGTAGGTAGGGGCGAAAATTAAAATAGGCTAAACTTCTTCAGGCCACAGATAGGTTAGATTACAGACAGACTGACAGTGGGTGGTTGCCGAGGGTCACGTAACAAACAGGAGAAAGAATGTGCAGTGGCAACCCGCCTTTTTTTATTTTTAGTCAATTGGGGTTAAGTGACTTGCCCAGGGTCACACAGCTAGTAAGTGTCAAGTGTCTGTGGCCAGATTTGAACCCAGGTTCTCCTAACTCCAGGGCCAGTGCTCAATCCACTGCGCCACCTAGCTGCTCCTCAACCCTCCATTTTTTGCGGGCCACTCAAAATCCTTTGGTGGGCCACTTGTGGCCTGAGGGCTGTAGGTTGTGCAAGCCTAAAGTATTCAAGAGGAGAAGGTAGTCAGTATTGTCACTTGTCGCAGAAAGGTCCAGAAGGATGAGGATTGGAAAAGACCACAGCAGATTTGGCAAAATCATTGGTGACTTTGGAGAAGGTGATTTCAGGGAAATGATGAGGTTGAAAGGCAGATTGCAAAGGGCCGAGGAGCGAGTAAAAGGTACGTGTGGAAAAGGCAAATCTGACCAGATTGTTTCTAGGATGTTTGGCTGAGAAGGAGAGGAGGAATGTAGGATGGCAGCTTGAGAGATTGGCATGGTCTAGTGATGAAGGGCACTTGGGCCTATTTGAAGGTAGTAGGGAAAGACCCAATGGATGAGGAGAGGTTGAAGATGAGAGACAGAGACAGAGACAGAGAGAGCTCCCAGTCTGCTGGAGGAGATGCACATGTAGGGTGATTGGCCTTGGCAAGGAGAGGGACTACCTCATTGTCCGAGCCAGGAAGAGTTGGAGAGTGTGGGGGCGATGTCAAGGGCTTTGGAGGGGATGAGAATGGGAGAAGAGAGTGTGCACATCGAAGGGCCTCCGTTTTCTCCATCTCACGTTTTTTTCACCTGCAGCATCAGAGGACGGCTTTGTCTGGCATTAATGTCTCGGAGCTAGAATTGGCTTTCTGTGGCCCTGACAGCCAGCTCACTGTAGTGCTGATCGTGGCCTGACAGAGCAAGTAGCGAGTGGCAGGCTGTTCATTTGAAATCTGTATAAATGCGGCGCTTGCAGCTCTGGTTTTGATGGTAGGAGCAAAATAGTGTTAAATGTGGTGGAAAATGTCTGCTTTCTCTTGGAACTCAAATGCAGAAAATCCTGAAAGGCTCATTCAGATTCTGAAATAAGCCAAGGATCAGAACACTAAGAAACAGGAGGCGCTTCCTGCCTTCGTGTAACTGCATGAAGAAGGCAGGCTCAAACTCTCTTGGGACACATTCTGCACCACACATGTGCCTGTCGCTAGCAGCCTGTCCGTTCATCTGTTGTTTGGGGTTTGCCGTCGAGAGCAGCAAATGCCGATGCCAAGACAGGCAGCTGTTGGATCAGAACAGTGCTGGGTGTTCCCGCAGGCTTGAAAGGCTCTAGGTGTCTTCAAGGGGAAGCTGGGCAGCCGGTCTGGGGGGATATTTACCGTAGGCGGGGATTCCTGCTTCAGATAGGCCGATGCTCTCCTGCCTTTGAGACTCTGAGATTCTCAAGACAGGCACCTGCTGCTGAGGCCCAGGTGTTGATTTTAGGAGGTCTGAGAGGACCAGAGCTTGAGTGTAGCAGAACGGACGGAGGCCATAAACCTGGACAGCCGGACGTACTGTCTTGTTGTTGCTGCCGAGCCCTGATGCGGCTCCCGTGACTTTGGGGGCAGGTGGGTGGTGTTGGCACTTTTTGTGTAAGGTCTGTTTGCCGCCACTGGGTGGGGTCAGCCCTGCTGAGTGCACATCCAGCTTGTGTCAGGCCTGCCCCTCACTAGTCAGCCGGCCCTGACGTGGAGCGCCAGCCCCAGCCCGGCACCTTCCTGTGGGCTTCATCGGCCCTACTCAGAGGGCCTTGGTGAGCTCAAGGATTGCCAGGGAAGAAACTGCATGAACAATTTGAGGTTAGTAGCCAGTTTTATTGCAAAGGTGTATCGTGTATTTGAGGTGGGCGTCAGATACCTGGCTTATTCCCAAGGCCAAGGGTGTCCAGCAGTTCCCGTAGAGATGGGTAGAGATGTAGAAAACCCGGGTCGCTGGCCACTGGTAGCACAGTCCCACTCTGCCCACCCTGCTTGCTGACCTGAGGAATAGGATCTTGAGGGCCAAGTGAAATGGAGCCCACAGGAAGGGCACAGTGCCTTCACTCTGAGGAATATCACCATCTTGGCGGCCAGTCAGGTCAATGCTAGTTAGAAGGCTTGGACGGGACAGTAGCAGCAGAGCCTTCATAGCCTTGATGGGGGCTTTGATTGCTGTGCTATCTCGCCAAGATATCCTAGGACAGCTGTGGGTCAGGCGTCTTGGAGGAGGCAGGCCTTAGGGAAACTTATGACGTGCCTAGCTTGTCTCTGGGTAGAGGCTGTGAGATGGTAGGATCCATCCCAAATGAATTGTGGGCCAGAGAGGATGATGAAATACACTTCTTCATGAGACGATCATCACTTCTCTGACTGCTCATTGTTAACTTGCTTCAGATACCGGTGCAAAAGGAATGACCATCTGTTAGGGCATTCGTCCTCACTTGACAGGTGTGTTAAGAATGAATGTTGACTAACAAGAGGTATTAGTAAATTTAGGAATTAGGATGCTGCTTGTAATTCTTTGGAGAGGACTAATTGGCTTTTAGCTTAGAACTCCTTAGAACTCCTGACTAGATCCTTCTACAGATGAAGGACAGTGGGCTTCGCACATATTTATGAAATTTCAGCTTGGCTTTTTCTTCCTGATAGGCAATTAAAAACCCTAATAAACTAAGAAAGCCAAACAAAGGCTTAGAATTGATAGTAGAAAGAAGTGGCCAATTGGCCTCTGTGTACAAGGTCCAAAATCGGTTCTTAGCTGTGACATTTTACATATGGCAAATGTAATTTGTGTGTGTGTGTGTGTGTGTGTGTGTGTGTGTGCTCTCATAAACTAGCTCCCTCCTACCTTTCTAGTATTCTCACACATTACTCCCCAGTAAGTACTCTTCCATCCAGTGATGGTGGCCTCCTGGCTGTTCCATAAACAAAATGCTCCATCTCTCCCTCTCTTGGCATACTCTGTGGCTGTCCCCCATGCCCTCCATCCTCTGCTCTGACTGCTGACCTCCCTGGCTTTCTTTATGTTGATGGTGGTGATGGTGGTCGGTTGTTTTTCAGTCACGTCCAGCTCTTCGTGACTCCATTTGGGGTTTTCTTGGCAATGATACTGGAATAATTTATCATTTCCTTCTCCGGTTCATTTTACAGTTGAAGAAACTGAGGCAAATAGGGTGAAGTGACTGGCCCAAGGTCTCACAGCTAGTAAGTGTCTGAGGTCCGATTTGAACTCAGGTCTTCCTGACTCCAGGCCTAGCTGTCTATCTACTGCAGCCCTCTAGGCCTCAGGTAAACCCTCAGACTGCTATGGTAGAGAGAGTGTCTTAACAGGTAAGTTCTCTGCACCAATGAAATCTCAGATCCAGCCCTGAAACAAGTGTGTATTTTCTTATGTATGTATATTTAAGCTGGAAGGAAGTCCCCTTGTTTCCTTTGGTAGAATGTAAGCTCCTTGAGGGCAAGCGCTGTTTTCATTTTTTTATCCCTACTAGCACCTAGGAGGCATTTGATAAAATATTGGTTGAATCAATTTAATACAGTAAAATGGTGGCTAGCTCCTGGAGCACGTTATGCTCAGGCCCAGCACCATTTGGAGGGCCAATCACCTAATGAATTGCTCCTTGCTGAAATGTTTTCAGAAAGAGTAACCAGGGGTTGAACGTGTAGTTGGAAGGTGTGCCCAACGTCGAGTATCCCGAGTGCTTATTGACCTGACTTGGGGTTGTTGGTCACTGGATGACGGAACCCTTTTTGTTCCTCTGCCCACAGACTGAACTGACCGTGTTTGCAAGAAGCAGCCGCCTCAGAGACCTTCCCCATGTGTATCATCTTCTTTAAGTTCGATCCTCACCCTGTTTCCAAAAATGCGTACAGGTAATCCTCACGCGTGGGCTCTGCTTTCTGTTCTCTGCTAGCATTCAGGAGGCTCATCTCCTTGTCCTCCATCGCTGTGGTTGACTCTCCCCACCATCTGAAGGTAAACTGATTTTGTGCCTGTCAGGACGTCTGACTGACAATAGATGTCACCTTAGACGTCAGAGCTCCAAAGGACCAGTAAGGACCGCGTTTCATCCCTCATTTACAAGTGTGGACATGGAAGCCGAGAGAGCTTGTGTAGGGACATGCCCCAGTTCCACAGTGGTCACCGGCACACTTTCTGCCTCTTAATCCCTGTGTGACTTTGGGCAGGTCACTTCCCCACTTGAGGCCTCAGTTTCCTCATCTGTAAGAAGGAGCACTTGGATCAGGTGATCTCAGAGGGTCATCCTCATGTAGTCCTAGAGTTCAAACCAGTGCTTTTTCTGTAATACCTGATGGGAGGAAGAATACATCATATCACGTTGAAAGTGCTTGGAGCTCTTCTTAGCAAAAATAATGATCAGTAACAGACATAGCGATCAGCCACGTGGTTCCATACTTTCCCTCGTTTGAGCCTCGCAACAACCTGGTGGGGTAGTTACGCCGAATGTTATTATCCCCATCCTCAGATGAGCAAATTGAGGCCCAGAACGCTAAAAGACTTCCTCATGGTCACGGTGTTCCTAAGTATCAGAGACCAGAGTTTACCCCTTAGGAGGTATTTTTCTGTGAGGTTATGGGAGCCTGGTGTTCTAACCCATCCTATTGGGAGAGGCTCAGTAGTAATATTTTGTTTTCATGGGTTATCATGGTTTTGTGATGTGTAACATCATAAAATACGTTATAATAATCTGTTCATGACAGTAACTTCCTGGAGACACAGCTCATTCTCAGTTGCGTTGGTGTGAACACTCCATCTCCTCATGTCTGAAACTGAGAATCCCCTGAAGTCTCCTCATCCGGGGGATTATTATCCAAGTTTTCCTAGAAACCCTCCATAAAAGAAGGAGATTACAGGACTCTGTTGCATTGCCCATAGTTGGTGCTGGGTTGCGGTCTTGGGTCTCAGTCCCAGAAGGAGGAGCACTAGCACACCAGAGCTTGCTGCCATAGGGGAGCTGGGACCCTGCTGATAGTTCCAAGGCAGAAAAGAGTGCTTGTGGTCACTCAGACCAGAGCACAGGCCAGGAGAGCAGTAAACACACCTCTTCCTGGATCAGACCACCTTGGAAGAACCAAAAACTTACAGCCCCCCAGAATTATCTCTGAAAACAGCTTCACAAAAAAACCCTGAAGCTTGGGGCAGTAAGCCCTCCACTCCAGAAGCAGAGCCCCACTTTAGCATAGAGTTAAAAGTCAGGAAATAGGCTAGGAAAATGAGGAAACAGCAGAAAAAGATCCTGACTATAGAAAGTTACTGTGGTGAAAGGGAAGCTCAAAACACAAACTCAGAAGACAACAAAGTCTGCATCCAAAGAAGGGTTTTAAATGTCAAGGAAGAGAGACTGAGGAAAAATTGGGAAGAAAAATAAGAGTGGTACAAGAAAATCATGAAAAAAGAGCCAAGAGCTTGGTAAAAGAGGTACAAAAATCCAGCAAAGAAAGCCTCTGTAGAATTATAATAGCTAACATTTATATAGCACCTACTATGTGCCGGGCACTGTGCCAATGGCTTTGTGATTATTATCTCATTTGATCTCATTTAAACCCTGGGAGATAGGGCTCTCGTTATCTCCATTTCACAGATGAGGAAACTGAGGCAAACAGAGGTGAAGTAACTTGTCACACAGTGAGTGGGTCACCTGACTCCAGGCCTGGCCCTCTTTCCATGGAGCCATCGAGCTGCCATCTAACCGTGTGCTGCAGGCATCCTTCTTGTTCTCTGAGTCCCTTGGAGGAAGCAATGTACATCAGAGGAAGCTGTTCTCCCTACAGGACTGGCCCATCTCCTTTTCCAGTCCTACCCTTCGAGTCCTCTGATGTGTCGCTGGCTTCTCCCGTTATATGCAGATGATTTGTTAGTAAGGTGCCACTTTCTACTTTCAGCTCTCCAGCATCCTCCCATTGCCCTTGGGGGCTCAAATAAGTCAGATTCTTCTAAGTTCATCAAGTTGTTTGATTTGCAGCCAAACACACAGATGTGGTCATAAGCAGAATTTTTCATGTTTCAAAACAGGGCTTTTTGTTAAAAAAAAATGTTTACATGTAGTTGAGAAATAGTTAATGAAATAAATAAAAATGTATTGGAGAAAAAGAAGATAAGGGTTTTTGTTGCAGTCAGTAGTTCAGGGTCTTAGAAAGGGCCATGTGATTTCTCAAATATGATTCAAGTCTAGTTTCTCCTCATTTAGGACCCAGTTCATTGTCCATTTGCTGTATTTCTGCAAGGACTGGACCACTTTGACAAGCTGCAGAGTAGAATTTGGGTGTTAGGCTCTTATCACCCACTTTTTGTAGTATATATGGTTAGACTAATCTCTTGATTTGCTGAGGATTTATGATGTTCTGGGGCTTGCTGCATTGGTAAAAGGTCATCTTTAACTAGCAATGGAGGCCTGGTGCTGACCTCAGTCCATGGGGGTCATCTAGAGACTGCTATTCCCATGCCTCACAGGCCTCTACCAGCCTGTACAGCCACAAGATGAAGCCATGTTCCCTTGCCCAGCCCTAGGTCACTAAACCTAAGCCCTCCTCTGGACTTCCCTTCCCCTCAACCCCGATGAGTGTGCAGACCACCCTCTCTACCAGTACAGCTGCACTCGTAGTTAGACTCTCCTCTGCATGGGGGTTACCGTGCTCCTCACCATCCACATTCAATTCTTTCGGCCTCCAAGTGAAAGAAACTGCAGAAGTTCAATAGGGAATCCTTTGTTTAGATTCTGGATAGAACATTTTCCATAATCCTGGTAATAAGATCATTATGGATTCATAGAGCTCCCTCCTTGGCACAATAGCCTTTGAATTTTAACAAAAGGGTAAACTGAGGCAGATCTCCACACAAGATAACATTTATTAGCGGGGATGTGCTACCTGTCAATAAATGGTCAATGGCTTGCCACTGTTTATGCCAAAGACCCTGAATAGACAGACAGTTCCCTTTTCATAGGTTTTAGGGTAGACAACATCATGGGATTGAGTCCAAAATGACTGATTACAAAGTTGAGGAGCAGGGAACAACATGATTGGTTGGAAGTTTGGTCATGAGAGCTAGCAACGACCTCCCTTCTCTCATGAGACCAAGAGACAACCCTAATTGCTCATTGTTTGAGTTCAGGTGTGAAATGGCAGCCCACTCTTGGACAGCAAACCAGGCATCCTTGAAGGATAGCTTGGTGGTGTGAACATAGCAGGTGCAAACTCCCTTGTGTTCCCACACATTTCCCAGGGTTGATTAAATTCCTTGAGGCAAGAGAGCTGGATTTTGAAACTTAACCCATTACAGGTCAGCTGAACTCTAAACTCATTTCAGAGACAAAGAACCACGACTTAAGCAGTTACAGGACAAAATCCAATGATTGTAAATAGTATCAATAAGAAAATGATGCAGAATCAATCTTAATCTCTTCAACACCGTGTTTGATGTTAAGACCAGGAGATCATCGAATGAAGTTCTTTGTAGTTACATATCTCAGAAAATGTTGTGTGATTTTTATGTAGACATCTGTCTGAAGGGAATCTAACAGCTGATACCCCAAATTATGACCTTCAGAACTGATGGCAGCAGGATGTCACGCCTGTACTGGGTTTGGTGACTTTCCACGAGGCCTGGAGCTGCATGCCCTGATCCCTGGTAGATTCTCCTGTAATTGAGGGGATGGAACAATCTGGAAGATCTCACTCTAAATGCTTGGTACCTGTGAATATTTCATTTATGAAGGCGGTAACTTGTAGCAGGTGGAGCCATCCCAGTCATTAAGGTCAGTGGCTGTAAGGTGGTCTGCCTTGAGGTCCCTGTTGTTTCCGTTTCCTTCCTAGAGTTGCCTCTTTCCTCTTCCTGGTTTAGGCCATGGACTATTTTGACTGTGATAGCTTGCATGTCACAGCTGAGTGAAATCCTTGAAATGAAAATGAGATCCTTGGGCCTTTGGCCGAGATTCGAGGGGAGAAGAGTTGTGGGATGGGGATGCTCATCGTGGGCTGGATGCCCTTGTGAAAATCTAAAGCTGTCTGCTCTGGCATCAGAGTGCCTGTGGGTGTGGTTTTGCTGATACACAGAAGTGAGGGCGGAGTCAAGATGGTAGAGTGAGAGGTAGGATTTTTGCCTTAGATTCCTCACAACCTACTCTGCAACTACCTAAAAAAAAAATGCCAGACCAAATTCTGAGTGGGACAGGCAAGAAAAAGTCACAGTGAGTCATTTTTCCAGCCCTGGGCAGCTTTGGAAGATAGAGAGGTCTGTGGACACTGGGGCATGGGCTGGCCAGGAACGCAGGGGCGGTGGAGCAGCAAGGGAACTGAAGCCCAGGTGGACAGGAAATAGCTGGTCTGAAAGGGCTCCTAGGGGATCCTGGTACCCGCACTGGGAGCAGGAATGGGAGCCATTCCCAAATCACAATTCTAGGCTGGAGAGGAGCCCTTCCTGTGTAAGGAGCAAGGAGCCCCACATATAATTCTGCAGTGGAATGACCAGGACAGGAGCCCCAGACCAAGCTAGCAGTTCAGTCACTTGAAATCTGCAGAACCTCGCAGTGGGCTGGCAGTGACTGAGTCCTGCAGCAGTCTATGGAAACTGAACTAACACACAAGTCAGCAGACCCAAATCTGGGTCAGGAACTTACAGAGCTCAGACCAGGAGGGCAGTAAACAGATCTCCTCCTGGACCACACCATTTTGGAAGCACCAAAAACTTACAGGCCCCCAGACTGAGCTATGAAAGCATCAGAAGGACATAAAAAGACAGCCTCTCAGGCCAGACATTTCCCTCATTAGTGAGCAGAACGCACTAACATAAAGTCAGGAGTCAAGAAGTAGGCTAGAAAAATGAGCAAACAGAAAAAGAACTGATCATAAAGAGCTGCTTTGATGAAGGGAAGCTCGAGACACAAACTCAGAAGAAGATAGTAACTTGAAAACAACTACAAGCAAAACTTCAAAGAAAAAATGTAGATTAGACACGAGACCAATAACAATTCCTGGAAGAGCTAAAGAATGAGACTTTTAAAAGAGCAAAGAAAGATTTTAAAAAGTGAATTAGAGTGGTAGAGAAAAATGGAAAAAAGAAATTAGAGCTATGCAAGAAAGCTATAAAAAGAGAATAGTTTGTTAAAAGAAGTACAAAAAATACTGAAGAAAATAACATTAAAAATTAGAATTGGCCAAAGGAAGTTCATGACTTTATGAGACATCAAAAAAAAAAAAAAAAATGAAAAGGCTGAAAAAAAAGAAGAAAATGCGAAGAATCATATAGGAAAAACAAGTGACCTGGAAAATAGATCAAGGAGAGACAGTTTAAAAGTCATTGGACACCCTGAAAATCATGAATAAAAAGAGAACCTAGAAATCGTATTTCAAGACATTATAAAAGAAAACTGCCCAGATAACCTTTGGGTTAGAGGGCAGAATAGAAAATGAAAGAATCCACTAGTCACATCCTGAAAGAAACCCCAAAATAAAAACTCCCAAGAATATTATAGCCAAAATCCAGAGCTCCTGGGTCAAGGAGGAAATCTTGCAGCAGCCAGAAAGAAGTCAAGCACCATGAGAAAGGTACGGAGGGCTTGGAAATTAATAGTCCAGAAGTCAACGCATGTAGGATTATAACCAACAGTAGCATGCCCAGCAAAATGGATATTTCATGAAATGGAGGACTTTCAAGCATTCCTGATGCTGGGCGACACAGTAGATAGAGTGCTGGACCTGGAGTCAAAAGGACCTGAGACACTTTCAAGTACATTCAATAAACATTCAAGTTCCTTCTATGTGCCAGGTGCTATGCTAAGTGCTTATTAGCTGTGTGACCCTGGACAAGTCACTACCACTATCTACATCAGTTTCTTCATCTGTAAAATGAGGATAATAATAGCATCTACCTCCCAGGGTTGCTGTGAGGATCAAATGAGATAATAAGTGTGACGAGCTTAGCACAGGAACTGGCACCTAGGAAACACCGTAAAAAGGTGAGCATGAGTGAGAAATCATAAATGATTAAACAAGGCAAAACTCTTTACATTTTTATATGGGACAATGATACATATAACCCCTCGGAACTTTATCAACAGGGGTCTTGGAACGATTTTAAGACAGAGAGCCTGAGTATGATTTGTTTAAATAGGGATAATCTCAAAAGAAGACTGGAAGGGTGAGAAAGAAGGATGCACTGAGAAAAGGGTGAAAGGAGAAGAAGAGTGAGGAAAATTATCTCACATAAATGGCACATACAAGGAAGAGTTTATACAACATAGGGGAGAATGGGGAGAGCTGGGAAAACTTGAACCTCGCTCTCATCTGAACTGGTTCAAGGAGGAAAGAATACACATGAACACTCAGTAGGGGAGAGAAATTCATCTTAATCCAAAGGGAAGTAGAAGGAAAAGAGAAAAAGGGGAGTGGAGAAAAGAGAGAGAGTGGACTAAGGGAGGCAGTGGTTAGAAACAAAACATTTCTTGAGGAGGGGACAGAGTAAAAAGGGAAAGACAAATATAAGAGAGTAGTATGAAGGAAAATACACAGTTAGCAATAATTGCCGTGGATGTGAACAGGATGAATTCATCCATAATATGAGGACAGCAGAATGGATTAGAAACCAGAATCCAGCAATATGTTGTTTACAAGAAACACACTTGAAACAGAAAGGTACACATAGAATTAAAATAAGAGACTGGAGCAGAATTTATTTTGCTTCAGCCGAAGTAAAAAAAAAAAAAAAAAAAAAAGGCAAGGGTGGCAATGGTGATTTCAGACAAAACAAAAGCAAAATTAAACCTAATTAAAAAGAGATAAACAAGGCAACTGCATTTTGCTAAAAGGTACCATATCAGTACTGAACATGTATACACTGAATGGCATAGCATTCACATTCTTGAAAGAAAAGGTAAATGAATTACAGGAGGAAATAGTAAAATTATAATAGTGAGGGACCTCAGTTTACCCCTTCTTAGACCTAGATAAATGTAACCATAAAAAAAAAAAGAAAAAAGTTAAGAAGATCAGTAGGATTTTTAGAAAAGTTACATATGACAGACCTTAAAAACATTGAATGGAAATAGAAAGGAGTGAACCTATTTCTCTCAGCTGTATATGGCACCTTCACAAAAACTGGCCATGTATCCCAGCATAAAAAACCCACAAACAAATGCAGAAACCAGAGTATTTCTCCCAACCATAATGAAATAAAAATTATATTCAATAAAGGGCCTTTGAAACATAGATTAAAAATCAATTGAAAACTAAAGAACCTAATCCTAAAGAATGAGTGGGTCAAGGAATAAATCATAGAAGTAATAATTTCATGAGAGATGACAGTGAAATAACGTACCAAAATTTGTGGCATGCTGCCAAAGCAGTACTTGGGGGAAAATTTATATCACTAAATGCTTACTTCAATAGAAGAGAGAAAGAGCAGATCAGTGAATTAGGCATGTATCTTTAAAAAAAAAAGTAGAAAAACAATAAATTAAAACCCTTCGCTTAAACACTAATACAGAAATTCTGTAAATCAAAAGAGACATTAATAAAAATGAAAAAGGGGTGGTTAGGTGGCGCAGTGGATAGAGCTCTGGCCTTGGAGTCAGGAAGACCTGAGTTCAAATGTGACCTCAGACACTTGACACTTACTAGCTATGTGACCCTGGGCAAGTCACTTAATCCCCGATTGCCTAAGCAAAAAATAAATAAATAAATAAATCGAAATGACAATGAAAGTAAATCATTGAATAGTAAGTAAAGCTAAGAGCTGGATTTTTTTTTAAACAATAAAATGGATAAACCACTGACTGATTGGATTTTTTTTCCTTAATAGTATTTTTCCCCCAACTACATGTAAAGATAGTTTTCAACATTCATTTTTGTAAAATTTCGAGTCCTAAATTTTTCTCCCTCCCTCCCTTCCCACTCCCCAAGACGGCAAACAATCTAATATAGATTATACATGTACAATCATGTTAAACATATTTCCATATTAGTCATGTTGTGAAAGAAGAATCAGAACAAAAGGGAAAAACCATGATAAACAAAAAACAAAAATAAAGTGAAAATAATATGTTTTGATCTGCATCCAAGGACACCAGTGTTAAAAAAAGATATGAAGGAAGGAGACCTAATAATACCAGATCTCAAACTTTACTACCAAGCTTTGACCAGCAAAACAATTGGGTAATGGGTAAGAAATAGGGTAGTTGATCAGTGGAACGGTATACAATGCATAAAAGAAAATGAGCACAGTAACCTAGTGTTTGATAAACCCCAAGATTACAGCTATTGGGGCAAGAACTCAGTATTTGACCAAAACAACTGGAAAACTGAAATACAGTCTAGCCCAGGGGTGGGGAACCTGTGGCCTCAAGGCCACATGTGGCCTTCTAGATCCTTTTATTAAAAAGATTCGTTCTGTAAAATTTGAATTCAGTCAAAAAGCTGCACTTAAGGATCTAGAAAGCCACATGTGACCCCAAGGCTGCAGGTCCCCTACCCCTGACTTAGATAGATAGATAGATAGAGAGGTTCATGAGAGGAAAAACAGATAGTTTTGAGTAAATAAAATTTTAAAGTTTTTACACAAACAGAACCAATGCACCTAAACTTAGAAGAAAAACAGGAAATTAGGATAAAATCTTTGCAGTGAATTTCTCTGATAAAGGTCCCATTTCTCAATTATAGAGGGAAATGAGTCAAATTTATAAGAATAAGAGCCATTTCCCAATTGAAAACAGTTTTCAGAGGAAGAAATCAAAGTTCTCAATAGTCAAATGAAAAAATTCTCAATATTACTAATAGAGAACCATCTCACCATCTCACACCCATCAGATTGGCTAATGTGACAGAGAAGGAAAATAAGTGCTGAAGGGGATGTGGGAAAATAGATACTGTCAGTGGAGCTATAAACTAGTCCAAATATTCTGGGAAATGATTTGGAACTATACCCCCTCAAAACCTATTAAACTATGCATACCCTTTGAGCCAGCGATTCTCTTTGGTCTATACCCAAAGGAGATCAAAGAAAGAGGAAAAGGACCCATATGTACAAATTATTTATAGTTGCTCTTTTTGTAGTGGGAAAGAATTGGAAATTGAGGGGATGCCCATCAGTTGGGGAATGACTAAACAAGTTGTGGTATAGGAATGCCATAGAATACTTTTGTGCTATAAGAAATGATAAGGGGAATGGTTTCAGAATAAACCTGGGAAGACCTATATAAACTGATGCAAAGTGAAGGGAGCAGAACCAGGAGAACAGTTTATGCAATAGCAACAATATTGTAAAGATATAATCAACTGTGAAAGAGTTAATAACTGATCAACACAATGACCCACTACAGTTCCCAAGGACTCATGATGAAACACGCTGTCCACCTCCAGAGAGAGAGCTGATGAGCTCAGGGTACAGATTGAAGCATTTTTTTCTTCCTTTTTTTCCTCCAGAACATGACTAATACATAAATTTGGTTTGCATGACTTCATATTTGTAATGGGTTTTGTATTTTTTTGCCTTCTCATTGGGGAAGAGTGGGGTGGGGAAGAGAATTTGAAACTAAAAATAAAATAAAATTGATTTTGAAAAAACAGAAAATGAGAGAGGATCTGGAAACCTTGTTTCAAATCCATAATTCCAAGTAAATCCAAATGAGATAATAAAAACTTCACAGAAATGAAATGAAGTCTGAAACTGCTTCTGATGGTCTCCTGTTGCTTGGACATTGAACAGTGAATAGTCTGGAAATAATTGGAGTAGCTTCTGCAGAAGGGTCCAGACACACAGTGGTGAGCCTGAAAAGTGATATTCACTGCAACGTCAAGAGAAGGAACAACCACTGTGAGAGA
Source organism: Vombatus ursinus (assembly GCF_900497805.2). Classification (NCBI taxonomy): domain Eukaryota; kingdom Metazoa; phylum Chordata; class Mammalia; order Diprotodontia; family Vombatidae; genus Vombatus; species Vombatus ursinus. The sequence continues at coordinate 437,878 of NW_020953945.1, read as the reverse complement.
ACTGAAAATTAATGTTGTGAAATTATAAAAAGTAATCTTTGTTCCAAAAGAAGAAATGAGACAATGCCTCCCCTCACACCTTTAAAGGGGAGGGAGGTGAGGAAGGGGGAGTGGCGTGCAGCCTGGAGAAGTACCTTGCAAACCAGGTGTTAAGACTTCCCATTTTCCCATGTGGCATCCTAGAATCATCCTGACAGTAAGACTTTATCAGAAACTTTGAACAAACTGGATTCAAGGCAAGAAGGCAGGTTCCCATGGGAAAAGGACCCACATAGCCGAAAATATTTATAGCAGCTCTTTCTGTGGTGGCAAAGAATTGGAAATTGAGGGGATGTCCATCAATTGGAGAATGGCTGAGCAAGTTATGGTATATGAATGTAATGGAATACTATTGTGCTATAAGAAATGATGAGCAGGCAGACTTCAGGAAAACCTAGAAAGACGGGTATGGACTGATGCTGAGTGAAGTGAGCAGAATCAGGAGAATGTTGTACACAGTAACAGCCATGTTGTGCCATGACTAACATTGATAGACTCAGCCCTTCTCAGCAATGCAAGGATCTAAAACATCTCCAAAGGCCTCATCTCATGATGGAAAATGCCATCCACATCCCAAAGAAAGAACTGTGGAGTCTGAATGCAGATCGAAACATACTATTCACTCTCTTTTTTGTTTGTTTATTTTTCTTTTTTGTGATTTTCCCCTTTGGTTCTGCTTCTTCTTTACATGACTAATGTGGAAATATGTTTAATATGATTTTACGTGTATAGCCTATATCAGATTGCATGCCATCTTGGGGAGGTGGGAGGGGAGGGAGAGGGGAAAATTTAGGACTCAAAATCTAATAAAAGTGAAGGTTGAAAACTAAAAATTAGTTAATTAAAATAGAACAAAGAAGAAAAAAAGGCAGATTCCCAGCTCCACGCAGGGCCCAGAAAATAATTCCAAGGCTCTACCATGCCTATGGGGAACTTCTCGAACGGTCTAGGCAGAGGAGAAAAGGACTTTGAGTAGCCAGAAGTTGTGTTTGTTAGCTGTTGACCACGTGTGCTGTGGAAACTTGAGCTCTCTTTGCCTTAGATTTTGTATGTTCTGGTAAAAGAGAGTCACAGACTTTTGGGGGGATATTTTGGGTCAGTTGTTCTTTTTACTCTACCACCTTAATCAATATCCTTGTCTAAAACCCAATTTACTCTTGTTGACTAAACGATAATCAATTCCTAATTGTGCTGGGAAGCACAGCTGGTGGGAGCTTCGAAGTTATATAGCGTCAGGTGACCCCAGGGCCCCAGAGGAGGAGTAATCATGCTCTGGGGACCTGGGGGGTGGGGTCGGATAGTCACCCCAGAGCATTGCCGCCTGTTTTCTGTCTTTGCGCAGCTAATTTTTCGACCCAAGCAGCAAACTTTTCATTTACTCTCTGAACTTCGTCTTCCTAGATTCAGTTCCTTGCTCTAGCCTGTTCTAGAGGTCTCTCCATTCTGCCATCCCTCCATCCTTCACAGCTTCATGTCATTACAGATGTGACGAGTGGCCAAGCCATCAGGATGAGAAATGCTGAATGTTACATTTCATTCTTTCCTGGAGGCGTGGCTGCAGGGATTTCAGAGTGACTTGGACATTTATGACATAAAAATCATTATCATCATCATCATTATTAGCATTGGTATAACTTGCCACCACTCAATTGGCAGCTCACCAAGGCAATGGATCAGCACACATTCCAAGGCCAGCCCACCCAAATCATGCTCATTCTTGTAACATATGTAACGCCTAATACCGTCCCTGTGCATCTGACCCCATCCTTCCCTCTCTCTGTGCCCTTGGTCTCAGCGTCAGCTAGATCCGTTCTCCTCACAGGGCTTTTAGGATCCCCTGCCTTGGCAGGGATCTTGCCATTCCCAGCTGGTTATGCATGCACCTTTGCTTGGCTGTACTTCAGATTGCTTTGGGGTGGCCTTAACACTAAGCTTCCCCACAGTGGATTCTGCCTGTCTATCATCTTTGTTTGACGCTGAAAATCCCCCGTGTGAAAGGAAGGTTCCAAACACATCAAAATATCTGAAGCGGCACTTTTTGTGGTAGCCAGTGCCTGGGCCTGGAAACAAAGTCACTGTGCACGGATTGGGAAGTGGCCAGACAAATGGTGATGCGTGAATAGAATAGAATAGGTTATTACTACACAGAAAGAAATTATGAATGTGAATAATTCTGAGCAGGCTGGGAAGACACCAGCTGATGGCAAAGTGAAGTCAGCAGAACCAGGAAAATGGACACAGTAACTACAATAATGTAAAGGGGGGGAGGGGCAGTGCAATGCTGTGTGTTTATAGTAACCAAGCTTGGTCTGGAAAAAGATGAGAAAACACGCCTCCCTCCATACCTTGCACAGGTGGGGGGCTATGGGCAGGGGAAAATGCATGCGCTGTCCGACTCAGTAGATATTTTGGTTAGTTTTTCTGAACTGCTTTTTTCCCTCTCTGTTTCATTTTTTGTTATAACTCTCAGGATAAGAAAAGGGAGAGAATTTTTTGGGGGGGAAATAAATAAAGTGTAAAAATAAGATATCAATAAGAATTTAGAAAATCTCCTGTGCACCTACCATGGCCCAATCCCACCCCGATGCTGGACACAAAGGCAGAGCTCTGGCTCCTTACAGCACTCTCTTATAGCCCTCCCTCTGGGTTAACAATGATTAACAAATATAAAATACTGTGTTGGGCTCTCAATGCTCTCCATAACCTGGCCCCTTCCTACCTTTCTGGTCTTCTTACATCTTCCTGCCCACCACGTGCTCTGAGCCAGGGACACTGACCTCCTGGCAGTTCCTCCAGTGGGACAGGCCATCTCCTGACTCCAGGCATTTTCTCTGGCTGACCCCATGCCTGGAATTCTCTTTCTTCATTTCTGCCTCCCCCTCTCTGGCTTCCTTCAAGAATGGAGGGGAGAGGGAACCTAGACTTTGAGACTGACCCCTGACACCCTTTTCAGGATTGGGCCTGACCCCTGATTTCTCTGCCCTACCAGTGATGTTGGCTTTTTTTTATCAGGCTTTAGTATCTGTTCCCTCTCCCAGGTGACTTTTGGTCTAGTCGTGGCTTCTGGGGTCAGATGATTAGAATTTGATTTATATGTTTTCTGGGCTCCAACAGACTGTGTCCTGTCTGGTAGGAAGGGATTGAACCTTTTGTGACTTTTCCCTGTGGGTCATAGCTGCTGACCTATGCTCCTGCTGTCTGGCCATGGTATGTGGCATTTGTCTGAGCCTTCTCACCCTTTGACCTGCTTACCTTCTGAGAATATCATTGATCTAATGTTTTCAGTTGGGTGACTTGATGCAAGGTCCTAAGTAAATAAAACTTAACCTTTTCCTTTGGCAGAGGTGGGGAAGCAGGGAGATAAGGGAGCATTGGCTTCTTGGTGAAGGAATATTGTTGGGGATTCTGGAAAGTACTCATTGATAAAGTTCATTCAACAAAATCTATTAGTGTGTACAAGTTCCAGAGCTAGGCTTTAGGAATGCAGATATGAAATGAGACATCTCCGTATAGTGGAAAAAGCCCAGCATTTGGACTTTAAAGATCTGAGTTTTCATCCCCAGGTTGCTCCTTTTCTGTATGACCTGGGGCAAGTCCCATATCTCCCCTTGGGTCCTCACTTTCCTCATCTGCAAAATGATAGGATCAGAGTAGATGATCTTGGATCTCTTAAGATCCTTTCCAGCTCTAAATCCTAGGATTCTGGTTCTCCAAGGAACTTAATCTAGTAGGAATATTAAAACACACACAAATAACTATAATCTGAAATTAGAATGTAAACACATAGGAGAGGTTCAGCCAGAGGGGTGTGAGAGATTGGATTGCTCTCTGCATCTGACGTTGCTTAATAACTGTTTGATGGATTTGATTTAATTCTGTGAATATCCAGGAAGGCTTCTTGGCACAGGGTTATCGATCATCCCTGGCTCTCTTGCTCTGAAAAAAAAGTTAAATGGAAAGAACACTTAACTGAGAGTCAGATGACTTGGATTCTGGGTCCCATCAGTAGCTGTGTGACCTTGGACAAGTGCCCTGACTTCTGACTAACTGCTCTTTGCCAGGTTCTTGTCCACAAGATTGGGCTTGTTAAGATCAAAGGATATATTTGGGGAAGCGCTTTGTAATATACATCTGTAAGGTGATAGCTTTAGCCAGATAAGAATATCGCCTTTACTGCTTTGAAACTCACTGTCTCTGTAAATACATTTTTCAAAAACCATTGCAAATAAGGGTTTCCATGTCTTTACACTAAACTTAGCTTGTCCTAGTTGGAAATATTTTTGGTTTGCCCATCTGTTGAGCTGGTGTGCAGAGGACTTCAAGTGTGAAAACCTTCAAGATAACAGGATGTTAGGATATCAGAGAGGGAAACATGCCCTTATGCTAGGTAATCCTGTGTTGAGCGGTGTGCTGTCATTTCAGAGTTAGTGGTGGCTAGAGATCAGATCAAACCAGTTGGCTTAATGGCTAGAATGCCGGACCAAGAGTCAGGAAGACCTGAATTCAAGTCCAGCTTTGGTTTCTTCATCTCTAAAATGGACATAATGATAGCACCTGCTTTCCAGGGTTGTTGTGAGATATGTGAAAAACACTTTTCAAACCTTAAAATGCTATATAAATGATGATGATGATGATGTTGGTGATGGTGATGATGGTGATGGTGATGGTGATGATGGTGATGATGGTGATGGTGATGATGGTGATGATGATGGTGATGATGGTGATGTTGATGGTGGTGATGGTGATGATGATGATGGTGATGATGATGGTGGTGATGATGGTGATGATGATGGTGGTAATGGTGATGATGGTGATGATGATGATGGTGATGTTGATAATGATGATGGTGGTGGTGGTGACGGTGAGGATGACGCTAGTCAACCCAGAAAGAAACTGCTGTAGACAGAAGGCTGAAGCCCAGCTGAGATTTGCTTTTCTCTAATGGATCTGCAACCAGTGTCAGGTCTCTGGGCTCCCGTGTTAGCCTCCCTTCCCCAACTCTCAAAGCTTCTCAGCATGAAGACTTTTTTTTTTTTTTTTTTTTGGAGCAGCTAGGTTACACAGTGTATAGAGCATTGGGCCTGGAGTCAGGAAGATCTAAGTTTAATTCCAATTTCAGACACTTTCTAGCTGTATGACCTTAGGCAAGTCACTTAACCTGTTTGCCTCAGTTTCCTCATCTGTTAAGTGTGGATAATAATAGCACCTGCATCCCAGAGTGATTTTGAGGATTAAATGAAATAATAATTGTAAAGTGCTTAGCACAATGTTTGGCCCATAGTAAGTACTATATAAATGTTAACTATTGTTATTTTTATTTTTCCCACTTTTCTCATCTTCCTATATAGGGCCTTGTTTCTTTATAGAATCTTTATCTTTGATATCCCCAGTCCAGGAAGTGGATTTTTTATTTCTGTTGTACTAGGAGTATCTAAAGGGCTCTTCCAGTCATTAAAATACAAACAACGTGAAAAGAGAGGTCCAAAAGTAGAGCGAGCTTTCCCAGGAGGCTATGGGTTTCCCTTCATAGAAGTGTTTCCAGCAGAGGCTAAATCAGTGACATCAAACTCAGACGGAAATGGGAATCCCTCAGATCTACATAAGGATTCCTGAAGGCTACAGATTGACTTAGAAAACCACATATTAACATTATCTATGTTCTACTGTATTTTTATGTATTTTGTTAAATATTTTTAATTATATTTTAACCTGATTTGGGCTTTACTCAAGAGGGCTGCAGCGGCTTGATGCCTCTGGGCTAAATGACTACTTAGTCACTATTCCTTTTGGGTAGCAGGTGTACCAAATGACCTCTGAACGACCAACTCTAAAATTTGATGATTCTGTAAAATATAGTTCCTTCTGCTTTTGATAAATTTAGGGTTTCATATCCAAACTAGTCCAGGAATCCAAAATTTTTTAAAGTGGCTTAAATCATCTTTACTAATCCAAGATGGAAGAAACATAGCTAAGCCAGCAGTTCATCTTTAAAGAGGTCTGGAACCTTTAGCTTGATCTGAGCAAGTTGTGTGATCTGGCTGCCAAGAAAGCTAGTGCTGTCTTAGGCTTCATTAAGAAAGGCATAGCATCCAGGCATAGGGAGGTAGCCTTCCTGCCCTGGTCTTTCCCTGTCAGACCTGATCTGGATTATTGTCTTCGGTTCTAGGAGACACATTTTAGGAAAGATATTGGGAAGCTAATGTGGAGACTAAAATTGTCTAACCTACAATAAAAGAGACTGAGGCAGGGCTCTGAGCCAGTAGCACTTTATTGAAAGGTCTATGGTCCCCTCTAATGAAGCGGACCTCAGATCTTTCTCAAGACCTTCCAGGAAGATCTTTCAGGCGTTTGTTTTTATAGTGTTTCCAAATATGTAAAAGAGGAATGGTGAAATACAGAATCTCATTGGTTGATAGGTCATGCTCTTGAGGGCCAGAAATGACGTATCAGCGGGGGTAGGAGTGGAGGGGTATAACAGGTTGGGCGAAGCATGGGGCATCTCCACTGACTTAGTGATCATAAAATGGTCACTTGCTCATGTTGAACAAGAGAGGGACAAAAATAAATTGGGAGACTCTCCAAAGCATCAAGGCATCCCACCCATGCTGGATTTGGACATGGAATTTGAGTAAGACAGGATGGAGCTATCTTTATCAGCATTCATGTGGTTGCACAAGGGAGCCTCATAACTTGGTAAACAAGTGGTGAACATTCATCAAAGTTTGGGGCCCACTATAAGAACCTATCTATCCCTATATGATTTATGTAAAGTATCAGACTGATTGGAATACAATAGGGTCCAAATGCATTGTTTCTCACACTAAAGAACATCGAAAGGAGGGCAGGTAGGACGGTGAAAGTCCTTGAGCTCTTGTCATGTAAAGATTGGCTAAAAAGATGTGGAAAACTTGAAGGGGACATAGTAGCTGTCTTAGTGTTTGAAGACCTAGGAGATTGAGGAGGGATTAAATATGTTGTTTGGCCTCAGAGGGCAGGACCAGTCATGGAGGCAGAATTTGCAATGCCCTGGATATAAAGAAAGACTTCCTAACAGTTAGATCTATCTTACAAAATGACTGAGCCGTCCTGGGTGGATGCTAATGATTTCCCTTTCAGATCAACAGACAGATCCTGGCTAGCTTCCTGCCAGCTGGGTTGTAGAGAAGATGCTTATGCAGGTATGGATTGGACCAAGTGGCTCCTCGGTACCTTCCAACTCTGAAATTCTGTGATTCTTTGAGGATGGGACTGAGTAAACTTCCCCAGATCCCCAGGAGCTTAAGCTCTCCTCCATGACATTGGATGTAGGTGAGTAGACCTTTGGGTAGATGACAAATCTGGGCTTGAAAAATATCTGTGTGACTTAGAAAAGTCTCAGAATAGGCCCCACAGTAGAGGACAGAGAAAGCAAAGGGGAAGCAGGCCACCTTACAACAGAGTTGTCGCCTTTATGTAGTTTTGGAAAGTCTGGTGATTCTTAGAGTTTCACTTTCATCTTTCATTCTGTTCTCATGTCTGGAAAGAAGGAAGGGACCAAATTGCTGGAGATCTTTGGGGCCTGAGCTGGAAATGCTATTAATTTCCAAGAGGCTGTTACCACAGCAAGAGATCTTGCCTTGAATTTTCATCCTGGGAGATGTCAGAAAGCTCTTTCTTTCTGAAGGTGCAAGCATCACCTTTCTTTTCTTCTGAGTCAGAATTATTTTGCTCGATCCCAGAGCGCAAGTAGGACCAGTGGATGCAAATTGCAGGGCAGGTTTCAATTTAATATAAGGAAAAACATTAAAAGCTGAACATTGAACAGAAATACCACAAACTAAATGTGCTTAGTAGCTATTTACATTTAAATTAATTTCAATTAAAAAATATAGCAATTTTTAAAAAATTCCTCAAAGTTGATGGCTAGTTATTGATGGGATATAACTGGACTTCTCTCTTCTCTAAGACATATATTACTCAAGCTGGTGCAGTTGTATGTAGGGGGTATAACATAGCCTGGATGACAAACTAGTATGTCCCCATTTCTACTACTTATTGGGAAAGCAGAAAAAAGACCTTAGCTTAAAAAGGCCCAAGTCTCCCACTGCATGCAGGACTATCTTCAGTTGTCCTGATCTATATCTGGCCACTGGACCCAGGTGGCTCTGGAGGAGAAGGTGAGGCTGGTGACTTTGCACAGCCCTCCTTCACTTAAATCCAATTTACTTTCTTCTCATGACATCACCTTGCTGATGCAAACAACAAAAAGTCACCTAATGCTCTGCCCTCCTTAATCTCAGTGCCCTCCCCCTGAGATTATCTCTAATTTACATCTATTTCTTGTGTGGACATGGGTGTTTGCATGGTGTCTGCCCATTAGCTGTGAGCTGGTAGAGAGCAGTTGTTTTTTGCCTTTCCTGTACCCTAGCACTTAGCACTTTGCCTGGCATGTAGTAGGTACTTAATAAATGCTTCTTGACTGCTCCATCCCTTAGAAACCACTCTTTGGACTCGGGTGTTTGATAGTTCCAAATCAGTGTCCTATCCTTCAGCCCACATCCTTCCACCTTCCCTGAAAGGATAGAATCCAAGACTTGGTATTGATAGCATTGCAACAGCGGAAATCTACCATCATGTTTTCTTCTTGGTGGCCTCCTCTGTGGGATACAATTGATCTTGTTCGTAGACTGAGACAGGAAGACTTGGGGGACACTCTAACCTGAGATTACTCCCAGGGCTCATTATGTAACAGAAGACATGTTCTGTGTTCATTCTTCAGCAGCCAGTTTGGTTTAAGGGAACACAATCGATGCCAAGAAGATGAGCGTCAATTTAGTTGTCTTCCAGGGAAAATGCCCCCCGGACTATTCTCCCAGCTAAACCCTTGCATTCCCAAATTGTGTCCCCGGCTGGTTGACTAGGCTTACCCTCTGGGTTCCCTTGATGACTCAGCTGCTTAAAGAACCCCCTCCAGAGCTCCTTTCCCAACTGTCACTCACTTTGGTGGGCCAGACCCTGGATGGCTAGCTACTTCTCCCTCAAGGATTCTAGGGGTAACCTTGGGGGCTGGGTTTCTAGCACCGTCTCTCACAGGTCCCTACTGGTGTGCTCCCCTAACAAGGAGCCAGTAGATGCAGTTCTTAGCAAAGGCCTTTATTTAGTCAAATGACATGGCAAGAACACCCCATAAAAACCTGGGGTGCATTTTCCCATTAATACACACAAAATTCATAGTGGGGAGAGAGTGAGTGCAGATTTGAAGTACAATAGTAGCGAGGCACACATCTGGAGAACATGTGTGGTAAAGGTGTACCGGCCGCTCCAGGCCTTGGAAGTCCTTTCCCCGCTTAGCTCCCTGTAGCTCTCTGGTGGTGCCTTCCTAGGTGGACAGTCAGCGCTCCTGAGTAGCTGCGACTCATTCCCGCTGTTCCTGAGGCCCTTCATCTCTGCTGCTGATGGGACTCTGGACCTCCTGACCTCACAGTTCTCCCTGGACACCCCCATCTCAAAACTCTCATTCCTCCAAGAGCAGGAAAGACTGAACGCAAAGAAACAGTGGACAGCAAGATGATCACGGCGTGAGGCCGGGGTCGTCCTTCCCTGACCCCACCTTAAGGCCAGCTCAGAGTCGCCTTGAAAGGAGCCCAGAGTGAGTGGCACAGGATAGGCCACCCCTTTGGTGCAGCCATGCAGTCCCTGCTCAGCAGCGATGTGGTTCTTCAGGCTTCAGCCATTTAAAAGATTTGCTTTGATTCCCATACAGCTGCCCATAGCTGGACATTGTTCCCTCCCCTCTCTGCCCCTCCCCCCACCCCTGGCAGTTTCCACATGGTTGCTTGGACTGAAACCAGTCAGCTCTCCCGATGTTATGTGAGACCTGTCCCCCGCCACATCTTCTAGCTCCCATGCCTCCACCTCCTCTTGGAGGATTTCTGACATGACTGCACCCAATTAGAAAGAAATAAAGAATGTCTTCGGTACACTGCACACCCCACCCAACTGAATTTGCCTCAGGTACCAGAATTCCTAATGGTAGCTCATTTGAACTTTCTCTGACCTCTCCCAGTGAAAATCACCCTCTTTTTCTCACTCCCAAGTATTTACATTTTATATAACCTCAGGGTAAGTGGACTGCTTAATTCAAAGAATGAATAGTTAATGGTGAAAGCATCCTGGTACTGGGGCAGGAATGCTGGAAAAAAGGCAGTTCTTGCCTTCCAAGAGCTTACAGTCTAATGGAGGAAGCCAAAAAGTAGGTGGGAGGTGGTAGAAGGTACAGGCTGCAGACATGGTGGAGAAGTCTGAAGCAGTGCATCCAGGTGGGAAATGAAGAGCTGGCTGGCCTAGGCACCCTCCATCAATGGAGGGTCCAAGGGACAGAGGGTACTTATGAGGTAGCTGATGTGATCTTACAGTATGATGAGGTTTCTGGCCTCAAAGATCTCTCCCATCTTTAATGTGCTATTGTAAAAGGCAATCCGGACCTCCTGTGAGATATCCATGACAAAATTATTTCATTAATAAAGTTTAATTAATTAATAAGGATGCAGCCTTTGTTCTGCTACTGAGGTGTTTCCTTCATAAGATGTGAACTCATCTTGCCCTAGACACCCTTTGGCTCATTGACTTCACTTTGGGGCTGATTGATAGAGACCTGGTAAGTCACTTGGCCTTTAAAAGGGAGAGAAGACACAACCAGAGATAAAGAGGACAAGAAAAAACCCAAAGAGACGTATGCAGACTTTGATTTCCTAGGGGGAAGCTCCACAGTCACGTGGCCAGAAGCCCCTCTAGAGAGCCAATCAGCATAAGCATCTGGGAATACTTGGCTACAAAGAAGGTGGTAGCTAGAGGCAGTGGTAGGGTGTGGAGTTCCTGAACTCCAATACTGAGTACCTGGGCGGAGCCCCAGAACCAGAATGTAAAGGAGCAAGCCCAGATGCCTCTTTACTGGGTAGGTAAATTACGTGGTGTATGCCCACATACCTAGGGAGTGAAGGCAAATCCTAGGTCTTTCCCCCTGGCCAGGGTGCCTGCATTCGCAGTATCCACAAGTTTGGGGGAAATGGATAGGTCCCTAGAGGAATTTAAGGACCCTGGAGAGGGAAAAAGTTCATTTCTGGTTCCAGTTTACTGTTTATGGAACCATGTAGAAGTCCTTGGTCCTTTCTGTCAAGTTGAATAAAGCTTGTGCTAGATTTGATGTCTTTAGTCTGAGTGGTTGGATGGGATTTAAGGATTCCAGCCAAATTCTAGTGTTCCCAGGGGAAGCACTGGGTGGACATATGAGCAGAAAGATAAATTTTAGTGAGAAACCTCCAAGGTTGAACCCAGTTCATGTCAATGGAGAGTACTGAGCCACTGTGATTCTGTAAATCTCAGGCATCAGCAGCAACTGGTACAGGAACTCTTTGGGGGCAGGGAGCTTTCCTGACCTCCCCCCACCACATCATAGCATAGAAACGATGGCTCGTCTCCCTCTGCAGAGAGTGGTCTTGACCCGAGGAATCGCTTTTCATTCATTTCCCTGCTACTGTCTCTGCTGTAGGCCGTGTGATAATCTAAGTGGCAAAAACAGTCTGAGCTAAAAATATTTTAACCACGTCCAGTGATGACTTGTTTTTAACAAATTCCTAGGGAGTCAATATCATGGAAGAGGGCACTTACAGGTCTTGGGATCTGATCAGTATTCTGGTCAGGGTTTGGTGCTGCATCAGCTCTGTGCTGTTGGCAAAAGTCACATTTGTCAATTTGATAAGGCCTTAAGAGGAATGTGCCAACCCCCGCACTGTATTCCCATTTATTTGGAAGTGCATTTGCTAAGTGAACTTTTTCTGCAATCAATAGTACATAGATTTAAAATAATATTTCTTGTGGTTTACTTACTATCTAAGAGCCATGCTGGGTTTGGAACTCTTGATTGCAGCCACAAAGTAACTTGTCCTCCACTTCAAAGCAGAAGGGAATGTTTGATCCTTGACCATGAAAGCCAGAAGGGATCTAGAGACCATCTAGTCATAGGATTCTGGAACCCAAGAAGTGGAAAGGCCCTCCCAGGTCATGGCCGCCCATGAACCTGGAGCCCCAGCAGCCTCTGATCGCTGAGTGCCTTCTGAGGTAGCCAAGGCCATTTCGGGATAGCTCTGTTGGTTAAGAAGTTTCTCCTTGTATTCAGTCCAACGCCTTCATTTTACAGGCAGAGAAAGTAAAGCCCCAAGAAGGGAAGGGGCTTTCCAAAGGTCATCCCTGTAATGGAGGGCAGAACTGACTCTCTCTTTCACCTATTCATGGAGGTAATACAGCATGGAACAGAAAAGACTGGTGTGTCAGCTCTTAATGGGTTGGTTGGTGGGGCAGAAGTAGAGGAACTGAGGTGGGGAAACGGCCCCTCCCACCGACTCGAATGCTGCCTTGCCCAGTGGGAGATGCAGAGGGCCTCAGGAAGGCATCCTGCAGGGCCACAGAATCTCAGAGGTGGCAGGGCCACCTGGAGGTGAACTTTAGAAGCTTCTGCAACACACAGGCATCTCATTCTGCTTCTGGGTAATTCCAACTGCTCAACAAAGTTTTCTTAGAGAAAGCCTCAATTTGCCTTTTTGGAACTTGCCCTCCTTCCTCCCAGGTTTCTGTGGAACTAAGCGGAACACACCTGATCCCTTTGCCACCTGACAGCCCCTCATGCACTTGCAGGCAGGTATCAGGGCAGAACTTCTAAGCTTTCTCTTCTTCAGCACCCACATCCAGCTCCTTTGGTTGTTCTTCAGATTAGAGCCAGCTAGGTGGCGCTGCAGTGGATAGAGTGCCGGGCCTGGAGTTCAATACCACTTCAATACCACACTGCCTTGGGATATCAGCTGTTTGAGTACTATTTAGACATGTAATTCCTTCTGAGCTTTCAGTCCACCAAACCCCCAGATCTTTGTCACATGAACGGTTGTATAGCCACATCTCCCCCAGTTTATACTTGTAATTTTTTTTTGGATGCTAGTATAGGATTTTACTTTTACCTCTACTTAATTTTATCTCATTTCATTTGGTCCAGGGTTTTCCAGCTTGATGAGATATTTTTAAATCTTGACTGTCGTTTAGTATAAAATATTCTTGATAAATCTGTTGAACAGAGCAGCACCAAGGACAGATCGTTGGGACACTTCACTCATAAGCCATGAGTAACTACTCCTTAGCTGGTGAATAACTATTCTTTAGGTGGAGAGATAGAGGGAGGAAGCATTATAGAGCACTTACTTTCCCTCTGGCCTTGGTCCTGGCCAGCTACTTACATACTAATGACAAGATTTAGCTGTTGGGCCATTTACAAATGGACCTAACTGTACTCTTGTCTTGGCCCCCATTCTCCACTGAATCAGCAAGCTTAACTCAGGAGACTTTGCCATAGGCTTCCACACACTCTTGGCTTCCCCTGAGCTATACAGCATCACCTGATCTCCCAGCCTAATCACACATCAGAGAAGGAAATAAAGCTAGACTGGTGTGACCAGCTTGTCTTTGGAAGATCATTTCTCTTGTCGCATTGGTTACTGCCTCTCATTCTGGAAGCTTCTAAAGCGTCCCTCCAAGAAGTCGTTCTAGTGTTGTTTGGGACGAGAGTCCATTTCACTGATGGAGCCTCAGTTTGCAGGCTCTCCCCTTTCGAGATAACTGATGGAGATAACCTTTGCCATCTTCCGTTGCTAAATCATAGGATGTTGAGTCGAAAGGAACTCTTGAAACCATACAGCCCAATCCCCTCATTTTAGACCAAAGGAGACAGGCCCAGAGAGGGAAAGTCGTTTGTCCACAGTTACACAGACAGCTGGGGCCTTCCTTTGGAGATTGCCTTCCATTGACACTGTATATGTGTACATAGTCATGTATTTGGAAGTGCTGATAAATGCTTGTTGACTCACTGACTGACTCTGACCTCATGTCCTGCCTCCTTCTGTAGTAATTACATAACATCAGAGCCAGGATTAAACCCAGGTCCTCTGGCTCAGAATCCATAACACTTCCCACTGCCTCGTGCAGCTTCTGAAGCATTTTTTCAAAAATAAATAAAGTGAATAAATGAATAAAGGCTGTATAGTAGATGTAGTGGTCAGCTCTGTTCGGGTGCCAGAATGCCATGGGTTTTGATCCCTTGTTTTAAGTTTCAGATCTTAATATTGTACTATCCTCTGTCCACACGCTCTTGTTTTCCAAAGGACCCACATGCCACCCATTTGATTAGAAAGTCCACATTTACAGCAGTCCCACCAACATTTACCAATGCTAGGGTGGCATTACTTTCCAGCCCAGCCCAGCCCTCATAGCCATTCTCCACTGGAGGCAGTCCTGAGGAAAATGGGTCAGCCTCTACACTGCCACCCCCAGGGAAGGTGAGCCAGCCTAGCTGAAGCAGCAGGGAAGTCTGGGGGAGAGGCTGCAGGTGGCCTCCACCAGGTCATATGTTCAAACCACCCCTGCCACCTTGATCACCGTCTCCCTTCAGACCCAGATGGAGAAAGGCCAGGACTCTGAACCCAAGCCATTTGAGGATGGCGTTGCTTCCAGCCCGATGCCCTCAGCCATCATCCTGGCCAACAATCTGTCCTGCAGGGGCTGCAGCCACAGTTACTGAAGCCCCAGAACAGAGAGCTCTGGCCACCAAAGACCTTGGCCCTGAAAGATGGTTCAACTCCAGAAATTGGGATGATTTAAACAGTGGAAAAGACATTCAGGAAGAGGCCTGAGTGTCTGCTTTGCTGCTGCCCCCTAAGGACCAGGGGAGCGGAAACCTTCTCCATGGGTTGTCTCCCCCTTTTGAACGGGAGCTCCAGGAGGGCAGGGGCAGGCTGACTTTTCCCCTCGGGCTCCTAGTGCTCAGCGTAAGCTCGTCATTTGTTCCTTTCCCCCTGCTTTCTCTCGTACAGGCCTCATTATCAACAGACCCAAATCCCACAAAACCATGAGCAAATGTTCTTACACAAATAACAACCCCCACCATGCAGAAGCCAGGGCTTCCATGAAGACCAAACACTGCCTCTATTAGATGTGCTGCCATATCTCAGAGTCCTTCAGGTGGGGTTCACTTGTAAATTTTCCTTCATTCTTTCACCTTGCTTAGCACCTTTGAGTCACATGGCAGCCGGGTCAGACAGTGGATAGAGAGCTGGGCCCCACGTCAGGTAGACCTGAGTTGAAATCCAGCCTCAGACACTGACTAGCTGTGTGACCCCGGACAAGTCACTTACCCTGTTTGCCTCAGTTTCCTCATCTGTAAAATGGGAGTGATAATAATAGCAGCTACCTCCCAGGGTTGTGAGGATCAATGAGAAAATAATTGTTAAGCATTTAGTACAGTACTTGGAACATAGTAAGCACCCTGGAAAATTATTAGCTATGTGGTCCTGCAGAAAGAGACACTGGATTTGGAACCCTTGGACCTGACTGTGAATCTAGGCACTGCTCCTAGCCTTGCCCGTGGGCCAGTCCCTGAACCTCTCTGGGCCCAGTTTCTTCATCTGTAAGATGAATGAATTGTACCAGCTGATCTCTATGCTCTTAAGTCTGGAGTCTCTGATCCTATGACCCCACCCCTCACAATAGTACCTCGAGTGCCTTGATATTCGAGGTAACATCAGTACTTCTGTAACAAACCAATAGTTGACTTCTATCTGGGAGGATGAGGGTTAATCGGGATTATACTGTGGACTTGTACAATGAAAAACTACCAGTGCAGGAGCCATTATGGGCAGGGGTAACAACTTGGTGATGTGACTGTGACATCTTGGCAATTTGTATAGTTTCCCAGAGGTGGCATTTCAGAAAGACAAACCTATCACACTTCACTTCCGCCACTCTCCTCCCCCAGCTCCCCCTAACTCCAAATCCACGTTGTCTGGTACCTCTTTCGGCATTCTCTCCCACTTGCCCACCTTGTCCTTCAATGCAGGGATGGACCTGCATCCATAGCACCCAACCAAATCCATCATTACCCTGCTCTTCTGCGAGAACAGATGGGGGCATAAAGAAATAGGATTATTCTTCCGAGGGACGTAAACTCATGTCCTTGAGTTGTTTCTGGCATGTATATTCTCTCCTCTTCTTAGGAAGACAACTTGCTATTTTCTTTTTCAGGAAAATATCAAGGACTTTCAAGTCCCAATTGTTCTTATCTACTTGCCTTCTTCCTCAGTTCAGTTTTCTTTAATCGCTTTTGCCTGCTTTGAAGTTTCTCTTCCTTTTCCTGTTCTCAGTGAACTTTCCCAGACCCCTCTTCCCTTGGTCCTTTGCTCATGGGTCTAGATACTCACTCATTGCCTCAGAAACTTCATTCACTTCCATAGCTTCTACCCTCCCTTCTCTGTAGATATTTCCTAAATCTCATTTCCAGCCATGACTTCTCCTCCTCATCTCCTGCCTCCCCATAGCTGTGGATGTCCCAGCCACTCCTAATGTGCCCTTCTAACCTGAGGGGATTTCAGCAGGCGGTATCAGAGCCCTCAAACAAGCCCTCCTTTCTAACTTGCCCATCATGCTCAACTACAGACCACCACCATTTTGGAGTTTGTTGCTTACTTGCAGCATTAGAGTTACTGTGTTTTACTCAAAGCAGCAGAGTATAACTTCAGGTTTGTCTTTCTGAAATGCCACCTCTGGGAAACTATACAAATTGCCAAGATGTCACAGTCACATCACCAAGTTGTTACCCCTGCCCATAATGGCTCCTGCACTGGTAGTTTTTCATTGTACAAGTCCACAGTATAATCCCGATTAACCCTCATCCTCCCAGATAGAAGTCAACTATTGGTTTGTTACAGAAGTACTGATGTTACCTCGAATATCAAGAGTATAATAAAGAGTACTAGACCGGGAGGCCGGGGACCTGGGCTCACCCACTGGCTATGTAGTCAAGTCACTTAATCTCTCAGCCTCAGTCTCTTCACTTATCAGATCGGGACAACAACAACAATCATCATCATCATCATCATCATCATCATCATCATCATAATAATACTCACCTCTAAGGTTGAGTGCTTAGTAGACCTTAGAACCCTATATAAAGATGAGTTCTTCTTTTTCTTTTCCCCCATAGCTAATCTGTCACTTAGTTCTCTTGGGTCTTTTGGAATTCCCACTTCCCCTCCCCTATTTTGGACCCTCATCACGTCCTAGCTAGATTATTGCAACAGTCCCCTAACTAGTCCCCGTGCTTCTATTCTTTGTCTATTCCAACAAAAAGTTGCCAGATCAATCTTTCCTAATCTCAGTAACTCCCCTAATCAAGGATCATCAGTGCTTCATGATGGGCTGTTGGATGAGGTCTAAATCTTCCAGTCTAGCTTTCCTCACGCCCCCTTGGCCATCACAGGCATCTGTCTCTCTTACATGTGTCCTCAGATACTCAGATGGACCCGTGATCCCATCAGCTGGAGTGTTCTCTCCAGCAATGCCCAGCCCAACCTAGCCCAGCCTGGCCTGCGTGACTCCAGGCTGCAGCTTCCTATGTGGTTCCCCATGGGAGTTTGTCCTCCATTTCTCTTGACATAGTGAAGCTCACAGTGGCACATGAGGGCCGTCCCCCTGTCAGTCCTCAGCCTCTCCATATATTAAGCCCATCTTCTCTTTGTATTTTACTTTGCTCCTATTTGTTTTTGAATTTCCTCATTTGTTAGAGATTGTTACCTACTCACACCCACCAAGTATCTGTATGATACTTATTTTCAGTTCTTCAGTGATATGGATGTCACAGCCATTTAACAAAAATAATAGAGTATTAGTATTTAAAAGATGGGCCTTTATTTTTGGGAGATGTGTAGGGTCTTTAAAAGAACTTTGCAACTTCCTGAAGGCCATCCAGCCTTCTCCCTGTTTAAATCTGGATCTAACTCTTTGTTCATATGTATTATCTGCCTCAGGTCGGACAAGCTCTATAAATTGTCTGTCCAACTGCAGGCCATAATGGGGCATCATCCATTTGATCTGCCCTGTATAGATGGTCAAACCTAACTCCTTTGAGTAGTTATGGATTTCTTCTAGGGTTCTCTGTAATGTTCCAGGATTTGATTTCTGGAGAACCTCACCATCTATCCTGAACCCTAATTCCTTTCCAACTTGGATTCAATGTGTACATGTGTGTGTTTTATGATTTTCAAAATAATCTTTGTCTCGTTATCTGTTATCTCATTTGAACCTTACAACAACTCTTTGGGGGAGCCAACTCCTAAGCCTCATCTCTCATTGTTTTCCATCTTATCTCCCCTCCTTCAGCCATCCCAGTCCATTTACTGTCCATCTCACAAGACCTACCTATTCCATGCCTTGCTATCTAAATGGCTTTTCTCATGCTGTGATGTTCTCCAGTCTAGAATTATCTTCCTTTCTTCTCTCTAGATAACAAGATGGAAGGAAGGAAATAAACATTTATTGAACACCTACTATATGCCAGGCACTGTGCTGAGTGCTTTATGAATATGGTCTCATTTAATTAAAGGTAATAAACGTTCATCCTCAAGTTTCTGTAAATTCAAGTCTTGAATAGTTGGAAGAGGACTGGCTTTAAACTGGGGCGGTCTGGGTTTCAGATTAGTTTTTACCACCAGCTATTTGGATAACTTTGGAAAGAGGAAGTAGAAAAATGTGATTTTTAAAGTTGCTTCCAGCTCTGACATTCTGGGGGTCACCATTCACCTGGAATAATAGAATTTGGGAGCTGTAAGGGACCTCAGAGACCATGTAGTTCAATAGTTACCTGAATAGGAATCCCCTCTACCATATTCTTGACAAGGAAGTCATCCCATCTCAATATGGACACCCTCCATGCCAGGTGAGCTCATGACCTTCTGAGGTATTCCATTTCACTTTGTATTCCCCTAACTTTTAGGAAGTTTTCCCCGAAAGTTTTCTGATACTGAGGTGAACTCTACTTTTCAGCAATTTCCAATCATTGATTCTACCCTGTAGAACCAAACAGAACAAATGTCTTCTTCTACCTGTTAGCCCTTCAGACACCTGAAGAGAACATTAGAACCCACCCTCACCCCATTTTCTGTTATCCAAGCAAAACATCTTTAGTTCCTTTAAGAATCCTCCAAGGAAGAGATGTGGAAAAATAGGGACAGTAATGCACTCTTGGTGGAGTTACGAACTGATCCATCCATTCTAGAGAACAATTTGGAATTAGGCCCAAAGGGCTTTAAAGCTGCATACCCTTTGATCCAGCAATACCACTGCTAGGTCTATATCCCAAAGACATCCACAAAAAGGGAAAAGGACTTAATTGTACAAAAGTATTCACAGCAGCTCATTTTGTGGTGGCAAAGAATTGGAAATTGAGGGAATGTTCATCAATTGGGGAAAGGCTTAACAAGTTGTGGTAAATGATTGTGATGAGCAAGAGGGTTTCAGAAAAACCTAAGAAGACTCATGAACCGATGCAAAGTGAAGTGAGCAGAACCAGGAGAGCATTGTACAGAGTAACAGCAACATTGTAAAAATCATCAGCTGCGAAAGACTTATCTATTCTGATCAAGACAATGATCTAAGACAGTTCCAAAGGACACAGAATGAAAAATGCATCTACCTTCAAAGGGAGAACTGATGAATAGAGTGAAGTGCTTTTTAAAAACTTTTATTTTTCTTGGGGATTTTTGTGTGTTTTCTTTTGCAACATGGCTAATGTGGAAATATGTTTTGCATGACTTGACATGTGTAATTGATATTATATTACTTGCCTTCTCAGTGAGTGGAGGAGAGGATAGAAGGGAAAGAGAGAATTTGGAACTCAAAATTTTAAAAAATAAATGTTAAAAATATTTTACATGTAATTGGGAAATATTTAATGAAATAAATAAAACTAATTAAGGAGAAAAGAATCAGCCAAGGGCACAGTCTATCCACAGCCTCCCTCAAGCCCTGGTCACCCTCCTCTGGACATACCATATTTGTCAGTGTCCTTCCTAAAACGTGAAATGAACAACAAACTACAGATGTTGTGGGGTCAGGGCAGAAGGCGATGGTACTGTGGCCTCTTTTCCCTGACTAGCCTGGCTCCATGCTTGTCACTCCTTTCTTTCTTTATTTTATTTCTAGCTTGTCCTACATATCTCTAAAGTCATCTTGAACATGTGTGTGTCCTTGGGTTGTTTCACACATTTGTCTTGCCTGCTATGTATAGTAAATTCCTGGAGGGTGAGTGGCATTCTTAGTTTGTCTCTGTATCTTCCCCTAGGATGGGAAAGAGTGCCATCCTTATGGGCTCACCTTCACTTTTTACAATTTTTTAAAAATTTTTTTCAGTTTTTCGTGTTTTTTAATTACATGTAAAGAGAATTTTTAACATTCATTTTTTAAAAATTTTGAGTTGCAAATTTTATCTCCCTCCCTCAGATGGTAAACAATTTGTTATAGGTTATGTATGTGCAATCATGTAAAACATATGCCTACATTAGTTACATTGTGAAAGAAGAAACAGGCCAAAAGAAAAGAATCACAAAAAAAGAAATAAAGAAAATGAAAACAGTGTGCTTCAACTCACCTTCACTTTGAAGCGATTTCTTCTTTTCCAGCTCTTAGAGCACCTTGGCATCCTGTGACCCATTTCTGTTTGGCAGCATCCTTAACAAGAAAATGTGTTGCTTAACTGCTGATCCATCTCAACACTTGTAATGAAAAGAGAGTAATTGTTTTTATTTATGTTAGTTAAGCTAATCTCTTCAGTCAATATTACCACCACCGATCAAATGGATTTAGATGAAGAGCATTGTTGTTCTAATAGCCAGAGAGATGGCATTATTTCCCATATTTATAAGTGTTGATTTAAACAAGTAATTTCTGCTCTTTGGAAGGGAGATTGAGATGTTGTTAATTTTAATGCCCTCGCTCCTCTCAGTGCCATGTCTACTCATAACTCAACAATTTCCAGATGACTCTTTTGTGTCTGTCTGTCTGAAGAAAGTTTGAAGCTTCTGAGAAATTAGTGCTTAAAACTTTAAGTTATTCTCTTCCCATCTGTGCTTGATCCATGCCTGGTAATACACAGTGACTTTCAGTTATATGGAAAAATAATCTGGTGGTAATTGTGGTTATACTACCAACAGTCACAAAAAGAACTCCCATGAGTCACAGTTACAAATCATGAAAGAGGGGCAGCTCGGTGGCGCAGTGGATAGAGCACTGGCCTTGGAGTCAGGAGGAACTGAGTTCAAATCCAGCCTCAGACATTTGACATTTATTAGTTGTGTGACCCTGGGCAAGTCACTTAACCCCAACTGCCTAAAAATAAAAAAATAAAAAAACAAATCATGAAAGAGCAGGACTCCAGAAGGATCTGAGCTGGTGGTGATGCAGGAACCTGGGTCAAAACCAGGGGGTGTATGAAAGCTGTAAACAATTGCCCATGATGCCTTGCTTACACAAAGTGGTGTCAAAGGCATCACCAAGGGCATGGGTGCTGAATAAGAGCCCAGCGGCTGCCATGGTGGCCTCCCTGGAGCAAGGCCTCTAGCACCTGGGGCAGATCCTCCATTGACATGTTAGAGAAGTCCACGGACCAAAGTCACACGTGAGGAAAAGCCAAGAAGGGCTTGTGGCCTGTTCCCATGAAGGGATCAGGCCGCACACTGCAGCGGTCGTGGCTTTACAGAAGACATGCCAAAGGGATCACCCCGGCCTCAGTAGCACTGACAAGGGTTACAGGGATCATGGGGAAATGGAATGCAAGAAGGTGGCTAGGGAAATGGTTGTGTCCTGAGTGTGGTGGCAAGAGCACTGGCTCTGGAGTCAGCAAACCCGGGTTGAAATCCCGCTTATGTTACCTTGGTGACCTTGGGCAAAACGCTTGCTTCCCTGGGCCTCAGTTTCTTTTTGTATAATAGCTAGCATTTATAGAACTCCTATGGTGTGTGTGTGGCTCCCTAGCAGCATCATTCTTTATTTATTTTTCTAATTTATTGTTTATTTTAGCATTCTTTTCTTTTAAATTTTTGAGTTCCATGTTCTCTCCCATCCCCACTCGTTGAGAAGGCCAGCAGTATGATATCAATTGTACATGTGAAATCATGCAAAGCGTATTTCTCCGTTAGCCATAATTTTTTTTTAAAGCAAGAAAAGTAAAGTGAGAAAATTATACTTCACTTTGCACCCAGAGTTCATCAGCTCTCTCTCCAGAGGTGGATAGCATTTTTTTCATCATAGGTCCTTTGGAATTATCTGGGATCACTGTCTTGATCTAAGTAGCCAAGTCTTTCCCAGTTGATCATCATTACAACATCGCTGTTGCTGTGCATGATCTGTCCATTCATCTCACTTCACTTTGCATCAGTTCATATAGGTCTTCACATGTTTCTCTGAAACCAACCCCCTCCCCTCCAGTCATTTGCGTCATAGTATTCCATCACCATCCTATACCACAACATGTTCAGCCATTCCTCATTTGACTAGCATCCCCTTGATTTCCAATTCTTTGCTACCATAAAAGGACTGATATAAATATTTTTGTACACATAGGTCCTTTTCCTTGTTCTTTGATCTCCTTGGGGCACAGACCTAGTAATGGTGTTGCTGGGCCAAAGAGTATGCACAATGTTATAGCCCTTTGAGTATAGTTTCAGGTTGTTCTCCAGAATGGTTGGACCATTTCACTACTCCACCAACAATTCATTAGTGTCCCAATTTTCACTCATCCCTTCTAGCCTTTGTCATTTCTGATAAGTATGAGGTGGTATCTCAGAGTTGTTTTAATTTGCATTTCTCTGATCAGTAGTGATTTAGGGTTGGTTTTTTTTTTCATATTTTTGTGTGTTTTTTTTTTAACCAAGCTGTTAATTCCCTTTTCAAAATTTTCTTGCATCACTCTTATTTCTTTTCCCAGTTTTTCCTCTACCACGCATCTCTTTCTTTAACTCTTCCAGGAATTCTTGTTGGGCTTGGGTCTAATTAGCATTTTTCTTTGAGGCTTTGCTTGTAGTTGTTTTCCCATTGTTGTCTTCTGAGTTTATGTTTTAGTCTTCCCTGCCCGTAGCAGCTTTTTATGGCCAAGTCCTTTTTTTTGTTGTTTGCTCATTTTCCGGTTTATTTCTTGATTTTGAACTTTATGTTAAAGTTGGGCTTTGGGGAGAAACTGTCCCAAGCTTCAGGCTTTTTCATGCTGCTGTTTTCAGAGCTAGTTCTGGGGATCAGTAAGTTTTTGATGCTTCTAAAGTGGCATGATCCTGGGAGAAGCATGGTCACTGCTCTCCTGATCTATACTCTGGTCTTTACCTAGGAAGACCCCTGCTCCCTTGTGACTGACCACAAGAATTCCTCTCTACCCTGGACCCCTCCACCTGTGACCCAGAACTGCATATGGGCAATAGAGTTGCCAGTCAGTGCCAGCAAAGGATCTCCTGTAATCCTTTCTGACCAGTTGTCTAAACCCTTCCCTGTCTCTGAGCTGAGAGCTTTGGAAGCTGCTGCTGCTACTGCTTCCACTGTGACAGTCACAGCTGCTGTCCTCTCCCCACGTGCTCCAGGCCAGCACCCACCCAGGTATTGTAGATTTCTCCAGCTGACCTCCTAAGTTTTCTCAGGCCAGAAAAATGTCTCACCCTTACCTTTTGTTGGCTCTGCCACTCTAAAATTGGATTTGAGGTGTTATTCTAAAGTTCTTTGGAGGGAAATTTGGAGAGAGTTCAGCTGTGTGGCTTCCTCTAATCCACCATCTTCTATATAACTCTGTAAGATTCACAAAGCACTTTACCAATATTATCTCACTATCTTCACAACCACCCTGGAAGGTGCCATTATTATCCCCATTTTATAGATGAGGAAACTGACGTAACCAGGTTAAGTGACATCATCATCGTCATCATGGTTAACATTGGTAAAGTGCTTACTATGTGCAAGGCACTGTAGTAAGTGTTTTACAATTATCATCTTGAACAACAACCCTGGGAGGCAAGTGCTGTTAATATCTCCATTTTATAGATGAGTAAACTGAGTCAAACAGAGGTCAAGTGAGATGCCCAAGGTCAATTTCTCCTGACTCCTGGTCCAGCACTGCACTCAGTGCACTACTTAGTACCCCAAATGTAAAAAGTAACATGAGAGGGTCAGGCTAGGTGACCTCTACAACCCCTTCCAACTTTAGATCTATGGATGTGAACTCACCAAGGACAGCTGCCACTCCCTTGATCTCTCCCTGTTTCAATCTCTGCTCTAGTCATCATCTCCATTCCCTCCCCCCCTGAAAATTGGACTGTGCCCCTGGAAGTACACTGGGCTTTTAAAGTCCAGCTTTGGCCTTGTCTGTCCCAGGCCTCCATAGCCCTTCCTGGACATCTCTGCCAGTTGCAGAGCAGTGTGTGGGATCCCAGCCCATCCCCCCTCTACCCCCTCCTAGCTCTCCTTTGTGTGTGTCTTCCCTTCACATTCAGTTGCAAGTTCCTAGAGGGAAGAGCCCGTCTTGCTTTTATTTCTGTCTCAGCCGCCAGCACGATGTCTGGCACATAGTAGGTCTTAATATGTCCCATCCATCCATGCATCCATCTGTTAGCCGTCTGTCTGACTTTACTGGCCCAGGTGATGCTCTCTCATTCCTGCAGACCTTGGCAGGAGTCGCTTTTATGCTCAGGGCTGGGTTTTATGGTAATGCCGAGGCCATGCTGAGTCAGCCCCACCACATTACCCCAAGGTCAAGTTCCTCGTGTTTCCAGGGGATGAGTTTATAGTGGATTAGTTTTTTAAATAATTAAAATTAATTGCAGCAACCAAAAATCTTGCTCATCTCCTCATCTCATCACTTAATTCCTGGGTGTGCACAGAGTGTCCACAAATCTTTCTTGGGCATTTTCCCGGTCATTATTGCACTTTGTGGTTTGCAAAGATACTTTTGCTGAAATGGGAGCTGAACAAGTGTAGGTATTTGGAGAGGAGTGACTTGTATTGTGTTTAATTCATTTACCTCTGAATTGCTACTTTAACAAAACCAATGGTTAACTAGAAACCATTCAGCCAGACCATGACTTCTGTTTTTGGATTCTTTTGCAGCTATCTCAAAAATAACTCAGCAATTAATGTTCCTGAATTATTCAGCAATGCCCACCCCGCTGCGCAGACACTGAATTTATTATGACATGACTTCATTTCATCAATTCCCACCTTTTTTTCTTTACTGCCTTTCCCCCTCTTATCATCACCCAGCACGTCCCTTTCCCTTCTCCCCCTCCCCAAATGGTCCCTCTCATCTGAGGATTGAGATAAACTGTCTGCCTGGGTTTAGTTGGGGGGGGGGAGATGGAGCCTGATCATCTATCTCAGAGACAAACTCCTTGTTTTACAGCTTTGGCTCCTTCATCTCTGCTCCGTTCAGCCCCTGGGGGGAATTATTTAAAGCTTAGGTTTCCCTCTTGTCTAGGGTCTCTTCAAAGAGGGAGGGGTAGAAAGGTACTCCATATTCATTCACATGCAACATAAATCAGATATGGAACAGCTCACTCATAAAATAAATGCTAAGTACCAAGGTTCTCACATGTGTCTTCCCTTCACATTCAGTCGCAAGTTCCTAGAGGGAAGAGCCCGTCTTGCTTTTATTTCTGTCTCAGCCGCCAGCACGATGTCTGGCACGTAGTAGGTCTTAATATGTCCCATCCATCCATGCATCCATCTGTTAGCCGTCTGTCTGACTTTACTGGCCCAGGTGATGCTCTCTCATTCCTGCAGACCTTGGCAGGAGTCGCTTTTATGCTCAGGGCTGGGTTTTATGGTAATGCCGAGGCCATGCTGAGTCAGCCCCACCACATTACCCCAAGGTCAAGTTCCTCGTGTTTCCAGGGGATGAGTTTATAGTGGATTAGTTTTTTAAATAATTAAAATTAATTGCAGCAACCAAAAATCTTGCTCATCTCCTCTAACATTACTACTGTTAGATTCTTGCAGGAGGTTGAGACTAAAACTATCAAACCGTAAAGCATTTATCCAGAGTGCTGAATAGAGACTTTATATGTCACCTCGGCTCTGCACTGATCAAACTCCCTGTAGGTTTGTGTCTCCTGGCAACCAGGGCATTCAGTCATCATCTGGTCAGTGGTCATCTCTGATACTGCCACCAGTCAGGGAGCTCCACCAGAGGACCCACACACCTCAAACTCAAGAGGTTTTCTCCAAGGCTGGACACTGAATTTCAGGAAAGGATCCAACTGAAAGTAGAAAAGGCAGCCAGGGGCCCCAAGGGGGAGCAGTCACCATTTCTGTGGGTGTTGGGAGAAGGGTAGTGACCTCCTTACCGCACTGTAGGCGTAGGTTCTGATAGTCTTGACTGATTCTCCAAATGCGGAAAGAGACAGAGACCAAGATCCACTATACCATCAGCTCTTCCTGCTCGGTGGCCAACAGTGAATCCAAACGTTATGGCTCCCCTTCTGCCGTAAATCAGATTATTTCAAGTCGTGATGATTTTTCCTCATTTCATTAAATTACACATAAAGCAACATGCATTAGTTGTTGGAGGAATTACTGAATCGGAGCACTTGAGGCATTTGAAAAAGAAAATTCTGACTGCACTGAATTTAAAACTCCCCTTCTCCCCACTGGTACCATAGCCACCATTGTTGGGTCCTCCTCATTTCTCACCTGGCAGTCCATCCTTCCCACCACTGCCAAACCATATTGACCCTTCCCTTCCCACCATATTGACCCTTCCCCGCCATGTTGATCCTTCCTTCCCTGCCATGTTGATACTTCCCTCCCTGCCATGTTGATACTTCCTTGCCATGTTGGTCCTTCCCTTCTTGCCATGCTCTGTTGCTCTGCTTACATTTCTCTGGGTGGCCATTTTCTCCATGGGTCCACAGGCACCTCAGTATCTCCATCTTCCATTGGTGCCCCACTAGTCTTCCATGCATGGGGTGGGAGGGGCTTTCCTGACTGCTCTAGATGAATGGCCACAGCATATAAGAAAGCAGTGGCGGAAAGATATGTGTATGTGCATATATTTAACACTGTATTAGCTTAGTAAGGGGTTCATGTGGCATGATGAGTACAGTGCTAGGCCTGGAGTCAGGTTGATGGTCATTTCTGGCACTTCCCAGCTGTGGCCACTAGGTGGTGCCACAGTGAAGAGTGCTGGACCTGGAGTCAGGAAGACCTGAATTCAAATGCAGCCTCACACATACATGCCAGCTGTGTGACCCTTGGGCAAGTCACTTCACCTCTGTCTGCCTCAACTTCCTCAGCTGTAAAATGGGGATCATAGTAGCACCTGCCTCCCAGGGGTGTTGTAGAGATCAATTGAAATAAGGTTTGTAAGATGCTTAGCCCAGTGCCTGGCACAGAGCTTAACAAATGCCCCTTCCTTTATCTTTCCCCCCATGAATGAGAGAGTTGAACTAGATGACCTCTTTTGATCCTATAAAGGCACATATTCCAAGAACCAGCCACTTCCCAATACAATTGCCAACTTAAGAAGAGCAAAGGTCTGTATTTAAATGATCTAATCAGAGTTTCTTTCCATTTCTCTTTCTGTGTGTGTTTTTTTCCAGACTCATCCTCGCAGCAAATAGAGATGAATTCTACCATAGACCATGCAAACTAGCCGATTTCTGGGGGAACAACAATGAGATCCTTAGTGGTAAGTTCTTTGAAGTGTGATTCAGCTTGACTGTGCCAGGACGGCAAGGGAAAGGGGCCATCTGTGGGGTGGCAAGTACCCCGGGTCGGGCTCCAGCCCAGAATGTTCTTAGAGCACTGACCTTCTGATGTTTGAGTGCCTGTTGTAGGTTTTGGCTCTCGCCGTGGCCACTCTATCCTCAGCAGGCCTCTCTCTTCTAGTCTCTCTGGTGGGTCTCCTCTTCCAGGGCTGAACAAGCCCACTTGAGCTCCTTCAGTTCAATTCAGTTCAACAAGGATTTATCCATTGCTTCATCCTCCTCCTCCTCTTATCCCCCTAGTTCTCTTGACCCCTGAGGCTCCACCCTAGCCGCTTTCTCTGGACTCTCTCCCACAATGACCTCATTCTCTCCCATGAATTCACTCATCATGTCTGTACAGCTGATTCTGAAATCTGCGTCCAGGGCTAATCGGCTATCTGCACTACACCAGCATCTGTCTGCCCGCTGAGCTCCAACACTGCTAACTCAGCCTGTCCAAGCCAACCACCCTCCTCTCCCCAAAGCCACCCACCTTCTTAGCATCTCGAGCTCAGCCTCAGTGCCACCTCCTCCAGGGAGCCTTCCTTCATCTCCCCACCTTGGCCCAAGTTACTCTGTGTGCAGTTGAAGGGCAGCATGGTTGTGGTAGCCAGCCCAGGCTCCCTCCTGCCTCTGGCACACTCAGGCTGTGTGACCCTAGGCAAGTCATGTGCCCTCTCAGCATCTGAGGAGACTCTCCAAGGCAGGCATTTCAAGAGTACTAGTTACTTGGCATTGCTATAAGGTGCTTCCTCAGGAAGAGTTCCCTCTACCGGTGACGTCAGTGGTACAAACAACAAAATAATAGTAGCTGCTTCTAGGTATAATAGAATGTGAGCCCTGCTTTCATTTTCGTTCAATGTTAAGCAGGTGGCATCATGACTAGAGAGCTGGACTTTTGAGTCAGGAAGACCTCGGTTGGGGTCCTGCCTCAGGAACTTCCCAGGTATATGCCCTGGACAAGTCCCATAGCTTGTTTCTTTATCTGTCAAATGGAAAAATGATAGCCCTTAACTCTCAGAGTTTTTCTAAGGATAAAATGAAATAGTCTGTCAAGTGTTTTGTAGGCCTTTATACATTTTAGTACCTTTATCATTTTTGTCTCTGTTCCTAGTGCCCAGAGCAGGGGTGAGGAACCTGCAGCCTTTTGACTAAGTCCAAGTTTTACAGAACAAATACTTTTATTAAGGACATTTGTTCTGTGAAGTTTGGATTCAGCCAAAGGACTGCACTTGAGGACCTAGAGGGCCACATGTGGCCTCGAGGCTGTAGGTTCCTCATCCCTGGCCTTAGACCTTAGTAAGTACTTAGTAAATGCTTGGTGAATCGACCTGAATCCCACAATCCTGGAACAGAAAAGATCCTTAGAGATCCTTCCAGCATATGCTGACCTTTTCCAGTCTGCACAGTGGCCATGATAATGTTAACCCGGGGTTCTTAACCTGGGGTCCCCGAATTTGCATTTTTATAAAAATATTCTCAACTCTGCTTCAGCATAATTGGTTTCCATTGCAGTCATCTGCATTTCATTGTACACGGTTAGAAACATGATTCTGAGAAGGGGTTCCCAGGCTCTACCAGCCCACCTGCTGGCTGGGTCTGTAACACAGAAGAGCTTCAGAACCTCTGAGGCCACTGGAAAAAACAACCTGGATGCCAGACAAGGGTGATGACCACTCTGCTCTCAGGGAGGAGATCAGTTAAACAATCCTCTCTCCTCTCAGAAAGGTGGAGGCCTGCAGGTGCAGAACATGACATTTGCTCTCAGGTGGAGTGACTGCATCTCCATTTGTCGGGCTTACTCGCTCCTCTTTGTCACAATGGAAAGTTCAGTTCTGTGGCTTGGGGACAACATCCAGAAAACCATTCTGTAAAAAACAAGGGCATCAGGGGCAGCTAGGTGGCACAGTAGATAGAGCTCCAGCCTTGGAGTCAGGAGGACCTGAGTTCAAATCCAACTTCAGACACTTGATACTTACTAGCCGTATGACCCTGGGCAAGTCACTTAACCCCAATCACCTCACCAAAAAGCAAAACAAAAACAAAAAAAACAAGGGCATCTAGAAAACTGGGGTTGATTTTTGTGTTTTTAATTAAATGAAGCAAGGCAGATATCCCCTGGAACTCTGGTGTTCTGAACATGAGGAGTAGGAATTATGAGAGAACATTTTCTTGCTGGGGATATTTTTCCTTTAAAAATTTGAAAAGGAAACTATGTACCAAGTACATGTGAACTGTGACATTTTGTTTCTTCTCCAAATTTTCTCTGACCCTGAGCCCTTCACCCCATCCTCGGACCAAAGGAGGTTTCAAGCATAGAAGTATTGTCTGGTTTGAGAGCCTCTTGTCTGGACCAGCCTTATTTAACAGATGAGAAAAAAGAAGCTAAGAAAAGGGACAACTGTCTTACCCAGGGTGATATAGAGAGGAAACAAATAGCCAACACTTAGTTTTATGGGGGGAGAGAGGGACCACATCCTCCTAGAATTTGTGATTGAGGAGAAGGAAGCTAAATACAGAGAGAAGGATAGACAGGATCTGATGGGCTACAGTTCTGCCAAGGACATCAACCCTGGAGAGATAGGAAAGTCTCAAGAATGAAATTCCAAAAAAAATGAAGGGAAACAATTCCAAGGAAGAGAAAAAACAAGTGTTGTCTGGAAACTAATATGGATACAGAGGCAATTTCCCAACTAATTTAAAAGCTAGAGAAATGCAAATCAGGATGACCCTGAGGTCTCACCTCACAGCCAGCAAATTGGCAAAGGTGACAAAAAAATGGTGGCAGTCTATGTAGAAGGGATTGTAGAAAGATAGGCACACTGATGCATTGTTGGTAGAGCTGTGAAATGGTATCATTTTGGAAAGCAATTATGCAAAAAAAAAGTAACTAAAATGTCCATGTCTTTTGACCCAGAGATCCTATTACTGGGCTTATATCCCAAGGAAGCTATTGATAAGAAGAAAGTCCCCATATACACCAAAATGTTTATTAGCAGCCCTTTTGTGGTATCCAAGAATTGGAAACAAAGAAGATGCCTATCAATTGGGGAACAACTAAATCAATTGTAGTACATCAATGTAGTGGAATATTACTGTGCTCTAACAAATGACTTACATAATGAATACAGAGAAGCATGAAAAGATCTATACGAACTGATGCAGAGTGAAGTCAACGAACCAGAAAACCAGTATGTCCAATGACCACAGTGATGTAAATGAAAAGAACAAACACACACACACACACAAAGCGAATGTTGCATATGTTTTTGGACTCTTCCAATGTATTTATAGGTTGTGTTGATATTTTCTTACGTTTTTCTTTTTTCTTGTCTTAAAAAATACTATTTGCTATATGGGATGGTTCTCTGGGAGTAAAAGAGGGAGGGAAATTGAGGAAAGCTATGATGATATAAGAAACAAAAGATGTCAGTAAAAACTTATTTTAAAAATAAGTTTATTTAGTAAGTTTTTAATAAGATTTTTTAAAAATCCAGCAGGAGAAATATATATATATGTGTGTATATATATGTATATATAATATATATGTATATGTGTATATATATATACATATATATATATATAAACATAAAAGCAAGGAGAAGCAAGAGGATAACTATGAGTGTGTGATGTGGTCCTGTAAAAATAGTATCAATAATGTTAAAGCTGACAGTGATCCAAGGCAGGTGAAGGAGACTAAGGTAAACAAGAAGGGTTAGCGGGGAAGTCTTTTTTTTTTTTTTTTGTTAGCTCTTTTGCAGGAAAGAAGAAGGTCAAGGGAGGGAGAAGACTTTCACTTACCGTAGATGGGCCTGTGACAATGGACAGTGGAGAGAAGGCAGAACTGCTCTGGCTTTCCTTGTTTCTGTTTTCGCGGCCAAGGACAATGACCTTTGCCCTGGAAGTGACCAAACAAAATGACTACTGGTTGATCCACGAGATAAATGAGGGGATAGGAAGAGAGCCCCTGGCTGCCCTCGAGGAAGTCGGAGTGCTCGGCCCAAATGAACAACATCCTCGGAAACTCAAGGCCATGACTACTGAGCTGCTATCCGTGCGATGTGAGAGACTCGTACGTGGAAGTGGGTGCACGGGACCAGAAAAGAAGAGGTGTGCCAATTTTCTGAAAAAAAAAAAAAAAAAAAAAAAGAGTGGAGACTAGAGTCTGTAAACTGTGCTCCGGCAAGCTTGACTTCAAATCCTGGCCAAAGTTCTAGACTGGATCTCTGAAAAAGATGTGTAGTGAACATCTCAAAAGGACAGGCTGGTTTTAAAGAGCCGGGTCAATAGCAAGAACAGGTCAAATTCACCTCATTTCCTGTTCTGGACTGGTTTGCTAAGCTGCTAGGTCAAGGGAATGCTGCAGGTGCATCTTACCTAGATTTTACCAAAGCATTTAATTAAAACAGCCTGTTTTATTTAATGTTTAATTTTAATTTATTTTAATTAAATTAAATTTAATATTTAATGTTTAATAAAACGTTCTTATGAAAAGTTGGAGCGATGTAAAATAGACCAAAATCCAGTGAATTGGATTCAGAGTAGGTGGATTGCCTGGACCCAGAGAGTGGCCATTGATACATCACTTCTCAGGTCTCCAGTGGTGTGCCCCAGGGATTCGTACCTGACTGTGGGCTGTTTGACATATCAGTGACTTGGATGTAGGCAAGACAACCTCATGATATCTACAGAAAACCCCGCCTGGGAGGGATCACTCACTCAAGGGGATGAGAGAGTCAGGATCAAAAAAGAGCTAGAGGGCAGCTAGGTGGCTCAGTGGATAGAGCTCTGGCCTTGGATTCAGGAGGACCTGAGTTCAAATCTGGCCTCAGACACTTGACACTTACCAGCTTGGTGACCCTGGGCAAGTCTCTTAACCCCAATTGCTCATCAAAAAAGAAAAAAAAAACTTGACAGCCAAAGCATCAGACAGAATCAAATAAGATAACATTCAGTACAAATAAATGCACAACGTTTCACTTAAGGGTCCACAATTCAGCTTCACAGATTCATGATGGGCGAGGTAGAAGTAGACAGCAGGTTGTCTGAAGAAAGTCTGAGGATTTTAGTGGCCTTCAGGCTCAATGAGTCATCAGTGTGATATAACAGCCAAAACCCTAATGCCCCCTTGGGCTGGATCAGGAAAAAGAAGATGTGGTGCCAGGGTATTCAGCCCCGGTCTAATGGAGCACAATACCTAGAATACTGTGTTCAGTTCTCTGCCCTGTGGCTTAAAAGACATCGGTGAGCTGGACAGCATCCAAAGGAGGGCTGCAACTTCACATGACGACAGGTGGAAGGACCTGGGGATGAGGATGAGGATGAAGACAATGACAACAGTAAGCTTGGAAAAGAAATGGTGTGGTGGTGAGGGTGGGGAGCAGAAGAAATGTCTTCAGCGCTTGGGTTGGTATGTGGAAGCGGACGGGGGACCGTGAGCGTATGGGGAAGAAAGAAAGGCCCACTTGGGCAATACTGGGAAAAACATCCTCCTAATGAGAGCTGGCCCAAGGGGAATGGGTGACCCAGGAAGGTAGCAGCATCTCCTCAATGAAGGTCCTCAGCAAGGCCAGGATATCCATTGGGGGAGCATTTTACAGCAGAGATCTTTGTTTTGGCATGGTTGAATCCCATGGTGGCCATGACGGTCCCCTCTGGTCCCCTGTTCACAAGAATTTTCCCCCAAAACACTGGCTTTTGTGTCCACTCACATTCATTAGTGCGAGTGAATCTATATAACATAGCTTTCATCATACTTCCTTTTTCTTCAATATTTCCACCTAAACAGTATCTTCAGTCTCTGGCTCTGACGTTCTGGAATTCTGACTCGTGACTGATGTTTTCTTTGTTCATCTGCCTACGCATTCCTACCCACAACTCTGATTATTTTCCTTCGTTGACTCCTACTTCCTAAATCTCTTTCAACTTTAAGATTACCTGTCCTATAAAAGAAAATCCAAATTCCAGCTGTCATTCTAGACACTCCACATTCTGGCCTCCACCTGCCTTTCCAGCCTTTTCTTCTCCTTCCTTTGGGAACCTTGTGCAATATTGGACCATGGACTCCCCCCTGACCACGTGACACCTTTCCAAAGGCAGCGTTGTGCCTTTGCTCATAAGCT
The DNA here is from genome assembly GCF_900497805.2 of Vombatus ursinus. NCBI lineage: Eukaryota > Metazoa > Chordata > Mammalia > Diprotodontia > Vombatidae > Vombatus > Vombatus ursinus. The sequence goes on along the minus strand of NW_020953945.1, from coordinate 404,097 downwards.
CACCTTCCACCTACAATCCTAAATGCGCAGAGTTAAGCGGAGCCACAGGCTGTCCAGTCTGACTCACACCTGACCTGGAATCCTCTGCCCCAGATAAGTGGCCTTGTATCTTCTCAAGGATATGCTGGAGTCAGCTTGGAGCCAACTGGTAAATTTTCAGTGTGAGCATTTGTGCCTCAGAAATTGGCAAACCCTCCAAATCAGGGCTTGATTTGGTTTTTTTCGCTGGTTGTCTAGGCTTAAGAAAGTGATGGAGAAAATGGTCATAATGCAAATTCAGCTGAAAAGTGCAGCGTGTGTGTACATTCTCCCCTCCCCTGAGCTAGTTGTTAAATATTGACCAGCACACTTGTAGCCTCTACTGCAGGATCTTCAGGGATGCCCTCAAGGCAGCCCACTTCACTTTGTAACTGCTTTAACTGTTCCTGCCTCTAATCTTTGGCTGTCAAAATCCTACCCATCCTTTAATACCAACGTAATCCCTTTTCTGATTCTGCTGGCCGGAAGGAATTTCTCCCTTCCTTTTACTTCAAGGGCACTTTCCTTATACTGTCTTTTAAAAGTGCTTGTCTCATTCCACTTTGTATTATCTTTATTTGTATTCTTGTCTTATCCCTCCTACTAGACGATAAACTCTTCGAGGGCCAAAATTTTGTATTGCTTATCTGTTTATGCCCAGGACCTTGCATACAATAGGTGCTCAATAAATGCTCTTGAACGTGGATGAACATTTAAAAGTAGAAAGTGGGGGATCCTGGGGAGCTCTTGCCAGATTCAGTCTTCTCAGTGAATTGGGCTGGTGCTACCAGGGAGAATGATGAAGGGCAAGGGATGGAGAGGCCCAGACCTCGGGAAGAGTCTTTGTTCAAGTCTGCGTTTGAAAAGACGAATGATTTTAAACTAGGTTCTCCTCCTCCTCCACAGGACCCTAAACACTTGTAGCAGTTGTAACTACAGTGAGAAGCCTGTTTGCTGTATATCTGAAGGCAGCAAATTCCATCTGAGGGGAGGGAGGTTTTACTCCAAATAGAATTAGTGGCTCCATCATTAGGCTTCCAGGGATTAGCAAACTCACGAGTCTCTGTTTAGGAACAATGGGGCCATCAGGGCCAGTGGTAGCCAGCCAGCCAACATGTGCCAGTAGAATCCAAACCTGTACTTATCAGCTTAGGCTGACATTCCACCAGGTCACCCAGTAGCCTCTCCCCACCACCCCAATTCCATTCCTTCGGGACATGTACATGGGGGTGCTTCTTTCATTGCATTTCATTTTCATATTCCAAATGAGCCACTGTTCCCCACACCTGCAGGCGCTGGCTGCACCCCTAGTATCACCCATACTCGTGAGGTGCTGTGCCCCCTCTCGCTCCCCAGACACCCTTTGGCACACTTAGCTAGGCTAGTGCTTGGTCCATAGGCAGTCAGCTCCTGTCTGGGCCCATCTCTTAACACTTTTCCCATGTGGTCGGATGGACCAGAGTTTGCTGGTACCAAGTCAAGAGCCCAAGGTCACCTGTGTTAAGAGACCTTGAGTAAAGTAAATTGGGGGGAATGATAATGGATTCTTTTAGCGTGTGTTTGCAGTGTCCAGAGTGCTTTTGTATCCATCTTCTCATTTCATAAAGTCCTAAACATCTGGATTTAGAAGGGAACATTAAGGTCATCTAGCCCAACTCTGCCCTGAAATTTGAATCCTCTCACCAAAGTAGAAGCTAACTTTATGGTAAATGAGAGAAAGTACTGCTCCACGTAACAAATAGTAAACTTGTTGTGGTACAGGTTGAAAATAGAAATAGTTGTTCAGTCATTTTCAGTCATGTCCAACTCTGTGACCCCTTTTGGGGTTTTCTTGGCAGAGATCCTGGAGTGGTTTGCCATTTCTTTCTCCAGTTGATTGTACAGATGAGGAAACTGAGACAAACAGGGTGGGTCACACAGCTGGTAAGTGCCTGAGGTCATATTTGAACTCAGGTCTTCCCAACTCTAGATCGGGCACTACATCTACTACTCCACCTCGCTGTCTCAAAAATATAAATAGGCCTACAGTATGAAGGAGAACGCAGACAGATTTATGGACGGTAAGCCCATGGTAGAACCTGGGCTTGTCCAGAGCATATCGATTCATTTTTGAGGGCAAATTCATGAAAAGGAAACTGCGCCCCTCCCATTAGCTATCCTTTTATATCACTGTCAGCCATGGAAGACTGGTCTGGATGGATGCTGGATCTAAAGCAGTGTGGTGCATTCCCCCCATATCTGGTGGCTCAAGCCAGTGGCCTTCAGATGCTAATTTAAAGACAAGCTTAAGTCTTGCCCAGCCCCCTTTCTGCAGTGAAGAAAAGGACAAGTGTCAAGAAGGTGGAGCTATTTGAAGCCATGACTTTCTGTTACTACTCTCTGTTCTTCCCCTTGGCAAGAAGCCCTGTGCAGAGAAGAAGCTTCCCTGCCGCAGCCCCCCAACTCCCTTCATTTCCGAGGTCCTGACTATCTCTCTGAATCCCTGCCAGATGCAGGGCAAACAGCTTCTTCTTCTTCTGAAGCTCCCAACTCAAGTAGCCCTTTCATGAGACAAATCTGAATTTTAATCAGCTGGTAGCCCGTAGCAAGGTGGCAGAACATTAAAATTGATCTTTGATGTAAGGGTAAGGGAGAGGGGCTTAAAATCCTTTTTTTCCTTCTGTTTGAAGCCAGAGAGAAGAACAGGAACTTTTCTGACTCATGACTTCAACTTTTTCTCACTAAATATGATTGGGGTATAATGGAATCCTCTTCCTCTTCGAGTGTGTGACCACAGACTTATGTTCAGCTTCGGCTGGAGGATGTTCCTGCCACGCAAATGCCTTTGTTCCTTGTGTTACGTCTTCTGATGGGCAGCTGGCAGACACTGAAAGGTGGCACCTCCTCTGGTGACCCGAATGAGTCAAGAATGTAAGGTCAAGGCAAGAATGCTGTCATCAGTGGTCAAGAAAAGGATCATAGCCTCTTATTAACTTCTGTGGTGGATACTAGACCAGGAGTCTGAGCACCAAGGATGAAAATGTCATCCTATCACGTGAATGTTGGTGAACTTTACCCACTTCATCTCTTTAAACAGACCCTATATTTTGAGACATGAATCCCCCCAATGTGATAAATGTTATGAGGAGTCTCCTGCCCTTTCTCTATACACTGCACAGGGCTGCATTGCAGGAGCACATCCCATTAAGTCTCCCTTCTTTACCAGCATTTTCTCATATCAAATAATGCCTGAAAGAAGCCAGTCATCCACGAGTTTATGTTGTATTTGCTGTGAGAGGATTCATTTCAGTTTCAAATCCACAAGAATTTATTATGGCTCTATTTTACTGTGCTAGGCACTGGGAAGACAAAGACTAAAATGAAAAAGGCCCTGCCCTCAAGGAGCTTACCTTGGAGTATTGGAGGGGATACAGCCTGTACAGAGATATAGAAACACAGATGAGGGAGGGAGCACTGGCACCTCAGGGAATGGAAGAAATGGCCTCGTGTCAGAGGCTGAGATTCTGAGAGGCAGAGGTAGGAAGGGAGGGCATTCCAGGAATAGGGAACAGCTTGGCAAAGATTTGAAGGTGGGCTGTGTGGAATATTGTGTATTGGAAACAGCACACAAGCCAGTCTGGCTGGAAGTGAGAGTCCATGAGGGGGAAGCCATATGGAAAAAGCCCAGAAAGATCATCGAGGCCAGATGGAAAAGGATTTAAATGCCAGACAGAGATGTTTGTATTTTACTGGAGAGGCAAAAGGAAGCTATTGAAGCTTCTGGAGCAGGGGAATGACATGGTCAGATGTGGAGCCAGGGTCCTTGAGTTCAGATCCCATCTCCACCATTCACTAGCTTGTGTGACCACGGACAAGTCACTTATGTGCCCCAGGCCTCAGCTTCTTTATTGGGATAATTAGTGGTTTGGACAAGAAGACTTACATGGTGTATTTGAGCTTTAAATCCATGATCCTCCAATCTGTCCTTCAGGAATGAAAGAAAGTTATAATGAGGCAAAGTGAGAATTCCTGACCATGAGAACTATCCCTGAGTGGAATAGGCCATCTGAAACATTCCCCTCATTGGAAGTCTTCAAGCCCTGGTGGAGACTTTCATAGAGATGGTTGGACTGGGTAGCTGCTGAGTTAAGATACCTCCCAACTTCATATCTGTGATTCTGTAATATCAGTCAATTCAGTAGCTAGGTGAAGGATGGATTGGAGAAGGGGGAGACTGCAAAGCAGATGCATTAGAAGGTGATTGCAGTAAATCCAGGTAAGAGGCAATGAGGACCTGAACCAGAGTGGTTGTGGTATAAGGGGAGAAAAGGATGCTTGAGACGTTATCGAAGGAGAGCCAATCGAATTTGCTATCGTTGATTGGCTATAGGGTGTGAGAGAGAGAAGGAAAAGTCAAGGATAACTCCAAGATTGCGAATCTGGGAGAATGGAAGGATAGCAGTATCCTCAGTGAAAATGGCAAAGTTAAAGCCATTTCCTAATAGAGTAGTTAAAAGGATGAACTAACAGTTCTGAAAAGAAGAATCACACCCTATTAACAATCAGATGAAAGAATGCTCCATTTCGCCAATAGTAAAAGAAATGCCCATTTTAAAAAAACCCTCAGAAGATTGGCAAAGATGACAAAAGACAGGAAAAGTGCATGGTAGAATGGTTGTGAGACAGGTAGAATTTATTTTCATAATTCCAAATTGCTTTCCAGAATAATTGCACCAATTCACACCTCTAAGAACAGCTGTTAGAACTGTGAATTGGCACAAGCATTCTGGAAAGCAATTTGGAGTTATGCAAATAAAATGACTGAAATGCCCATACCCTTTAACCCAGAGAATTCTGCCATTAGGCGTGTACCTCAAGGAAGGCATTGACAAAAAGAAAGACTCCATATGCCCTAAAATATTCACAGCACTCCTTTTTGTGGCAGCAAAGAACTCAAACCCAAGTAGGTGCCCATTGGTTGTGGGGGTGCTAAACAAGTCATGGGACATGACCGTAATGGACTACTGCCATAAGAAATGATGAGCATGACAAATACGGAAAAGTGTGGAAAGACTTACATGAACATCATGATGCAAAGGGAAGCCAGGGGAGCCAGGAGAACGATGTACACAGTGACGACAGCAGCACCAACAAGCACAGCTGAATGCTGCAGCGTCAGGGGGAGGGTCCATGGCTATGGAATGCTGCATGTCACGTCACATGGGTTGATGGATTTACTGATTTTTTTTTTTCTCTTTTTTAAAAGAATTCTTTGGAGGCAGCTAGGTGGCGCAGTGGATAGAGTTCCAGCCTTGGAATCAGGAGGACCTGAGTTCAAATTTGACCTCAGACACTTGACATATACTAGCTGTGTGACCCTGGGCAAGTCACTTAACCCCAATTGCCTCACCAAAAAAAAAAAAAATCTTTGTCATTTATAAGGGATGGCTCTCTGGGAGGGGAAAGAGGAAAGCTACAGAGGGAAATCTGGGTGATGTGAAAGCAAAAGAGAGCAATCTATTTTTAAAAAGAAAATGAGGGAGTTAGGAGGGGTGGGCTTTGGGGGAGACCGATAACGCACCTTTCACTTGAAGCCGTACCTGAGGTGTGGTGCATGGGGAGCCCCTTTGTTTCTGAGGATGCTTTTCTTTACAACAGTCCACCCTCAGTGTCAGTGCTGCATTACTTCCAAGTTGGCTGCTTAGCAAACTTCTGTTCATCCATAGATTCCCATTTTAACCTGGAATGTAGATACTCAGGCTAATCTAAGGAGCAAATGGGAATGTGGCCTCCTTGCTTCTGGGAAAAGCCTTCCGAGCTCTGCTTTCTGGCTTCCCTCATGTAACCGTGCCTAGAGGGAAGGCTCACCATTATGGCTTCATAGTGTGCAGTATGTTGTCTGTGTATGTTGGGCGTGTGGCTGCTCTTAGAGGACCAGCAGCTCTGGTGTGAGGGCTGCTCATCCACCTTTGTTTGTTTGTTTGTGTTGGGGGGGGCTTTTTGGTGATGCAGTTGGGGTTAAGTGACTTGCCCAGAGTCACACAGCTAGTGAGTATCAAGTGTCTGAGGTCAGATTTGAACTCAGGTCCTCCTGACTCCAGGGCTGGTGCTCTATCCACTGCGCCACCTAGCTGCCCCTGCTCATCCACCTTTGGTGTCCAACTGTCACCCAACTCTCACCTGTGCCTCCAAGAAGCGATAGCATGCACAGCGGCCACACCCCGGCAAAATTGTCTTGGCAGATGGGCTAAACCTGGTTGACGGTAACCAGCAGGCCTCAAACATGTAGGTGGAGTGGAGGAGTGTCCACCCCAAGCATGTGAAGACTTCTCCTGCAGGAATGGGTGCGTGAGAACAGTTTGTTCCAGCCTCCATGAAGGTGGCTGACGAAGGTGGGGTGGAGCATTTGGAGCTTGGCCAGGCATCAAAAAGTCCAAGGTCCACTGCATCCCAGGCCATTGCCAGTCATCCTGACTCATCTTGCTATTGGACTTCAATGACTCTAGAAGAAAGAGCGAGGTGGAAGACTTTGTGCAGCTCTGCCTCACTTAAATCCAAGTCATGCACAAGTCGAGACATCGCCCTGGGACATCCTTGGTCCTCTTTGAAATGAAGGATGATTATTGTCGTCCGCACCTGGAACTTCATGCATTCATTCATGCACACACTCGCTCATCCGTGCATCGTCACTCAATGCAGCACAAGAGCAAAACGCTAGGGAGTCCTCTTCTCACGAGTTGTGTCTCTGTCTGACCAGCTGGACCCTCAGCTCACTCTGCTGAGCTGTTGACCTCGTAGGTGGCCATTTGTGCTCCTGTGTGGTCCGCTCTGTGAGTCTTCTTTACCAAGCTACCCTCCCATGTGACGTCAGCCACCTCTGAGCCTCTAAAGAGCTCTTCATTTGTCCTGTGATCCTGCACACACTCCTTGTCCTTGGGCCTCCAGAGAAATGATGGCTGAGTTCCTGTGGCATGTACTCGAAGCTCTTCTGCAGGGATAGTCATCATAGCTAAGAAGTAAATGAACAAGAGACAGCGTGCAACCTATTTATATTACACTCCTGAAATTTTATGGGACTGCTCTGTGATGTTAAGCACTATACATTCCATAAAGTCTTATTGTGACACCTCATCCTGGCATAGGGGTCAGACCCTGGGCTTCCAGGTGTTGGGAGGCTGTCAGTGAAGGAGAACCATCCATGGCAACTCCTCCAGATCTGCAGAGGCCAGAAGGAGGAACCCAGCACTGGACAGCGACTCTATTATCAAAGGCCCAGCCTAGCTCAGGGAGACTGCGACCAGTGTCAGCAGGAGGGCCCATATTAGTGAAATCACAGTACTCTCAGAGAATTGGAGAAGTAAATGTTTTAGTCTCCAATTCATTCAACATTTATTAAGCATAAGTCCACTTCCCTTGGCAGTATACTCTCCAGGGATGTCCACATAGATGATGAGGTTTATGCACACATTGCCAGAGCTGGCTCAGTGTTTTGGAGGCTCAGAAGGAAAGTGTGGGAGAGAAGAGGTATTAGACTGACTACCAGACTGAAGGTCTACAGAGCTGTTGTGCTGACCTAGTTGTTGTACACCTATGAAACCAGAACACTCTACCAGAGCCGTGCCAGGAAACTGAATCGCTTCCATGTGAATTGTCCTAGGAAGATTCCGAAGATCACCGGGCAGGATACGGTATTGGACACTGACATCCTTTCTTGAACTAAACTGCCAAACATTCAAACTCTGCTGCAGAGAGCACAACTCCAATGTGCTGGCCACATTGTTTGAATGCCAAACTTATGTTTGCCTAAAAGACTATTTTACCAAAAACTCACACAAGGCAAGCACACACCGAGGTCAGAAGAAGCAATGCAAGGACACTCTCAAGGTCTCTCTGAGGAGCTTTGGAGGTTTAGGGGAGATGCTGGCACAGCACCACCCAGCATGGTGTGCCCGCAGCAAAGAAAATGCTGTGTTCTGTAAGCAAAGCAGAATTGCAGTAGCTCAAAAGAAATGTGAGATGCACAAATTTAGACACCTCCATTCCAAATGTTCAAATGGACTCTTTGTGCCTGACCTGTGGGAGAGCCTTCCTAGCTTGTATTGGTCTGATCAGCCATAGTCAGACACACTGTACCTTGACCCTTCCATAGTGATGTCCCCTTCAAGCACAAAGGACAGTAACCAGTAAGCACCTGCTGTGTACACATGGCTGTATAGCAGTGCTTTGAAGCTTCAACATATCTTAAATTGAAACTACATATAGTCCCAATAAAGGTTCTTGGTTTTGTTCTTTTTACAAAGCACATTTTAATTTTTTATAATTTTCAGTCATTTTTATTCACCATGTTTATCACGTGGAACCTAGTTAGTTTGCTAACCTGAGCAATACTGGTGGCTAAGTCACCAGTTTCAGTAGTGCCCACATAGTAATGAAAGAGGCAGGAGAGGGAGATTCCAGAATCACAGTCGGATTAGAGAGAACAGCTAGCTTGGAGACCATCAAGGTCAATCTCATTACTTTACCAATGAGAAAAAAACTGATCCTGCTAAGGCGGGGCTTCCCTCTCCCCTCAGAGCCTGCAGCGGCCACTCACCCACAGAACCCAGCAAGGCAGCGGCGCAGTTATCAGCTTTCTGATTCCTCCCGGGTTTGATTGCATTGCATTCAGTTGTGCAGAATAACTGTCTTAGGGCGAGGCGTCCAAGGCAGGGAGAGCTGTGGCCGCTGGCGGGAGAGCCCTTGGTGCAGCCTCTGATTAGAGCTGATGTTTTTTCACTCCTCTTGTCATTTGACACAGGTCTCGATATGGAAGAAGGGAAAGAAGGAGGGTCATGGCTTGGAATCAGTAAGAAAGGAAAGCTGGCAGCCCTGACAAATTACATGCAACCAAAGCTTGATAAAGACGCCAAAGGCAGAGGTACGACGCGGAAAGGCTCTGGATGGCAGTGCGTATTATTTAAAAAAAAAAAAGCCTTGTAATAATAGCGGGCATTAAGATGCCGTTTTAAGGTTTGCAAACCACTTTCCATCTCCTTGTTCTCCATGACATGCATCTTACAGGTGTTGTTAGATCCTCATTTCTAGATAGGGAAACTGAGGCCCATGGCCACACACCTAGCACATGTCAGAGTGAAGCTGTGAGCCACCATTCTATCTGGAACTCAAGTCCAGCACCTGTTCTGTTATATCATGTGCTGCCTCAACTCCCTTTAAGAAAAAAAAAACAAAACTCTTTTCCATATTCTGTCAGCCCAAATTAGAAAAGCGTCATGTCATTGGCAGTACCCTGCTCCAAGAATGGGGACCTAGGAAGCACGCTCAGTGATACAGGCTTACACGATCATAGATTCAGAACTGGAAGATACCTTGGAAGTCATTGAGTCTGACGCTTTTATTTACAGATGAGGAAACTGAGGCAGACAGTGAGTTGAAGTGACTTGCCCAGGGTTACACAGCTAGTAAATGGCTGAGGTTAGATTTGAAATCAGGTCTTCCTGACCCAAGGCCCAGCGCTCTGTCCACTGCACCGTTCTATAATCGGTGAAAGGATGCTAGAATGTGTCTGATATGAAGCTCCATCACTGCTTACCTCCCACACAGATGCATGCTGTGGTTGGGAGCTCAGGAATAGCCAGTCATTGGCTAGACCAAGGCCAGCTGTTAATTATGTCACTCAAAGGTTCCTTGAGTTGTGTCAAAAGGAGAACCAAGAGCAGACCGTGACCACCCCATTCCTTGCAGCCTGTGCCCCATTACTCTCCCACCACTCACTGCATTGACCCTCCACCTCACCACAGAGTGCCAGGTTTCCACATCGGCAGCCCTTGTGCCTCAGGCCCCTTCCTCCTCTCTGGCATCTCTAAAGACCCCATCTGGAATGCCCATGCAGTGCCTGTCTGGGGGCTCAGAGCTATAAGGAGCAGGCCTCATGCCGAGCCTCCCAACTGTACCTCCCAACCATGTCCTGGTGTCTACACCAGCTCCTCTCTAAAGCCCTTGGTGCCCTGTGAGAATCCTTACAAGCATTGTGAGGACATTTGGCATCACGTACTCTTAGTTAATAGATTTTAGTTTGTGCTGGTAATCTCAAAGGCAGAATGAAGAAGCCCAAGCTAAGGAGGGAAGGGAGGGGAGAAGAGGTGCTCGGGTCCCTTGAAGATTTCCTTGTCCTTTTCTGAATCAGAGCAACCAAGGCCTCAGACCCTGGGGATGGCCTCTTGGCAGCTCTTTTCTTCCAAGAAAACTCTTTGTCAGCCCCTGCTTAGGAGTCCCGTGTTGTACATGGCTGCTCTAGGATGGCTGAAGGCCAGCCCAACCTCGGGGCCAGCTTGTGAGACCTGACTCTGTAACTTAGGCGGTGGAGGACCCTGCCAAGTCAGCCTAGCCCTCTCAACCTGTTTCCTCATCTAAGCAATGGGCATAATTACCCCTCCCCTGCCAAGGTCCCAGGGTTATTGTGAGAATCAGAGAAGAGACAAATGTCAGAGCTCTCTAGGAAGCATGAAGAACTATTCAAGCCCAAGTGCCTCCCTCGGCTATCATCCAAATGGCCGTGCTGTTCCTTGGAAGTGTCTGGTGTGTGTGCCTGCCGGGCTTGCAGCTTCCTGTCTGTAACCCAGTGCGCTTCTAAGGTCTTTTCCGACTGTGACTCTCGGTCCTGCCAGCCACGTTATTCCTCGGTCCCAGCCCCGCCTGTTTCATCTGGGGGATAGGGGGGTGCCAGGGGGGCTCAGAGTCCTGCTCGTTCATTCTACTCTCCCCTTCCCTGTAGGTGAGCTCGTAACCCACTTCCTAACCACGGACGTGGACAGCTTCTCCTACCTGAAAAAAATCTCCTCAGAAGCACACCTGTACAACGGCTTTAACTTGATAGCTGCCGATTTAAAGTAAGTCTGTACCGTGGGCGAGCTCAGCGATGCGCAGGGGAAGGTTGGGAAGGGCGGTGGCAGCGGGGCGGCCCTGGGCACGGGCCGGGCTCTGCCTCCACGCTGGAGGCCCACGCTCTGCCTGCGTTCCCTGGTCAGACAAAATATCCAACGAAGGGGCGTTTAGACCAACGGAAGAGGAAAACCCGGCGACCTCTGCCTCGCCAGGGACCAACTTTACACCTGACCAGGAATCCCTTACGCACGATCGCCCATGGAAAGGCTCTCACGGTCAGGAAGATTTTCGTGGCACTTCAATTTGCTCTGTGCAGACTTCTTGCTGCTTCGGGGCTCACAGGATAGGGACAGGCCTTCAGATGCCGCAGGGCTGAAGAGCCTCTCACGGGGTCAGCGCCCATTCTCCTGTCCTGGTTCTCCCGCTTCGGACATGCTCCAGCATGTGCCCCGCCCCAGCGTGGCCCCTCTGGACGTGCTCGAGCTAGTCCTCCCCTCTTTCCCCCTGCCCCACCCCCTCGTGGCCCTTTCCAGGTCTCCTTTGGAAACGCTTTTCGGAGTTTTTCTGTTTGCGCCTTCAAGTCTGACTTCTTTTCCAATTAACGTCCTCAAGAGTTTTTTCTAGATCCTCTCTTCAATTACTGTTTCACCTTCATTGATTCCTGGGGCCCAGGGGAGCCATGATACTGAAGAGGAAACATCGAGTCAGCACAAGTACAAACCCTGAAGCAGCTGCTAAATCGGTGTCCCCCAGAGCCACCGAGCACAGCCCCGATGACCCCAGCCCCTCTTCCGCTTACAGCCTCCTAGGGCCGGCGGACACAGAAAGAGAATTCTAAGCGCCCTGGGCGTCATCCCTGATGGCAGGGGGATGTCAGCTGGAAAGAGAAGTGAAGCCTATGCTGCTGATCCTACCTGGGAGAGGTTGGGGGGCAGGGGACCAGCCACGATCAGGCTTTCCCACGTCCGTGGGATCTAAGACACAAGGCCTTCCACTGCATCTCAGCCAGTCATCCTGACTTTTGTGCTGCCACTGGACGTGGATGACTGTGGAAGAGAGTGAGGCCCATGACTTTGTGCAGCTCTACATCACTGAAATCCAACGTATGCACAAGGCAAAACATTGCCTGGTGATATCAAGGACACACAACCAATGACCAGTATTGTCCCTGCTACCCACAAACAAGCAGGAATGGCACGCTTCCCTGAACAGCCCTCGTTTGAGTCTGCCTTCATCGCTCTCTCCAGTAGCCAATGACCTCTTCTTTGCCCAATCTGATAGCTTTTCTCAGCCCTCATTCTTGACCTCTGTTGATCACTATCTCCTGCTCATAACTCTCGTCTCCCTTGGTCAGGACACCCTCTCTCCTGGTTCTCTTCCTACTTCTCTGACCACTCCTTCTCTGTCTCCTTTGCTAGATCTTCATCCAGATCACTCACCCCATCAGTAGGTATTTTCCGTCCTCGACCCTCTTCTGTTCTCTCCCGATTCTTTCACTCAGTGACCTCATCAGCTTAGTACATTCTATTTGAATCTCTCTTGAGATATTTCCCAGATTGATATTCTGTTCCTAGTCTCTCTCCTGGGCTCCAGCTCCGCATCACCAGCTGCTTCTTAGACATTTTGAACTGCATGTCCCACAGGATCTCAACATGTCCAAAACAGAACCCATTATCTTTTCCCCAAAATTCACCCTTCCTCCCAGGTTTCCTCTTTTCGTCGAGGGCCCCACCATCCTCCTGGTCACCCAAGTTTGCAACCTGAAAGTCATTCTTCATTCTTCATTCTCATACCTCTCTCCTAATTAGTCTTCCTGCCTCGAGTCATTCCCCGAGCCATCCATCTTCCACACATCTGCCAAAGTGTAGTCCTGGCGTCCGGGTCTGGCCATGTTATCCCCCCTCCGCCCCCCCAGGAAGGTCCAGTAGCTCCCTATCACTCAAATACAGTGTTCTGGGTGGCAGTTAGGACCCTTCACAACCTGGCTCCATCCTTCTTTTGCATAAACTTCTTCCTGAGTCCAGGCTGTCTTCCCCCTATAGAGTGAAGGCTCCTCCAAGACCCAGATGGCTTCCTCAGTGTCTTTGAATCCCCTGGGCCTTGCAGAGTCCCTGGAGCCTAATAAATGCTTTTTGATTGAGTGCTTGATCCTGAGTTCCTGTCAGCGTTCAATCTCCAAATCCCTTCTCATACCACTGGCTTTAGCAGTAAGAGGCACAGGGATTCTCATCCATATTTCACAGGGGAGGAAACTGAGATTCATAATGGTTCCATGACTTCCACAGACATAAGGCAACCCCAACTGAGCCAGGGCTTAACACAAAGTCTTCTGACCCAAAGGCCAGTTTCCTCTCTAGGCTCCTGGCTGCCTGCAGATAAGACTTGAGTAAATGGTCTGCCCAGGATTTTAGCTATGAAAATGTGGGGGACACAAAGTCTAGGAGACAAGGTCATTTGAGTGCTGTGGATCGCTCTGGAACAAGGGATCTGTGATTGCAGTGATCAGAGCTCCCCCCACTGAAGCCGATGACAATTTGGCTGCAACTCGGGAGACGGTGTCCAAGCGTCTCTGGGAAGTCAGAACTTCATGGATGTAAAACTAGAAAAGACCTTTGAGGTCACTGAGTCCAGCTTCCTCATTTGATAGATGAGGCCACCAAGGCCCTTCCTGACCCTAGGCCTGGCATTCTGTCCACACCTCACATCCCACAGAGCTGGGCAAGGACAGCGGGGACATAAAGCCTGAGCAGTGAGAGAAATGGGATAAACAGGAAAGCATTGAACTGAGGAGAAGGAGGCTCTGGTCTGACTTGGCTGGTTCAGTGAATGGTCAGGTTGTTTCCTTTGCTCCATCCCTAAAGGGAGAGATATGCCTTATGATATCTCCACATCATTCCCCTGTGCAATCACTGTGATCTCCATTCATCCTCTGCTTGACATTTCAAGCCTTTCATCACCAGGTTCTGGCCTTACTGCGTATGACTCCGTTCCACAAATGCTGTAGGTTGGTTTCCTTACTGTTCCTTATACAGGACCCTCCATCTCTAGCCTCCATGCCTTTCTGCTGGCTCTCCCTCGACATAGGCCCCATGATATCTCCAAGGGTCATTCCAATGCTGGCACTCTGTAACTCTGAGTTTACTTGATAAAATCTGGCATCCTCAATTAGAAGAGGTGACCAGGGAGAACAGCCGTCATCTCGTGAACGGCATGATTTTGCATGGAGCATTTGAAGACATTACTAATTAAACAACAAAAGTGACAGCTGGCTTTTGTGGAGGGGTTCCTGGGACTCACAGACCTAGGAGACGGGACAGGAGAGTACAGAGCTGCTGCAGATTTCAAATTATGAGAGGAAAACTGAACACAGAGTGAACGAGACGAAAGGAAGGTCAGCGGAGAGCAGGCACGATGGTAATTGAAGTAATTGATGTAACTCTTTGTTGGCGAGTGAAAAAAGGAAGACGAAGTCTCTTCACAGGGGTCGCCAGGTCACGTGAACAGGCAGAACCCAGGAGAGGGAAGATTAAGAATGGTTCAGGTTAGGACGATAGCGACTTTCGGAGTCTCTCATGAATAGGAAACTATTAAGGATGTAAAATTATACATCAAAGAGACCAAATGAGGCTGGCCCAGATCAAAGGAGGATTTGGGCTGCGTAGCAGTTGGTATCCCGTCCAGTTGTGCTTTAGAACATACAAGACCTGAAATTACTTTATAGCTCTTCTCACAGTGGATGGCTAAAGGGCAGACCTGTCATCCCCCACAAGATGCATGATAATGGGGAATGGCGCGTCATTAGAAGAACTGCAACAATGCCCTCAATAAGGTGCTCGAGCCCAGGAGTGGAACGAAAGGTGGCTTCATTTTTGTGGCCGGTCCTCTGTGCATTTGCATGGACAGTTCTGGAGAATTCATCAATTGCAGGATGCGATAATTGTAACCAGTGTGAGGTGACCAGGGCTTTGCCCCACAGGCACCATATTTAGAGGGCATAACTTACCCTTGTAGACCTTTAGCAACGTGGCAGCCGGAGACCTTAGTGCACCTTGTTGGCCAGGACGATTAAAATGGGGAGCCACCCTATGGCAGGCTGGGGCAGCTCCTGCTCCAGTCCCACACCCTGGGCATGGTGGTACTTGCCTGGCACACAAAAAATTGCTAGTTATAGCTTGAGCAATAAGCTTGTCAATGCAGGATTTAGGAAGATTTTACGTAAAGGCTGAAGTTTACCCTTGGATAGGTTTTGTTGTTGTTCGGTCATTTTAGTCACGTCCAGCTCTTCGTGACCCCATTTAGGGTTTTCTTGGCAAAGATACTAAAGTGGTTTGCCATTTCCTTCTCCAGCTCATTTTATAGATGAGGAAACTGAGGCAAGCAGGGTTAAGTGACTTGCCCGGGATCATACAGCTAGGAAGTGTCTGAGGCCAATTTTGAACTCTGGAAGATGAATCTTCCTGACTGGTGCTCTATCCACTGTACCTTCAAGCTGCCCCTTGGACGAGATATAAAGACTCCAAGTAGCTCAGAGTTGGGAGGGATTTAGGAGACCTCCTGGTCTAAAGTGTCTCAACAGGGATCCCCCTCCTCCCCACATACCACACACCCAGCAAGTGATCATCGAACTTTTCCTTGAAGCCCTCCAGTGAAGGGGGGAGGCTGGGAGAAGAAACCAAGGGCAGCCAGGCAGAGCAGAGTCCCTAGCATCTACCTGGCCTCTATAAGAGAATAGATCCTTGAAGAGCTTGTAGAATTTGGTAGAAAGAGTGATGGCTTCATCCAGAGTCAGAGAACGTAAGGAAGAATTCCAGTTCTGTGACTTGCTTACCGCTTTCTGCACCTCCTTTTCCTCCTCAGTAAAATGGAAGGACTGGACTAGATCCAGTTAAAGATTTATTGAACACCTACTGTGTGCAAGACTTCAGGCCACTCGTTCCTCTTCCCCTCTAAGTGTCGCTCCTGGCCCCTTCCCTGCTGCCTGCAGGCATGCCAAGGTCTTCTCCATTCTTGAGAAACCTTCCTTTCATCCTGTCACTCCTTCAAGCTGTCGTGTTTCAGCTCTTTTTCCTTTCAAAGCCAAGCTCCTTTTTGAAACATCCATTACCTTCACTTCCTTTCCTCCCACTTATTTTTCTGAACACTCGTGATCTGGTGGCTGATCTCACCATTCAGCTGAAATTGCTTTCTCCAAGGTAACCAAAGATCTCTTAATTGCTAAATGCATTTACCTTTTCTCAATCTTTATTCTCCTTCAAGTCAAGTCACCAAGTATTCGTTAGGGACCTACTATACTCCGTACACAGTGCTAAATGCTGGGGATACAAGGCAAGGGGAAAAAATGCAGCAGTAAAGAAAGCGGCCCATGCTCTCCAGGAGCTCACAGTTTAATGGGGGAGACATCATTCAAATGGCTGTATGATGTGTACAAGATAAATTGGAGAAAGTTGACCTTAACCATTCTTCAGGTTTTAGCACGGTTGACCACCCCCTCTTCCTGAATAGCTTCTCCTTCCTGAGTTTTTGACGCTGCTCCCTCTTGGTTCTCCTACCTGTCTGACTGGGGTGTATGGGTGTCAGGAAGACAAATCCCTTTGAAACAAACAAAAAAAAAGACTAATCCCTCTGGTCACCTACACAAGTGCCAGTGTGGCGTCAGAAAGGGCCCAGGAACAGTCAACATGGTGTTTGCTGCCCAACAACTCCGAGAGAAATGCCAGGAGCAAAACAGAGGTCTGTACACAGTGTTCTTCAGTCTGACCAAGGCCTTTGATATTGTCAGTCATGAGAGTTGGTGAAAGATCATGACAAAATTTGGCTGCCCAGAGAAGTTTATCAGCATTGTATGCCATTTCCGTGACAGTATGCTTGCACAGATTATGGATAATGGACAATGCTCTTGAGCCTTCCCAGTCACCAGTGGGGTGAAGCAGGGCTGTGCTTTTTAGAAAGATGTTTTCAGTTATAGGACACCTTCAACAAGGGTGAACATGGCTATCAGAGTCAGCTGACAGTAAATTATTTAACTTGAAAAGGCTACAAGCCAAGCCCAAAGTGGAGGGAAAGTTGGTACATGACTTTTTGTTTACAGATGATTGTGCACTCAATGCAGCCTCTGAAGCTGAAATGCAACAAAATATAGATTGATTCTCTGCTACTTGTGCTAATTTTGGCCTAACAATGAACACCGTCAGCTCCATCAGCCAGCACCACGCCATCCATATGTGGAACCATCAGTCACAGCAAATGGAAAAGTTTTGAATACTGTGGATAAGTTCACTTACCTTGGCAGTGTACTCTCCAGGGATGTCCGCATAGACAATGAGGTGGACGCAGGCATTGCCAGAGCTGGCTCAGTGTTTGGGAGGCTCCGAAGGAAAGTGTGGGAGAGAAGAGGTATTAGACCAACTACCAAACTGAAGGTCTACAGAGCTGTTATACTGACCTCATTATTGTAAGCCTGTGAAACCTGGACAGTCTACCAGCGCCGTGCCAGGAAACTGAATCACTTCCACTTGAATTGTCTTAGGAAGATTCTGAAGATCGCCTGGCAGGATCAGATACCAAGCACTGAGGTCCTTTCTTGAGGTTGAACAAGCATTCAAACTCTGCTGTATAGAGCTCAACTCTGATGGGCTGGCCACATTGTTCGAGTGCCAAACATTTGTTTGCCTAACAGACTATTTTACAGGGCAAACATTCACATGGTGGTCAGAAGAAGCGATACAAGGACACTCAAGGTCTCTCCAGAGAACTTTGGAATCAGTTACGTGACATGGGAGACACTGGCACAGGACTGCCCAGCATAGCATGACGTCATCAAAGAAGGCTCTGTGCTCTGTGAGCCCAAGCAGAATTGCAGGAGCTCAAAAGAAATGTGAGATGTGCAGATTTAGAGACGTCTGCATTCTGACTGTTCACAAGGACTGTTTGTGCCTGACCTGGGGTAGAACGTTCCAAGCTCATATTGGTCTAATCAACCACAGCTGGACACACCGCACCTGACCCGACATAGTGATGTCATTTTGGGCCTCTTTGAGAACGAAGGATAAGGGGCAGCTAGGTGGCACAGTAGATAGAGCTTCGGCCTTGGAGTCAGGAGGACCTGAGTTCAAATCCGGCCTCAGACCCATGACACTTACTAGCTGTGTGAACCTGGGCAAGTCACCTAACCCCAATTGCCTCACCAAAAAAAAAGCAAAAAAAAAGAGAGAGAGAATGAAGGATAGCAACACCTTTCCAACCATTCCTTATCCGTCTCCTTTCCTGGTTCATCACCCTGACCCAGGGCTCTGTCCTAGCCCCTTTTCTCTTCTTACTCATTGACCTCATCATCTCCAAAGGACTTTTATCTCTATGCATATGAGTGAGATCTACATATAGGACCCTTATCTCCCTGCTGAGCTCCAGTCTCCCATCACAAAATGCTTGTTGGATATGTCCAACTCGATGTCCTCTAAGTGGCTTAAATTCACCAGGTCTAAAACAGAACTCACAGTCATCTCCAACCACTTACATATTCTCCAGCCTTTTCTTTTTCTGTTGGAGATACCACTGTCCTTCTCGTTGTCCAAGTTCACGACTTTGAGACGTATACGTTGTCGTGAACAAATTGTGTTCCTCAGGACGGGCTTCTTGGAAGCATTTGGAAAGTCTGGAATGGTTTTGGAGAAGACGTTTGCTAATGTTCTTCATTGGGCCAATGCTCTTAATGCGAGATTTCAGTAAGACAGCGATTGAGGGAGCTGCTGTGTTCACCCCTAGAAATCAGAATTTCTATGATGATGATTAGAATGGTAAAAGTAATCACAGTGGACATTTCTGTAGCCAAAACTACAGACAGGGACTGGTTTCGTCCCTGTTTTCAAGTGAGGAGTCTGAGGCTTGGACAAGTTCCTGGTATTGTAGCTCTCCTTCTCCAGGACTCTCCCAACTTGTCCTCTTGGGCTGGGTCCCCAGAAAGTGACCGTGGCTCCCAAGTTCTAGGGTACGCATCCTGTGGTTCTCTATCACTTCAACTGATCGGTTCTCATCGGTGAGCTTCCC
Organism: Vombatus ursinus; assembly: GCF_900497805.2. Classification (NCBI taxonomy): domain Eukaryota; kingdom Metazoa; phylum Chordata; class Mammalia; order Diprotodontia; family Vombatidae; genus Vombatus; species Vombatus ursinus. The sequence goes on along the minus strand of NW_020953945.1, from coordinate 385,176 downwards.
CATAATAACAGACGGGATTAACTCAAAGCAAAGGCCTTTACTAAGATGCCGGGGTTAGAAAGTAGGTACAGGATATTAAACCAGATCGACATAGGGAAGAGTGGGCACCAGCTCAAAGTAAAATGGTGGTGGAATGCCCATGGAGGGAACACGTGGCCAAAGCAGAACTGTAAGGCCCCTGAGGCCCTTTGCCTTCCTGGAGGGTCCTCACAGTCCCCTCTACACACACACACTCACACACACACACGCATGCACACACACTCACACACACACACACACACACACACACACACACACACACACACTCACTCACATACTCTCCCAGATGCAAGGCAGAGTCCATCAGCCTGGCCTCATTTTCTGTGGCATCCACAGTCGGCTCTCCCTGCTGCCTGGGCTACACTCTCTGAAGCGACTTTTTCAGTTCAATCACAAGGGCCTATATGTTCATGGCTGTCTGGGGACCGTGTGTCTCCTCCCAGGGAGATGTGGTACCTCCCATCCGACAGGGAGCTCCACTGCAAAGAGCAATAGCCAACGTGGTGGGAGGCGGTTGAGGGTCCGAAGGAAGGAGGGAGAGCCCGCCTCCTCCCCAAGAGGGCTGGCTCCATCTTCAATTGCTGGATCCTTCTCAGACTGACCACAGTCTCGCAAGTTAGCTCTTTAAGGGCATAGCAAATCTTGTCTAGTAAATAGCCGGGCTACCCTTCCAAATCAGAGCTTTTTCACTTTTTTTCAAGGGATAACAAGGCATTGACTTCTCTTTTCACTTCATTTTGTACCTAGTTATGTGCTCCTTCCTTTTTGTGATTGCATCCTAGGCTTGGGAGGTTGATCCCAGACCAATCCCTCCCTCCTCAGTAACAGAGATTGGGACCAATAGAGACTGAGGCCATCGGTCCCCTGGAGACCTCAGAGACCATTGGTTCACTCGTTCAATGCTTGTTTTATAGACAAGGGAACTGGGGGCAGAAAAGCCATTTGCCCAAGTCACGGAGGAAGGACAAAGTGAGAGAGCCCAGATTCAAACCCAGGCTCTGGTGCCCCAAGTCCTTGTTGTTTGCACTGCTCTCGAATGGTAAAGTAAGAAGGTGCTGCGTGGTTAGGCTCTCCTCCTCCCATCTTGCCATTAAGACATATAATGCCAGGCGCTGCTTTCTGCTTGGCGGGGGCTCTAAGAAGGTTCCTGTTGCCTGCAGAGTAACTCAGGTTCTCCACGGTACTGACATTTCCATTCTTATGCCCTGTTCCCTGTTCAATCTTAGACCTTTGTTCTGATGTTTTTTCCTCCTCTGCGACTGAGAAAGCAGTTAAAAGTTGGTGGGTGTACAAGAATATTGTCTGACTTCCTGGCTTCTTAAGGTTAAAAATCGGCTGTTTTGAAAAAGGCAAAATAACATTTGAGGCCATGGAAATTTGAAAGGAGAAATCAATTTCATTATGAGCAAGAAGATTTGAACTTTAAAGAGAACTAGTTACCCTCCAGTGCTTTCTGCTTGTCTTTCATATTTTGATAGATAAACCACTTAGCACAGAGAACAGTAATTAAATCATGTGAACACTTTGGTTAGGAATTGGGGGACCGAAAAGAAAAATTGTGTATTTTCTCACAACAGGATGACCTTCTATCTATCTTTGTTTTTGTTTGAACATTTTGTAACTGGCAGACACCCCAGTGTACTAGAATGTGTGCTCTGAATGAAATATGGTACTTCCAATGGCGGGCTAACCCTTGATGCTGCTGGCTCGGATCTGTTCTAAATTATCCCAGTTCAGGTTCAGTTTGGTCCAACACGCAGTCAGTCAACAAGCCCTTATCAAGTGCTTGATATGAGCCAGCCACTGTGCTAAATGTTGGGGATACAAAGAAGGGCAAAAGACCTGCACATTCTAACATGTATTGTCCCCCCCCATTAGATTGTAAGCTCTTTGAGGTCAGGACCCGGCTTTCTCTTTATTAACTACATCCCCAGTGCTTAGCACAGATTGGATTGGATAGGAGACAACATGCAAACAAGCTGTATGCAATGCCAGTGGCTGCTGTTTGTGCTTCGTTCTCAAAGAGGACCACGAATGACATCAGGGAGGTGATGCCCTGACATGCAAGAGAATTGGATTTAAGTGAGGCAGGGCTGTGCAAAGTCACCAGCCTCACTTTCTCCTCCGGAGCCATCTGGGTCCAGCGTAAATGGCAGATAATCTTAGAACAAAGGGGCCAACAGCAGAGGGGACCAGGCTGAGTCTTAAAGGAAACCACAGAGCCCAAGAAGGAGGAAGAGGAGGAGGAAGGGGGACAACCAGCAAGAAGGCTCGGTGTCCTTCATGAGGAGCAGCGAGGTCCTAGAGCTGGAGCATAGAAGGTGTGGAGGGGAGCGAAGAAGGCAGGACGGGCTTTAAATGGCAGGCAGACGGTTTTCTATTTGTCCCAGATGAAGTCACTGCTGCTGCTGCAGAGGAGACACAGGCAGACATGCTCTGGAGATGCCTTGGGCAGGTGAGTAGAGGATGGACCAGGGCGGGGGAAGACAGGAGAATGATTAGAAAGTGTTGTCCTAGTCTAGGTGAGAAGTGAGGAGGCCTCGGTCTAGGCTGGTAACTAAGAAAGGTGCGTGCACAGGAGATGCTGTAAACACAAAAAGGACAAGATTGGGCCACAGAGAAGTCAAGGAGGACACTGAGCTTGTGTGTGAGCCTGGGTGACTGGGGTGGGGGGGGGGTGCCCTGGACAGGAAGAAGGAAGTTGGGAAGGGGTGGGGATGGAAGAAAAGATCCTAAGTTCTGTTTTGGACATGTTGGGTTTGAGGCGCCTACCTGATGTCCAGTTTGAGAAGTCCAAGAGGCAACGTGAGTCTGCAGGTCAGAAGGGAGGTATGAGAACCTGACATGTAGATCTGAGAATCATCTGATAGAGATGATAGTGGAACCCATGAGAGCTTATGAGATTAGCAAGTGAGATCATTTAGAGGGAAAAGAAAAGAATGCCCAGGCAGAGCCTTGGGACACACCTGCGGTTAGTGGCTGAAGATTTAGCAAAGGATACTGAGAAACAGTAGTCAAATGGGGAGGAGGAGAACCAGGAGAGACGGGCATCACCAAAACCCAGCGTGCAGGAGGAGAAAATGAGCAATACTTTGACCGGCCATTAGGCTTGGCAGTTAAGAGATTGTTGCTGAATTTGAAGGGAACAGTTGCAGTGGAATGATGACATTGGAAGCCAGATTCCAGAAGATTTAGAAGTGAATTGAGAGAAGGGGGAGTGGAAACAAAAAGTGAAGATTGCTTTCTCAAAGGGCTTAGCCAAGATGGGGAGGAAAGAAAGAAGGTTAACACGGATGGACAGATCAAATGAGGGTTTCTTAAGGATTGGGGGAAACATAGACATGTTTATGGGCAGTGGGGAAGGAGCCAGTAGATAAGGAGAGATGGAAGATTAGTGAGGAAGTGGGGATGATAGTGTGGTCGGTCTCCTGGAGAAGATGGAAAGGGTTGGGTGAAGGGTACATTTAGAAGAGCTTAGGCTCTTCTAAGAAGGGCCACCTTGATGTTGAGGAGGAGATAATGGGGGAAGATGTCTGAATGATATGAGAAGATGGAGCTCTTGCCAATGGCCTCAGTTTTTTCAGAAAAGTATGTATGAGGCAAAGTTCTCAGCTGAGAAGAGAGAGGGAGGGCTGAGGGCTTTTTGAGAAGGGTGAAAAGATTTGGAACAGCTACCGTAAGGAGTAGGAGAGGGCACTGATTGGGATGGTATAAAAGGATCGCCTTGCTGCAGCAAGGACCCAGTTGAGATTATGTAGCATAAATTTGTAGTTTGCCCAGTAAGCATGGTTCTGTGATTTCCTCCAACTCTGTTCAGTGGTACAGGAATATGGACAAAGGCAGCAGATGGTGGGAGTAATGCAAAATCGGAGTCTGTTTGGCAATAGGACGAGGGGCCAAGAGATTCTAGAATAGAGGCTGGTGTGGAGTTGAGCTGACCAAGGAACGGAGATAGCAGTATGAGAGTTATAGCCTAGGAAAGAACAGAGGGTGGAGGGCTTGGGGATCAGTGAAGATGAAGACCAGAGTCAGATTTTGCCAGGCATTGGGAAAGATGGAATGATAAAAGATAATTTTAGAGCTCATGAATGTGGAAGTGGAACACTTTTGGGGGACAACTCTTTGTTTCTGTGTGTAGCTGAGGGGGGTGGGGGAGCAGGTATTCAGATTGAGTGAATTGAGGAACTGGGAAGTTAGGGTACTTGAGGGAACATCAGTACGTATGTTGACATCTACTGTGAGGGCAGCAGCTACGCAGAGAAACTGAGCTCATTGGAGATGTAAGGAGAATGTCCCAGGGATCGAGAGATAATGGCCATGGAGATCTGAATTGGGTGATCTCCTTGGAGAATATGACCGTCAAAAGAGGAGAAGCTGCTTAGTGATAGTAATGAGAATCTGGAAGTGTCAGTGGGGAGGAAGGAGGATTCCAACCCCTCTCCCACTAGTTAATCGGGATATGAGTGAAAGTACGGCCGAGGCTAGAAATGGAGGCCAGAGAGGCTGCACCATCGGGAGGAAGCCGAGAGCCAGGAGACAGAAGGAGTGGGAAAGGAGAAGGTGTCGGACGAAATCATTCACATTTGTTCATTGTAGAGCAAGAATTCCAGAGAGCACAGTGGAAGGTGGGGGCAGATCTGAGGTGGGACTTGGATGGGGAGGGGGGTAGAGTTGAGGGTGGTGGGAGCCAGAAGACGGGTGGTTGGGGATGGGAAACAGGGTTCATCCATTTGTCATTCACCCTGTCTGGGCCCCAATTTTCCCACGTGCAAAATCAGGAAGGACGACTAGCTAGCTAACCTTTAACGATTCTTTCCCCTCTGAAGTTCAGTGATTTTCTGTTCTCTAGTTCACCTCTGCAGCTGGACCTCCCAATGCTCCTTGGTAATCTTTTTGTTCTGTAAGCTATTTCTGACTCCCTCATTTCCCACAATGACTATTGCAGTCGTCACTCCTACCCACCCAGGCACCAGTCTCCCTTGTCTTTCACTGCTAAGCTTGTAGACAGAGCTGCTGCCCCTGACGTCTCTACTTCCTCACTGCCCACTCTCTCCTTACCCCTCTCCAGCCAAACTTTGCCCCACCATGCTCCTGAAGCTGTTTTCTCAAGAGCTGTCAATGCCCCCTCAGCAGCTGGGACAGGTCATGTCCTTCCTGGCCGAGTGTTTTGTACGGTCCCCATCACTCCCTCCCATTCAAAGCTTTCTCTTCTATTACCTTCAGAAACAACACCCACTTCTGAGCCTTCTCCTACCTCTCCATCCTTCTGTCTCCTTCCCTTGGCCCTTTTCCTCTTCCTGACCCCTGAATGTGTACTTGCCAAGGCTCTCTCCTTGAGCCTTACCGCTAACCTCTGCACTGTCTGTCTTGGCAATCTCATTCAGCTGCCCGTGGTCTGCTGACAATTCCCAGACCTGTATCTCCAGCTCCAAGCTCTAGACCCAAATCTCCAACTGTTACAAGAAGTCTCCCCCTGGCCACCTCACCCTCACCTCAGACTCATGCAGACCTGATGCAGTAAATCTTCCTTTTCACTTGACTGCTCTGGTCCCTAGCCCCCCCACCCCATTCATCCATATTCACCCATCCTTCTGGGTGTGGAGGCCTGCAGTTATGACCCTGGACTCCTCCACCTCTTACTAACTCCTGCTGACTCCAGCACCGAAGTAGCTTTAATCCTTCCCACCGCCAGCCCCTGCTACAGGCTCAAGGACAATTGTAGCGGCCTCTTAGCAGGCTCACTTAATCCCTCCTTCAAGCCATCCTTCCCATGTTCTGATCGGTATCCAAGGTGAAGACACAGAGGCATCCTTATCAGGTGCATGGAAGGCACAGTGATGCTTTGCCTGTATAATAGGAAGGATGCTGGAATTCGGATTCAGAAAGCTATTAACAGCCTGGAACCACAGGCTGAAGTGTGCTGCTGACAAATGTACAGGGACTGGAGGGCAGGCTACCCACAGAAGATGGCAGGAGACAGACCTCGCCCAGTAATCCTTCTTATGAAAAAGTCTGGGAGCTCTTAGGGAGGACAGTGATGCTCATGAGGCAGAGGTCCAAAGCCCACCTGCTTCTGCACTCCCAGGCGTTCCCATCTGCGTGGAGCTGGGCATCCCTAGATGTTACTCTGTCTTGGGAATGCCTTTGGCATCTTCTCCCTAGAAGACCCCTTTTCTTTTCTGACTTACTGCAAAATCACAGAATGTTAGAACTGAAGGGGATTTTAGAATGTCAGAGCTAGGAGGGGTCTTAGAACATGGGATGGGGGCAGCTAGGTGGCGCAGTGGATAGAGCAGGAGGACCTGAGTTCAAATCTGGCCTCGGACCAAACACTTGACACTTACTAGCTGTGTGACCCTGGGCAAGTCACTTAACCCCAATTGCCTAAATGAAAAAAAAAAAAAGAACAGGGTATGTCAGGGCTGGGAGGGGCCTAAGAAAAGGGAAGGTCAGAGCTGGGAAGGGCCTTAGAACAGGGGATGCCAGGGCTCAGAGGGGCCTTAGAATAGGGGATGTAAGAGAGGGGCCTGAGAACAGGCGATGTCAGGGCTGGGAGGGCCTTAGAACCCGGAATCCAGCATGTTAGAGCTTGGAGCTAGGAGTACATCCAGAGGAGTGCAATAAGGATGGTAAGGAATGGATAGAGCTCTGGACCTGGAGTCAGGAAGACCTGAGTTCAAATCTAACCTCAGACACTTTCTAGCTATGTGACATTGGGCAAGTTACTTAACCTGTGTCTGCCTCAGTTTCCTCATCTGTAAAATAGAGACAAGGATAGCAACTCCCTCCCGGGGTTGTTATAAGGATCAAATGAGCGGATTTGTTAAGTGCTTAGCACAGTGACTGGCACATAAGTGGTGCTTAATAAATGTTTATTTTTGCTTTTTATCTTCTGTCTCTATATGTAGACTAATTAAAGGCACTATATATATTATCTTGTAGAAGATAAAATGGTGGGGGGGGCGGAGAAAAGGGGTTCTGACCTCTGCCATGTGGAAAGATTAGATTTATTCTGCTTAGCCCCAAAGAATGATCGGTAAGAGAGATGCAGAGAGCCTGATTTAGACTTGATGGATGAAAAATTTTCCTGAAAATTAGAGCTGTCCAGTTATGGAAGGGCCCACCTTCCTGAAGGCCTTTGGGAGGCCAGTGATGGCGTCGGTGGGGTTCCTGGTAAGGTGAGCACTAGACCGGATGCCCTGTGGGCTCCCTTGCAGCTCCCCTGTAATGATAGACAGTGACATTGGCAGCAGGAGAGACTGCCAGTCCCTGCTCTGTTGGTGTGTGGGTGTCAGATACCTATCTTTCATTTCTCTTGCGTTCCTTTTCTCTCTCACTGTCTTTCATTATCACTCTCTCCATCGCTGTCTCTTTCTCTGTGTCTCTTTGCTTCTCTCCCTTTTTCTACTGCCTTCTTTATTTCTCCCATAACTAACCATAATATGGCCATGCAATATATTTTAAATTATTTAGTGTGTCTATTAAGCAGAATTATACCCTCTATTCCCTGGACTAATGGAATGTTCTAAAAACATTTCTAAATTTCTCAAACAAACACTTAACTAAATTGAGTTGCTTTTGTTTTTCCAGTGGTTTGGGAGACCTCCCAAAAAAGTCTCCTCACCTCTGGTATGGAGCAGTTTTGGAAGTCAGTCACCCAACAAGCATTTGTAACCACACTGTGCCTGGCACTGTGCCTGGCACCGGGACATAAAGACCAAAATGAATGTCTCTGCCTGTAAGCTTATGTTCTGTTGGCAGATTGAATCAACATTTACACATCTAAGTCAAAGCAAAATAAATCCGAGGCAATGGGGGAGGGGAGCACTAGCAATAGGGACAGCCTCTTATAGGAAGTGAGGTTTGAGCTAAGCTCTGCAAAGAGCTTGAGAGACTTATAGTCCTAGAGGGTTGCCCTTGGCACTGAGAGGAAGTTCGTGAAAGGTGCATTCTAACTCAGCCTGCATTATGTCACCTCCAAAGAGGCTGCCCCTCTCAGTCACTGCATAGCTCCCACATGACTGCATGTGTACATCAACACTGTGGAGAGGCATGGCTAGTTCGTCTGAAGAAGATCCGGGGTTTTCAGTGGACTGCAAGCTCACTGTGACTCCACCGGGTGACAGACATCAGCCACCAAGCTGAGGGAGCCTGGGCTGCAGTGACAAGAATTGTTGTCCCAGAACCAAGACCTGACAGGGCAACTCACCATCCTCTGCTTGTCAGACCTCGCCTAAAATAGGGACGAACATCGATAGGCCTCCCGAAGGCCTTCAGGAAGGTGGGCCCTTCCATAACTGGACAGCTCTAATTTTCAGGAAAATTTTTCATCCATCAAGTCTAAATCAGGCTCTCTGCATCTCTCTTACCCATCATTCTTTGGGGCTAAGCAGAATAAATCTAATCTTTCCACATGGCAGAGGTCAGAACCCCTTTTCTCCGCTCCCCCCCCACCATTTTATCTTCTACAAGATAATACATATAGTGCCTTTAATTAGTCTACATATAGAGACAGAAGATAAAAAGCAAAAATAAACATTTATTAAGCACCATTTATGTGCCAGTCACTGTGCTAAGCACTTAAGAGGGAAGAACATCGATATCGTGGGGCCTGTCCAGAGGAGGGCAGCTAGAATGTGGAGGAGACTGCACGCCCTGTCATGCAAAGGCTCCATGGAAGGAAATGAAGGAAAGGTGTAGGAAGACCTCGATGACTGCCTTCAGATATCTGAAGGGATTTCACACGGCGGAGACTGAGATGGATAGACGGCATGACAGAAGCAACAGCCAGGAGCTTGAACCCACTGAATGACTGCACAGCCCCATGTGGAAGAGGGAGCAGATGTTTGCTGTGGCCCAGTGGGTCCCATGGGAGAAGGGGGTCTTTGGGAGTCCTCACTCACTAGAGCTAAAAAGTGCCTTATCAATGAGATTGTGGGAGGGATTCCTTGTTCACCCCGTGAGGAATTGCGGCAATTCTATGAGTCTGCCTCCATAGTGAGAGGAGGAGGACGACCAAAAGATGGGGGGAGGGGGCACTAGCTTCTCCTTCAGTTTTTCTTCGTGGGACCCCACTTCCTTAACTGCATGCCTTCCTCCCCTCCTGCATCCCCAGTATGACACTCCAGACCCTTTCATCTGGAAGCAAGCATCTTTGGTTTTGTGATGGAAGTCGTGAGAAAAGCCAGCAGGGTTTGATGGAGAGGAATTTTTATTTTATAGCCAGTGTTTCCCTTAGCTAACCACTTAGGGCATCTCAGAATCTCTGGAGAGGAGTCTGGCCCACGCTTCACTCATGATGTGACTGGGGTGGCCGTGGAGCTCCCTTTTTCTTCACTCCCGTGGCTTCAGCTGTCATCTTTATATCAGTACCTCCTGTGTCTCTAACCCTGGCCTCCCCTGGGTCCCACTGCCCACTGAGTACCCCTACTTCCAGGGCGCAATGGCACCCCGCAACGCCGCCTCTTCCCTCCAAACCTGGCCCACCCGCCCTTCTCTATTACTCCCAACGGTGCCCTACACTCCAGTGCGCCTCAGCTGATAACCCTCTCTTCAGCCCCTCTCTCGCACATATATCCAGCATCCCCATCCATGACCAGCTCCTGCCTAATCTATCTTCAGTGCCATTCGTGTGCGCCCTTAACTCCTGCTGCCATCAGCCTTGCATAGGCCCTCGTCTCTCTCGCCTAAATGATTTCTAATTATCTCCTAACCAGTCTCCCTGCCTTAAGTCTCTGCGTTTCCAATCCATTCCCAGCCTTTCTGCCTAAGTCACCTTCCTTCTACACCACTCTTGACCGTGGCATTCCTCCATTCCAAAGCCTTCAGCCACTGCCCTCTGCCTACAAAACCAAGCCTGCATTCAGAGCTGCCCACGGTCTGGCTCCAGCCTGGCTGTCTGGCTTAATTTCATGTATTCCAGCTAAACTGGACTAGCCTTCATCTCCTGTTTTCACTTCCGCATTTCCTTGGGCCATCCCCCAGTACCCTGTTTTAATCCACTGAAGTACCTTCCTTCAAGGTGCCACTTTCTCTGAGAAGCCATCCTGATCAGTGTCCGGCTGAAAGGGAACCCTTCGTCCTCATATTTCTCCTCCAACTTTGCCTGGGCCTCTCCTACCCTCATACTTAGCTCACTAACTCTCCCTTGGGAGGGGGCTATTTGGATGGGCCCTTCCCAGCTAGGAAATCATAACTGCCTTCAAATCTGAGCCCAGGTGCCAAACCTCTCCTATTTGCCCAGTTATTAATGCTCTCTTCCCTTAGAAATTGCCTACGTATAAACATGTACCTTCTCTGCCCCCCACATAAGTTCTTTGGGGGCAGAGACTGGTTGGCTTTCTTGTGTAGGCTTCCTAGTGCAGGAGAAGGCACCTCATCACTGTTTCTTAAATTGGGAACAACGTCAGTATCTTAACTCTCCCTACGTCCCATCCCTCGTGCCTAGCACAATGCCCGGAGTGACCTCCTGGTCACCACTAGGAGGCCTTCCTGAGTCCAAGCACCTTCCTCTCTCACTTCCTTCCTTCCTTCTGTCCTGAGAGTGAGGCTTCATCCTGAACCTCGATACCATGTCTACCTGAGAGAACCAGTGCATTCCCATGGCCTGTTGGCCATCTTGAGTCGGATGTCCTTGGGGCATCTCAACTTCAAGTGTCCAGACCCAAGTCTCACCCTGCACATTCACCTCCCTCTTGAATTTCTTTATTACTCTCGAGGGCCCCTCTCTCCTCCTAGTCCCGTGGGCCCAGGCCTCCAACGTTGGGGTCATTCTCAAATACTTTCACTCACTGTGGACGTCCAATCCGTTAGCAGATCTTCTTGGTTTTACCTTTACAGTATCCTGCCCCCACCCCCTCACCCTCGGACTGTTGCAGTAGCTGCTGGGGGCAGGGGAGGGTCTGCCTGCCTCCGGTCTCTCCCCACTCCAGTCCATCTTCCACTCGGCCACTGAAGTGATTGTCCTAAAGCTCAGGTCCAGTCCTGTCACCCCCTGCTCCATAAACTTCAGTAGCTCCCTATGGCCTCTGTTTGGCATTGAAGTTCTTCGTAATCCGGTTCCTTCCTACCCTTCCAGCCTTGTTACCCTCTGCTCCCTCCAGGTGCCGTGTAGTCTCACGACATGCCTCTCCAGCCTTTCTGCTGGCTGCCCCCATGCCTGGAATGCTCCGCCCCATTCACCTTCTCCTCTCAGTTTCCAGACTCAGCTAAGATTTGACCTTGTGTGGGAGGCCTTTCCACGTCCCCCCAGCTGCTGGTGCCTTCCTTTTTTTCCTTCCTTCCATTCTCCCTTAGCTTTGCAGACCTAGTGACTTAGAGATTTGCATTCTAATGGAAGCTTCCTTCTCCCTTCAAGGCCAAGACTGTTTCTGCTTTTCTTTGTATCGCCAGCGCCCGCTCTTTGTTAGTACTTCGTAAATGCTTGTTGACTGGCATATGGCATCTTCTGTGTGGGAGATTTGGCGTATGACCCGAGGGGCTGTGTCCGAGGAGGCTAGGAGCCTCAGCCTGGTTATCTGGGACAGTTTCCATTTCCGCTGACATCGACCACCGGGATCACTTCCCCATTCATTAACCCCCTGCCTCTAGGTCCAAATACAGACTCCTCCACTTGGCTTTGAAAGCCCTGCCCAACCTGGCAGTGGCCTCCTCTCTGACTTAGTCCACAGGCCCCTGTCTCCTTCCCAGACTCAGCACTCCAGCTGGCCTGGCCTGCTCACTACACCCCTCTAGAGCTTCCATTTTGAGGGCATTGGCTCAGCCCCGCCTCCCACCCACCCCACCCCCATTCCTTCTCACCTCTGCCAAGTCTCCAGATTCCTACAAACCTCTGTCCAAGGGCCACCTCTGACAGGATGCCCATCTGGATCCTCCCCATTGCTAGCACCCTCTGCCAGAGTTGCTTTGCATATTTTTTGTATTTAATTTTCTGTGTACAGATTGCCAGTCCCATGCTCCCCTGTCCTGAACGGGAGCTCCTCCAGGTCAGGAACCATTGCTCAGCTTTGCTTTTGTGTCCCCAGTGTCTCAAAGAGTTCCTACACAGTCAGCATTCAGTAAATGCATATGGAATGCAGGAATTGGAAAGGGGAGAGTTAGGGAATCATGAAACCTCAAAGTTGGAAGACACCTCAGAGGTCATCCTGAGCCACCCTGACCTGAACAAGAAGCCTCTGTCATTCACCCAACGAGGGGCCATCCACACTTTGCCCAAAGACCTCCTAAAAGGGGGAAGGAACCCAGTCATTCCAGAGATAACCCATTCCATTTGGTGATACTTCTCACTGTCAGGAACTTTTCCTTCACACATATAAATACACCACAAAAGAATACAGGATCAGTGACTCAGAAAGGTGTAAACACATGCATTATGCAATCCAGTGGGAGAAAGTTCATGGGGGTTGAGGGGCATGAGGAATCAGAGGAGGCTTCCTGGAGGCGGTGGCATTTGATTTGGACTTCAATAGATGATTAAGAATTCAAGAAGTGAGGAGGGGTGGGAGGAGCAGGTCCTGAAAAAAGTGTGAGCAAAGGGAAAGTACAGAATATGTGCAAAGGGGGCGACTAGTCCAGTTTGGCAGAGAGCAGAGAGTTCATGGGGCTAGAAAGGTGGTGCCAAACCCTGCCTGAGGCTGAATCCTATTCTGAGTAGGTCAGTAGGGAGCCATGGAGGGGTTGAGAGCAGAGCCACACACTCAGACTTCTGCCTAAGACTGAGGCTCCATTCAAAAGGTCACCACTCTGGTCACCTTCTTCTCACTTACCCAACATGGTGGCAGACCTGTTACTCTGCTGCTTGTCACGGAGCACCAAGCCAAGTAACCAGTGAAAGGATGGCCAGCTGCCCACTCCCCCATGGGAAAGATCAGAGCCTGCTTTTTACCTGATAGAAATGCAAAAGCTGCTTTCTGCCCAAGGTATGGGTGGCAGTCAGTGTCCATCTGGGAGCACGAGGAGGGAGGGCAGGGGAAGGTAGGGATGCTTTGTGGTTTGGAGCCCCCTTATCCCTTCGGCTGAGCTCTGGGGGGTCTGCAGAACCACAAAGGAGGGGGAGATATCAATATTCTTCTCTCACACGAACGACCCTCAGCCAGGAATGAGGACCATTACTCAGCAGGCAAGCTGAGGACGGTTAGCTTCAGCTTAAAGCTGTGTTTTAAGATTTGCCCGCTTCTGTTGTTTTTCTCCTAAGACTCCTGGGGGCATTACCTCTTTCTGCCACCAACAAAATAAATGACTTTTCTGCTTGCTGCCTCCCCAACCACAATTCACTCTGAAGGCCCAGCACCCACAAACGTTGTTTATGATACAAGAAACACTTGGTGAGGCTCCCATGTCTTACGATTTTTTAGGCTGTCTCATGAGACAGTAGACTGGAAAGGAGACTCAGAGATCATCAGAGACACCAGACCCAGCCCAGTGTAGGCCAATGGCAGGGCATCAGGAGATGATCACAGACTTGGGAGGGGTGGCAGAGGTCACTGCATCCTCCCTACAACATCCCTGTCGACCGGTCATCTTCCCTGGGCTGGAGGACCACCAGTAACTGGGACTCCTCTTCCTCCCACAGCCGCCCATCCCACTCGGGCAGGAAGTACTCCTGATGTCTGCCTCTTGGTTTCCCTGCCCCTCTGCTCCTGGTGCTGTAGGGCCTAGGGGACCAAGTCCAGTCTGTATTCCACATGACCGCCCTTCACCCAATCACAGGGCTGGACACAGGCCTCGGCCTAGCACTTACTAGCCAAGTAAACAAGCAGGCTCTCAGAACGCCAGCTGCCTTACAGAAACGTGAGGCCAACGACATTTATACCACCACACTTGGAGGAGGCTTATGAAGAAAGAACCTTTGAAAGTCAAGTCAACAAGCACTTATTAAGTGCCTACTGTGTGCCAGGCACTGTAAGCCCTGGGCCTATGCTTAGAAAGGCAGTAAACAGTCCCCACCCTCCAAGAGCTCCCAGTCAAACTGGGAGACGCTGTGTGAACAGCTCTGGACAGCCAAGCCGGCCGCCGGATAAACTGGAGGAAATCCCCGAGGGCGGGCCCTGGCCAGTGTAAAGGGGCTTCTTTTGCCTAGTTCCAGTCCACTTTCTGTAGGAAGCCTTTCCCAGGCTTCTTTAATCGTCTTTGAGCCTTCCCTCTGAGCCTCCCCCCAGCTGGTCCCGGCTGGATCTGCTTTGTTCCTAGTTGTTTGCGTGTTCTCTCCCCCATTTGACTGGGAACTCCTCCAGGACAGGAACTGTCTTTTGCCTTTTTGTACAGCACTTAGCATAGTACTTGGCACATAGTAGGTGCTTAATAAAAGCCTGTTGACTGACTGACTGACTGACTTAATCTGGGGCGTGAGCGGCCACTATCATCTGATATGGCCCCCACCCCTGAGAGGATGAAACCAAGCTCCACAAAGTAGGGGCCCCCCAGCTCCTAAGCGCCAGGCCAGGGATTGGAATGCAGGCCTTCTCATGCCAGACCCAGGACTGCTCCCACCATGCCATGCACCCTACTAGGAGACAAGCCTCCGTTCCCTTCCTCAGATGTCAGCTCCAAAAAGCAGCATCCCAGGAACAAAGCCTGAGGGAACAGAGCCAGGATTGTAACCCAGTTCCTCTGACTCCAAATCCAATGCTGTCTACACTGCACTCTGCTGTCCCCCAGGATTTAAAGCTAGTAGAGACAATAGAGATAAGCTAGGCCAAACCTCTATTTTACAGATAATTGAGGTGCCAAAAGGTTAAGTGACTAGCCCAAGGTCACACGGGTAGCTAGTGGCAGTCAGGATTTGAACTCAAGTCTTCTGATTCCAAAACCAGTGACATCCCACCCTATGATTTAGAACCCCTAAATGAAGCCTTAGGGATCATGAGGCACAGAACCCTGAAATGGATCATAGCATCTAGAACCCTTCAATGAAGCCTCAGAGGGATCACAACACGAGGAATCTAGAACCCTTTGACAAAGCCTCAGAGGGATCACAGTGCAGGGAATCTAGAACCCTTCAGTGAAGCCTCGGAGGCATCACAACTCACAGAACCCAATGGTAGAGTTTTAGATTTTGTACAGCTCTTGATTAACTTCACCTGCATAGCAGCATGCCCTAATATCCATGGTGGAAGTCAGGGCTTTATAAGAAAAAAAAAAAAGTTCCGCTCTCATCTCCCTGGCATTTTGTTGGAAGGAAGAGCTGTGCACGTGTGCACATTTTTGTCTAAATAAATAACCAGGGAAGAATCGTGCAATGAGCGATGTGTCGTCTGTAACCCGGTTGGGCTTTTCCTTTCCATCTTTGTTTCATTGCTGCATCTGTCACGTTGAAGATAGCTGTGATGTAGAGAGGAAAGGGGTAAATCGGAAGGTCTGGGCTTGTGGCTCATTCCGACTTCTTGGCTGTGAGAGTTTCTGTGACTGTTCTTGTTCAGTGTCAGCCATGACACCACCATCACTTAGTGGCAAAATTGTTCCATCTATCCTCGTTCCGTCACTTGAGCCCCTGCTCTCTTCAGGTGATCTGTGAAGCCTGACAAGAGAGGCAAAGGTCCCCAGTTTAGGGAGACAAACAAGAGAAAACGAGGATGTTGGCAGGTTTTATGTGTCTGACTTTTGGAGAAATAATTTTGCTTAAGGGGAAGTTTGATTCTTTTACTTGACTAAGGAGAAAATAGTGCTTTTTGAACAAATGGTGGGCTGGTTGTTTTGCTTTGAATATTTTCCAGTTTACCAATGTCCTTCCTGAAATGCGTCCCCCAGACCTGAGCATTCCAGGTGTGGTCTGACCAGAACAGAGGCCTATGGGACTATCAAGTTCTTATTCCTGGACATTTTCCCTCTCCTAAATCAGTCTAAGATTATATTGGCTTTCTTAGCTACCTTATAAATATAAACGACACTGTCTGCTGACTCAAGTAAAGCCTTAGTCCTCGAAAGCCTTCAGTTCTTTTTTTTTTTTTCAAACAACTAATTGTGCCTACCCCATCTTGTATTTGCGAGGTTGATTTTTCTAAATCTGAATATAAGACTTTGTATATTCTTACTGGTTTTCATCTGATCAGATTCAGCCCAATATTCTAGCCTGCTGAGATCTCTGAAGCTCCTAACTCTGTCATCTAGCAGGTTAGCTATCCCTCCTAGCTTTGTGTCATCTGAAAATGTGATGAGAAAACCATCTTTGCCTTAGATACTAAGTCACTGGACACAAGTATTTAACAGCCAGAGCCAAAAGTGTATCCCTGTGGCTCTCAAGAGAGATCTCCTAAGTTGGCTTAAAACCATTTGAGATGACTCCTTGACATTTGGTCATTCAACTAATCCCAGATCCCCTTAACTGTATTCTTTTCTAGCCTGCATTTCTCTGTCTTGTCTACAAGAATAACAAGAGAGACTTTGTCAAATGCTTTTCTCAGATCTAGGTGAACCATTCCTTCTCCAGTATCCCCTCATCTACCAGCTTAATAGCCCTGTCCAAAAGGAAATGAGATGACTTCGAGGTGATCTCTTGTTTTTGTTCTCTCTGCCTCTTTTTTTACATAATAAGGCAATCAAGAATTTTTCCAGGAATCAGACTCACTGGATTGCAAATTTTGCTCATGTTCCTTTTTAAATAATTGAAACATGGGCCTTTTCTAAGCCCACTCTCCACAGTCTTTCAGAGATTACACAGAAAGATTCATCAGTCACTCCTCCCAGCTCTCTCAGGACTCTGGCATGTGGGTCACTTGGTCCTGTCATTGAGGGTAACTGGAGGGGGAACACGCATTTATTAAGTACCTACTATGTGCCAATGCTAGGCACTTTACAAATATTCTCCTATTTGAACCTCGCAAGATCCCATTATTAGCCCCATTTGTGAAGAGTGAGCTGAGACAAACAGAGGTTAAGTGACTTGCCCAGAGTCACACAGCTCGGAAGTATCTGATGCCAGATTTGAACTCAGGGCCCACGTTCTGTATCCACTGTACCACCTAGATGCCTCTAGCTAGGTAGGCACTCTCTTATTACTTTCCTATTTATTTTGGCTTTCAACTTCATATTAGCCTTTTTGGTTCTTTCCTTTCAAGTCCAAAGACCATTCTCTTTGGCAAAGAAAAACAATTGAATACTAGTTTTTGCTCTGTATTTTTCACTATCCCATCCCTATCCCCAAAATGTGGATTTGTGCCTTCTTTAATAGTATTTACCACTATGTGGCTTTTTTTTAAAACCTTCCCTTTTTTGTCCTTGTGAAGAATCCTTGACAAGCCTCCACCTGTTCTGAACTTCTGAACTCTGATACAATTCCCAAAAGACTGGGCCACCCTTCTGAATTCGTGCACCATTACCCACTCTTGCTCCCGTCCTCTATACAAGTCTATTTAAAATCTAAGTTTGTTCATGAGTTCCCCGTATGGCCTCATTTGTCTTTTTGGACACGGCCCACCTTTTCTCCCTCATACTTGTTTCTCTTTGCGTCTTCACAATTTCACTCTTGAGAGCTTCCCATCCTTCCTGGGCTAATTTTCCCTTTAGAATTTTAAGCCATGGGGTCCTTCTACCTGTATTTTCTCTCTTGGAAGTCTGTTGTGTCATCTGGTGTGCTTGCCTGGCCATGCCTGACTTTGTTCTCATTCTCTACCACAAATTCTAAAATGGAATCCTCACCTCCCCCAAAGTTCCCATCATGTGGGCTTTAGTGAGCAGGAGAGAACTTCCTCCCTTCCCTTCCTTCACCTTTTAAAGGATGAAATTGTTCACCTAGGCCAGGGGTGGGGAACCTGCGGCCTTGAGGCCACACGTCATCTCAAGACCAGAGGTTGAAGTTTGGATTCAGTCAAAGGGCCACCCTTGAGGACCTAAAGGGCCACATGTGGCCTCTCCAGGCCTGCAGGTTCCCCACCCCTGATCCTTGGCAAAGAAAATAGTAGCTGCTCTGCTTGTGACAGAGAGAAATCTCCAGTTGATGTATATGTAATTGAAGTTGGAAATAACTACTATCTAGTGCCTCCATTTCGTGCTTGTGATCATTTTCCTAAAGTTGTCTTATCCATTTTTTCCTTATGTCCCGGGGGTCCATGGTACACTCTGTTGACAATCCCTAGTCTGTTTCTGCCTCCATTGCCCATTACCGTGATTCCTTCTTATTTTCTAGATTTCCTCACCTGAGTTTATTTTCCTAATATGAAATGCTACCAACCCTTCAGTGGCTCCGAGATCTCACTGATGCAGATGCTTTGTCCAATAGGGTAGGTGACAATTGCTCCATAGCTTCATGGCTGCTCGTGTGGACTACAAGTTTGATTCATTGAGAAATTGTGCTGTTTATTGCATGATTTGCAATGAGATAGTGTCACCTGAAGAATAATAGTGCTAAAAATATGGGGTTTTGTTCAAGCAAATGAATTAGTAAAAGGAAAGAAAGAAGGAAGGAAGGAAGGAAAGGAGGGAGGGAGGGAGGAAGAAAGGAAGGGAGGAAGGAAAGGAGGGAGGGAGGGAGGGAGGAAGAAAGGAAGGGAGGAAGGGAGGGAGGGAAGGAGGAAAGAAAGCAAAGGAGAGAGGAGAGGAGAGAACTGGGCTCTGAATTGCAGTCCAGCTGAGTCTTCTCCTTCTCGGTTCTGGGCCTGGCTCCCCCTCCATCTGCATAGGTCTGAGAGGCTTACATTGATGGACCAGGTCAGTGTGGCAGATGTGGACCGTAATCATTCTTTATCACTTGGTATTGCGTGGATTTTTAGGCCAAACTCTCTTAGGGGGCCTTGGAGTTTGAGCAAAATGTAGTAATACTCATTGCAAAGGCTTTTTTAATTTGTTCAATTAATCAGTGAGCATGTGTTAAACCCCTAGTCCATGCCAGGCGCTCGGGACACAAAGCCAAAACTTCAATCATTCCTGCTCTCAAGGGGGTTACATTCTAAGAGAGCAGGAATCTGGGACTCTTCTACATAAAGGAATACAAGGTGATTTCAGGGAAAGGGCATGGCTCTAGTGGAGGGAGAGGGGAGGTAGACACACATCAGAATGTCCTAGTCCTTTGGGTCATCATTGCTCTTCTCATCTTGAAGATGACAAAAATAAATGGCCAAAGAGTAATCATAAGCCATGCTTCAGTTTTATGGAAAGAGATCCAGGGAAATGCAGTGGTTATCAGACAAGTATGGTTCATGTAACCCTAGCTCAAGTCATTACATTTAGCAAATTCTGTTCATTTATAGAAGAGATCATAAATAATAATACAATGAATTCCTGATTTTTAAGGGTACAGTTTAATTTTCTACTAATGATGTACTATCCCTGTAATCTAGAAAATGTGGGGGTTTACAAAAACTGTCAAGAAATTGTCAGGGAGCAGAACCAAGATGGCAGAGTAAAAGCAGTGACGTGCTTGCACTCTCCCCCAAACCCATCCAAACACCTGTAAAAAATGGCTCTAAACAAATTCTAGAGCAACAGAACTCACAAAAAGACAGAGCGAAACAAATTTCTAGCCCAAGACAACCTGGATGGTTGATTGGAATGGTCTGTTGCTCTGGGCTGGGAGAGGAGTGTGGTTCAGCATGGACCATATAGGCAAAGACCAGGCCCCAGTGAACCTGGAACAGTCCTCAGGGGATTGAATCAAGAGGAGCTGTGGCAATTTCCAGACTTCTCAACGCACCAAAGACAACTTAGAAGGTCAGGAGGAAAGGTCTGTGACCTCAGAGAGAGAGAGAGGAGCATGGTCCAGCCCCAGGGCAGTGGCTGCTTTGAGAGCTCCCAACCCACAGGTGGAGAGGGGATCTAGTGGCTGATCAGAGGGGGATTGCAGGGATCTCTTTGCTGTTGCTTTGCCTGTGCTTGGCTCTGGGTCACAGTTCTGGATAGTGGTCCTGGGGTGAGGAGGAGCGCTGGCATGGTGGAGCTTGTGGTGGCAGTGGAGAAGGAAATCCTCCTCACAGTTCCAAGGCAGAAAAGAATGTTTGTGGTCACTCATAGACCAGAGCACAGGCCAGGAAAGGAGTAGACACCTCACCCTTGATCATACCACCTTGGAAGACCTGCAAATTTACAGGTCCCTAGAAGTATCTCTGAAAACAGCTGCACAAAACCCCTGAAGCTTGGGACAGTACATTCTCCACACTAGAAGCAGAGGGTTTATAACTCAAGTAATGGGCCGGGAAAATGAGCAAACAGCGCACAAAAAGAGTCAGACTATAGAATCTTTCTTTGGTGACAAAGAAGATCAAAACATACAGTCAGAAGAAGACAACAAAGTCAAAGCTCCTACATCCAAAGCCTCCAAGAAAAGTATGAATTGGTCTCTGGTTATGGGAGAGCTCAAAAAGGATTTTGAGAAGTAAGAGAAGCACAGGAAAAACTGGGAAGAGAAATGAGAGTGATGCAAGAAAATCATGAAAAACAAGTCAACAGCTTGCTAAAGGAGACCCAAAAAAATACTGAAGAAAATAACACCTTAAAAAATAGACTAACCCAAATGGCAAAAGAGATCCACAAAGCCAATGAGGAGAAGAATGCCTTAAAAAGCAGAATTGGCCAAATGGAAAAGGAGGTCCAAAAGCTCACTGAAGAAAATACTTCCTTAAAAATTAGAATGGAACAAATGGAAACTAATGACTTTGTGAGAAATCAAGAAATTGTAAAACAAAACCAAAAGAATGAAAAATAGAAGACAATGTGAAATATCTCATTGGAGAAACAACTGACCTGGAAAGTAAATCCAGGAGAGATAATTTAAAAATTATTGGACTATCTGAAAGCCATGATCAGAAAAAGAGCCTAGACATCATCTTTCAAGAAATTATCAAGAAAAACTGCCCTGGTATTCTAGAACCGGAGGGTCAAATAGAAATTGAAAGAATCCACCAATCACCTCCTGAAAGAGATCCCCAAAGGAAAACTCCTAGGAATGTTGTAGCCAAATTCCAGAGTGCCCATGTCAAGGAGAAAATACTGCAAGCAGCCAGAAAGAAACAATTCAAGTATTGTGGAAACACAATCAAGATAACACAAGATTTTGCAGCCTCTACATTAAGGGACTGGAGGACGTGGAATATAATATTCTGGAGGTCCAAGGAGATAGGATTACAGCCAAGAATCGCCTACCCAGCAAAACTGAGTATAATCCTTCAGGGGAAAAATGGACATTCAGTGAAATAGAGGACTTTCAAGCATTCTTTTAAATATTTTTTTATCTTTTTTTTTTAATTAAAGCAGTTGGGGTTAAGTGACTTGCCCAGGGTCACACAGCTAGTTAAGTGTCCAGTGTTTGGTCTGAGCCCGGATTTGAACTCAGGTCCTCCTGACTTCAGGGCCGGTGCTCTATTCACTGCACCACCTAGCTGCCCCAAAAATACTTCTTTTTTTTTTTTTTTTTGGTTTTTGGTTGGGCAATGGGGGTTAAGTGACTTGCCCAGGGTCACACAGCTAGTAAGTGTTATGTGTCTGAGGCTGGATTTGAACTCGGGTCCTCCTGAATCCAGGGCCAGTGCTCTGTCCACTGGGCCACCTAGCTGCCCCCTCAAGCATTCTTGATGAAAAGACCAGAGCTGAATAGAAAATCTGATTTTCAGATACAAGACTCAAGAGAAGCATGAAAAGGTAAACAGGAAAGAGAAATCATAAGAGACTTATTAAAGTTAAACTGTTTACATTCTTGCATGGAAAGATATTTGTAACTCATGAAACCTTTGTCAGTATTAGGGTAGTTGGAGGGAAAAAAAATATGTGTATATATATTAGATATATAAATGGTTAGATAGAGGGCACAGGGTGAGTTGAAGATGAAGGGGTGATATCTAAAAAATTAAAGGGTGAGAGGATTATACTGGGAGAAGGAGAAAGGGAGAGGTAGAATGGGGTAAATTATCTCACATAAAAAAGACAAGAAAAAACTTTTACAGTGGAGGGGAAGTAGGAGATGGTGAGAGGGAATGAGTGAATCTTATTCTCATTGGGTTTGGCTTAAGGAGAGAATAACATACACACTCAATTGGGTATGGAAATCTATCTTACCCTACAGAAAAATAGGGGGAAAGGGTCTAAGAGGGGAAGGGATGATGAAAGGGAGAGCAGATCGGGGGAGGGGGTAATCAGAAGCAAACACTTCTGAGGAGAGTCACGGTCAAAAGAGAGAATAGAATAAATGGGGGACAGGATAGGATGAAGGGAAATATACTTCATTTTTCACAACATTACTACTATGGAAGTGTTTTGCATGACTTCACATGTATAACCTGTATCGAGTTGCTTGCCTTCTCAGTGAGGGTGAGTGGGGAGAGAGGAAGGGAGAGAATCTGGAACCCAAAGTTTTAAAAACAAATGTTAAAAATTGTTTTTACCTGTAACTGGGAAATAAGATATACAGGCAATGGGATATAGAAATCTATCCTGCCCTACAGGAAAATAGAAGGGGAAGGGAATGGGGGGGGTGATAGAAGGGAGGGCAGATTAGGGTAAAGGGTAATCAGAATGCACCCCATCTTGGGAGGGGGAGGGGAGAGATGGGGAGAAAATTTGGAACTCAAAATCTTGTGGAAGTGAATGTTGAAAACTAAAAATAAATAAATTAAGAAAAAATAAGTGAAAAAAGATGAAAAGAAAAGAAATTGTCAGAAAATACAGTTGACCAAATTTCAGTCATTTATTAAGTGAAGATTGATTAGGTTCTATTCTAGGAGCTCAGTAAGATACAAAGTTTGGAGAAGTTACATTCCTTGCCTTCATGGAGCTTTCAGTTTAATAGGGAGAGAAGATGGAAAGCCAGCTAACTATAATATTATATAATAAGTACATGGGAGACAGGTGGGAGGTGTGCAGAAAACACCAAAGGACTATGATCAGCTTGGTATAAGAAAAGATCTTCTAAGTATCGGAGCTCTTCACAGGTGGTAGTGGGCTCCCCCTCACTGGTGGTCTTCAAGCAAATGCGGAATGTTAATCCCAGTGAGGCAGGGGTGGGGTGGGGGGTTGTTCAGGTATGGGTTGAACTAGATGGATGACTTCTAAAGTCCCTTCCAGCTCAAGATTCTGTGGGATGAGGAGGTTCTTTAAGAAAAGAGGATATAGCATTTGAATTGAACCAAGGTGAAATCAAGAGGCAAAGAGGAGTGAGACAAAGGGAACAGTGAGGCAAAGAGAAAGGCGAGCTGTCCAGCGGGGCTGCAAGAGAGCTTCCACGATTTGAGAACCTGACCTGGACCCGGCTTAAAATTAAAAGCACATCCCAAAACCTTCTTTTCATACTCTGTTATTCAATACTCTGTTATCCAATAGCCAACAGCGTTTTGCACTTGATTCTGCTGGCCTGCTGTAGGGGAGCCGTGTCCTGGGAAAGAGGATCTACCAATATGGGAATAGATAACCATGCCCCATTCACACAGGGGCTGGAGGTTGGCTCCCTGCGGAAGATTTTGTAGACCCTTAATCCTACAGACCCTTCACACAGGAAGCTAAACTGGACGTGGCCTAACTCTCCTTCCTAAAGGCCTTTTGCAGTGAAGCTTCATACTTGACATAATCATCAAATTCTATTTTTTATGATGGTTTATTGTTCTGATTTTTCAAATACCAAATCTCTTTTATTAACCTGTCCTTCCCACCCCCAACCCATTAAACACATTTTTTTAGACCTGAACAACAAATCCCTCCACATATATCTGCATGATCCAGCAAAGCAAACTCCCACATTAGCCACACCTGGAGCCGTGTGCCGTCTGGGCCATTTAAGTTCATCCTCTTTGTGACAGAAGGTGACTGGTGTTTCATCTTCATTCTTTTGGCCTCCTGATTTATCATTGCATTGACCAGAGTGCCAGCGGCTGTTCGTGCTGTTTTTCTCTATAGTATTGCTGCGTTGCATAAATCATTCTGCCTTTGTTCTGCATCAGTTCGTCATGGTCTTCCTGGTTTCCTCTGAAATTGTCCATTTTGTCATTTCTTATGGCACAATAATATTCCATTATACTGTGTGCATCATTGGTTTAGCCATTCTCCAATGGGACACTCCCTTAGTTTCTAACTTTTGACTACCACAAGAGTTGCACTTATCCAGATGAGTCTTTTCCTTCTTTGTTTGATTCCCCTGGAGGGTCATCTTATAAATTCAAATCAAATCAGTTCTTTATATATCTTGGAAATAGCCCTTTGTCAGGGAGACTTTTTGCAAAGATTTTTTCCTCAGTTACTCGTTTCTCTTCTGGCACCCTGATGGCAGCATGTAGGACAGCAGCCACTGCCAGCGGTGAAGGAGGCCACAGAAAAACACAAGAGCTCAACCCCCACAGGTCAGAGGTCATTTGGGCATCAGGGATGGGGTGTTGGACCTGGGTACAGGCCCCACCTCTGACACTAGTTGTGTGACCAAGGTCAAGTAGTGGAAATCTGAGCCTCATTTTCTTTGGCGTAAGATGGGGGTGATGCCATCTGTAACTCTTTCCTCATGGGGTTGTTATAGAGTCAAATGCAATGATGGAAGGAAAGAATTTTGCAAACTTTAAAAGCCGATATAGGGCAGCATTGCTCTCTAAATCCCTGTGACTTCAAGGGCATCTCTGTTTTCCGTACTTTATAGTTCCACTCCAAGACATCATCCTCATCAAAATGTTCCCATGTCTGCTGTGGTGCTTGGAGGTTTCTGAAGGCCTTGTGAAGTAGGTCATCAGACTCATTTGCATTCTGTCCTGTAGCCAACGTTTGAGAAGTCATGGAACCAGATCATAAATTTTAGAAAGATTCCCATTGAAACTGGCTAGGATAAAAGTTTAGACCCTTAAGAAGACTGACCTGGATCATGCACTTGTTTCCATGGGGTGCGCCTTCCCTGAGTTGACGCATGACACACTGCAGTTGTAGGAGATGTTTGGGTTAAAACAAAAGAGCTGAAGGTCCTCTGGGGTTGGATGAGCACGAAGGATGAGGCCTGAGGTGCAGGGGGTGGAGCAATGGCGCTGCTGTCCGCCACCTTTATCAGACTTCTCTGGGAGTGGAGCAGTGTGGTTGGCTTTACACGCCACATTTTAGGAAGGATGTTACCAAGAGGAGTTTCCAGAGCCTGGCTGGGAAGGAGAAACTCAAAACCAGATCCAGTGAGGAGCGGTAGAGGAAAGCAGGGCCTGGGTGCCAGCCCTCCCCTATGTCCCTCCTAGCATCTGCCCTGGCTGCCCCCAATGCCTGGAATGCTCCTGCTCCCCGTCTCGGCCTCCTGGCTTCCCTGATCACCATCAGCTTCCAGCTAAAACGCCACCATCTTTGGGAGCCTTTCCCATGGCCCTCCAGGCCGGTGACTTCCCTCTGCTGACTGTTTCCATTTGTCCTGTCTCTGTATTGTGTGGTATATAGTTGTCTGCATTTCCTCTCCCTGTTAGACTGGGCGCTCCTCAAGTGCAGGGACCGTTTTTTGCCCTACTTTGTATCCCCAGCACTTAGTAGAGTGCCTAGCATACAGCAGGTGTTTAATAAATGCTCAGTGAACCCTAAGTCCTCTCTTTAAACACTTGAAGGCTTGTCCTTTGGAAGAAAAATTCATTCAATTTGTCCTCCTTAGTCCCAGAGGTCAAAACCTGGGGCCAGTGAGGGGAAGTTCCAGGGAGGAGGCAGGTTTGGGGCCTGATTGAATGAGAATGAGTCGCCACCCTCAGCTGTCCAGTAATGGACTGGGATGTCCTGGGAGAGGAAAAGCGCTCCTATGCCTCACAGCAGCCCTGTGCTGAGAGATGGGCACGGTTACCGTCTGCCGAATTATCATTTCATTTTACTCCTCTGCTTCAAGGTTCTGGCATTCCACTGATGTGGGCATGCGCTCCATCGGAGCTGATTGCAGCCCCTCAGTTACTGCATGATCTTCCAACCATCGAGCCATCAACAAGGATTTATTGAGCACCTACTGTGTGCTAGGTGCTGGGGAGACAAAGAAAGGCCTCAATTTTCATGCTGTATGGCCAGTCAGGTGCAGAAGCTTGGCACACTTACTTAGGTCAGCAGCCAGTCAGGGAATACACAG
Source organism: Vombatus ursinus (assembly GCF_900497805.2). NCBI lineage: Eukaryota > Metazoa > Chordata > Mammalia > Diprotodontia > Vombatidae > Vombatus > Vombatus ursinus. The sequence goes on along the minus strand of NW_020953945.1, from coordinate 359,177 downwards.
TTAGACCCTGGGGCCTCCCAAGAAGCCTTTCTCCTTTGGCAGGACCTCCCAGAGCCTGGCTTTGCTGGCAGAACTATGGAGACCCCAGGGTAACCTCCCTCCATGGTGGGCCTTTCAGCACAGAGACAGAAAATAAGTTTGCTAAAGAGAAAATCCTGAATGTCTTTAAATCTGTAGTGACTCTGGTACAAATGTACAAATTCAAGTATGTAAATTTTTTAAATATTCATTATCTACATAATGATTCTGCAGTTAGCTGAGATGAAAGTGCACAGCCACCCAAATGCAGGATTTCCTTTGCTATCCTAACACACACATGCACACCTAGTGAGTGTACTTTTAACTCAACCATAAATTAGAATCAATCAAGACCTTCTCTCTTAATTGATAAGAAACAACTTTAGATGGCAGGCAGAAAAGTCATCATGTTTCAATTCATTTCTTCTTCGTAAGGAACCACCCTCACCCCTACCCCACTACTGGAGGTGTTGACCGAAGGGCCTCAGTCCTTACCTGGGGAGTCTGAGTGGCCACCGAGACCAAGAATGGCATAGTTGGCACACTCCAGTAGGGCATGGGCTGCCCTTTTACAGCATGTTTGTGTGCAATGAATGACTTTGACTGCTATCACTCCCTCCCTCTGCAAAGCCTAAAGCTCACCGCATCCCTAGGAGGGCTTTGGAGGGAGGAGGGGACCTGCTCGTGATGAGGTGTCCCATTCTAACAGCAGCAACAATAATTCCCAACAGTTGTTTGGGAAGATACTGAGTGAGAAAGAAAACACCCCTTGTTTCAATTCCTCTCTTCAATTACTCCTAATATCGGCCCCTGCTCCAGAGCCTGGCCAGCCTGCCGTTACACAGGTTAACATACAACACCACGGATATACAAGGAATAACCGTTAACATCCCTCTCCTGCCCCCATTAGGCAGCAAGGTTCATGAGGGCCTAGACCATGTTCTAGCTTCTATTTTCTCTAAACCCTAGCACCGTGCCTCACACATAGTAGCCCCTAAATGGCGGGTGAATGAACGAATCAAAGCATTTTTTGACCACCTGCTCTGTGTAAGGCACCGTGCAAAATGCTAAGGACTCAGAGAAAAGACAAAAACATTCCCTTCCCTTAAGAGGCTTACAGTTTACTGGGGGAAGGAAGGATGCAAAATACTGTTTTGTAGCCAGTATTGAATAAATATTTGTTAAAGTTTAGATACTTGAATTGAGGTATTTGTACCATTGCAGGTAAAGATGAAAATTCATTTGCAGCATGTAGAATTTCTGAAGCTTATGTAATGAATCATATCATCCAGTATATGTGTATTTGTTTTGAAAAATCACCTGGATGGGTTCTCATGGCTGTGTCCAAACTAATAGAGATTTGAGGAATTCTCTTTCCTGTTAGAAGAAAGGCTAAAACACGTTGAGAGTGAGCCATCTAATGGCAGCTCACAATTCCTTCGTTCTTAATAATAAAAAACAGAAAAGTCAAACTGACCCGGCTGGCACAGCTGTCAACATGAAGGAGCTTTTCAAAAACTCCATTTTGCTTACAGAAAGACCCACACTACACTGGGTGTGGCCATGCCCAGTCAATGAGCTGACCGGGCTCTGCTGGGGCTGTTATGGGCACTGCCCTTAGGCAGCCGCTGCTGCTACTGCTGCAGCTGCTGCTGTCGGAGCCCTTCCCCAGCTGCCTGGTGTGAGGGGCGGGGAGAGGTACCTTCAGGAGCCCGAATGACCCTTCTCCCCCTCCACAATATACTTTTAAACAGTCTCTCAATATTGCTACAAAGTGCATCAGAAAAAGGCTTCTGAAAACTCCCCATCCTCTGAGCCCCCTCTCAAGCCAATAGCCTTCTAACAACTTGGAAATTTAAATGGAGTGCTGGGGGAAAGTGCACAGTTTGACTCAACAAATCATTGCTTCGAAGCCAAGGAAGTAGGAAATTAACAAAGCAGACTGAGGTAACTCTATCATAGCCGAGCTTGAACATAGACAGGGTTCTGGACAAGCCCAGCTAACAGCCAGCCAGCAGTGACTTGGGGAGCCAACATGCTTCCTCTCCCATGGCATTTCAAGAGCCTGGCTGGTGCCAGACAGAGACAAATGACGCAGCCAGAAGAACATCCCTGTGACCCTGGGGCCGTGCACTAACATCAACAGTTCTGAAAACAACCTGAAATACTTTTGCTTGATATTGAACCTCCAGGCTGTCATTTTGACTCACCTGTCTTCTTTCTTCTCTTTCCTTCCATCTCTCTCTCTTCTTTCCTCCCTTCCTTCTCTTTCTTTCTCTCTGTCAGCACCACCAAGGGAGATGTGTTTTGCTACTACGGAAACCGAGGTGAGCAAGAGCCTATCATATTAACACCAGGTAAGTTATCTTCATAAAATGAATGTTATGAATATCGTGCTTAATTTCACACGTGTTTTATTAATGGATGACTATTCAGTAGCTTGGTAGAGAAAAAGCATTTGACTTCCTATTTCATTGTTCTCTTCTCTTGTCATTTAATTTCCTTTTTAGCAATGATAATATCTCTTGTTTATGTAGAAGTTTACATTGCACAAAGTGTCTTTAAAACCAGCAGCCAAGTATTGTTATCCCCGTTTTACAGAAGAGAAAACCGAGTCTTGTTGGGGTGAAGTGGCCTGCCCAGGGCCACAGCCAGTAAATGCCAGGGCTGGGATGTAAACTGGGGTCTCCCGACTGCAGAACTGGCTCTCCTTCTGCCCCACGCTGCCTCCCAATCAGTTTCCCTAGATGTGGCCTCCTCACTAATGGTCTCAAGCAAACTTTACTATTTCTGCCTGTTTTTAATTTTGGAACATATAGGTATTCCTTTTCCAGTTGCTTACTCAGTCCTTCAGGATTGAATGGTTGATGTACCTTTTTAAAGATGTTGTCAAAGAGATAAAAGTGTAATTGGAAAAGCAGGTGGGTGGATCACCTGATGAGAGCTCACGACCAGTGGACAGCCCGTGTGTCCACTGGCACCGGTGCCCTGAAGGCCCTCGGTGCTTTGGGTAGAACCTCTATGGTGAACTTGGGGTAGGACCCAGCCAAGGCTGCACCAGATGGACAAGTCTGAATGGCCTACATCCTGAAGCAAGGGTCACACAGATGAGACGGCAGAGCCTCGGGAGTCCTGAGTGCTGTCCGCTCCATTAGATGGCCTGAGCTCTTCTGCCTTTCCTCCTAGAGTTAATTTTCCCTCCCACTGACCATTTTTCAGTCTTTCCTGGGCACTCCAAGGAATCTTGTTCCTTTGGAGCCTCCCAAGACTCACCCTTGAGACCGTCCCTCTCCTGTTGCCATGGGGGGGGGGGGTAGCTTCCCACAGCGCGCCAGTGAAGGCACACGGTGGTCTGCCCTCATCAGACTTCTCCTGGGGCACCGTATGTGCAGGTCTCGGCACCACAATTTCCAGGCCTCGATGAGCTACAGGCTATCCCTTGGAGAGGAGCCACAGTGGGAGGGTGTGGGCCTGTGTAGCCTAGAGGAGAGAAGGCGTGGGGGGTGCTCCGTCCATCACTGTCTCGAGCAGGTGAAGCTCTGTCACTCAGAAAAAAAGGTTCTTCTTGCTCTGGTTGACCCTCGAGCGAGCGCAGAGCCAGCAGGGGCGGATTTAGGCTTGAAGTCGGAGGAAATGGCAGCACGTCAGTGTTTTCATGGAAGGTTCCTTTCGAGTACGGGCTGGACTAGATCCTGAGGGCCCCACTAGTTCCAGAAGTCTGTGCTTCTGCAGTTGGGGCATGTGATTTAAACCTTCTTAAATTTAATGTAGCAGTTATTTTTTATTGTTCAGTCATTCAAGTCACATCCAACTCTTCGTGATCCCGTGGATCATGACATGCCAGGCCCGTCTGTCCTCCGCTATCTCCCCAAGTCTGTCTAAGTTGATGGTCATTGCTTCCATGACACTCTCTGTCCATCTCAACCTCTGCTGTCACCTTCTCCTTTTGCTTTTAATCTTTCCCAACACAAATTTACCAGCCAAAAGAAAATTTAACCATTAAAATAAAGATGTTACAGCCCAGCCCTGAAAGGATTAACTCTCAGCCTTCTGGAACTTACTCCTATAAATCATCCCCCGAGTCCAAAGTTGGACTCTAGTTAGGGTTACTTTGACACCAGGCAAACAAAAGTTAAGATTTCCTGCACCCTCTGAGGAGGTCGTAGCGTTGAGGATGCCCAGGTGCCCCTAGCTGAGAGATGATCCAAGAAAGGGCCAAGGAAGAAGAAATGAGCAAGAAGGACTAAGGATTCCCTGCGAGGAGGCCCATTGACCTTGACATAAACCACAGAGAAGCCTCTGGCTTTGTGGGAGGTCCATGTCTCCAGGAGATGACAGAGACCCTCCCAAGGCTCATCCATAACTACCCACCGCTAATAATGCACATGGGACCAAAGGGTGCTGCCAAGAGGAATCTAGAAAGCTTTGCTAAGAATGAGGAGGTCTTAGACAACAAACAGGAACCTTTAAATGGATGACTTATTGTGGTACTGTCTGAGAATGGGTTTGGGATGTTTGGACCAAGGATTATCAGAGAAATGTTTTGGGCTATTGGCTAGGTAGGGAATCCACCCAACAGGAGCTAGTAAAAATTAGGTTTGCCTGGAGTCTTACAAATCTGGTCAAGAAGGCTGTAAATGATGTTGGAAGGGGAAGGGGGAAGCTGCTGACGTAGACCAAACCAAGATCTGCCATACCATGGAGCCTGGCTGCAATGGAGAAGGGAGAGCAAAGGCAGAAGACAGGGACAGGAATGCACAGAAGATGCCATCCAAGGAGGGAGCCAAGAAATCCAGCTGGGAGAAGGTGCTGCTGGAAGACAGCAGGACACAGAAGACAAGTCTCTGAAGAACTAAAAATGAGTGTTGGACAAGAGGCAGGGGAGAGAAGCACGGTGGGTAGGAGCCGGCTGCAGCGTGGAGCAGAAGAGATGTCTGGAGGAGGAGGAGCTGGCAGTGAACAGGTCCTGGCAGCCCTGGAGCCGGAAGGCCCTCAGAGGCCATTGCATCCAAACCCCCTCCTTCGACAGGTGAAGAAACTGAGGCCCGAAGAGAGGAGGTGACTTGCCTGAGATCCCAGAGGATTGAAGGATTTGAAACTGAGTCTTCTGACTCTGGAGTCAGTGTTCTTTCCACTGTATCCTGCTGCTTCCCTAGTCACCCAGAAGTCTATGCTCAGAATAGGATGAGGAATGACAGGGGACAGACACAGGTCCCTCGTTCTCACACTCCAGGGGGAACACAGATGACTCGGGAGGAGAGCACGATGGACAGATGTGGACGAGGCAAGTCTGCTTAGTTGAAAGGGACTTTCAAATCAGCAAGATCCCAGATCCATTTGAGTGAAAGTCATACAGGAGATGGTGGCCATGGCAGGTAATAGAGCACAAATCCCAGAGCAAGGTGTGATCCCAGAATACAAGGAGCAGAAACACCAGAGCGCAGAATGGGCAAAGAATACAGGACGAGGATGCTGTTCATAGAGGATAGAGGGCAAAAAAGAACTATTCAGACAGCTCCTACTTTGTTTTGCCAAAAGAGACTCATTTTGGGGCCACAAAGGACATAAAAAAATGGCTAATAAAGACATTAAGTCCAAGATGAGTAGGGAAAGAGTAAGAGAGCCCTGGTTGTTTTTAAGGAGTCCAAGAGACCAGGACTAACAAAATATATGCCAAGGTGCTGAAAGACCAGTGAATGTAACAGGAAAGGAAGCTAGGCCTCATACAAAGACCAGTGGACTTAGAGTCAGGAGACTCTAAGTGGTTTGAACCCTGCCTCAAAGACTCCCTCATTTGCTGTGTGACTGTACAGCAGTCATTTTGCCTCTGAGACCTCAGTTCCTTCAGCTGTAAAATGGGTCCACTTATACTGCTCACTGCACAAGTATCTTTTGAAAAAGAGCTTTTCAAACCTGAAAGTATCATGTCATTGGGAGTTGTTATTATTAAAATATGATCGTTGCATCACCACACTGATGCTTGAAAGAGCATAGCAGCTTCTTCTTTTTGTTGGTGAGGTGGACAGTTATGGATGTCGAATGTTGCGTGGACTGTTGGATGCAGTCATGCCAATTGGTTTTACTTTCCTGTGGAAGAGCGGTTAGAATTATGCAGGGCCTCAGAACAACCAGCATGGATGGAAGTTGTCAAGATACAAATTTAGAGTAAATAGAGAAAATGCTTCCTAGCAACTAGAGGCATCCAAGTAATGGTGTTTTCTCTCTTATTGGCGGTCGCCCCGCCTAAGCTGAATGACTCTTCTAGGGATGGTGTCAAAGGGATTCCAGGACAAAGAGAGGTTGGACTTCGTGGGCCCAGGGGTCCTTTCCAACTCCAAAAGTTGATGTTTCTGGGATGAGGTAGGGCAGAGTAGGCTAGACAAGAGCACAGTTAGGTGATTTCAGAAAATGACTCAATGACTGGATCTCAAAGAAGAGACCAGTGATATCTGCATGTTAGCTTAGAAAGAGGTCTCCAGGGGAGTGCCCCAGGAATCTGGGCCAGTGAACATCCTAATCAGCTACTTAGATAAAGGCCTACCTGCATATGATACGAAGCTGGGAGGGACAGCTAATGTAGTAGAAGACTAATGTCAGTAGTGAATCCAATGAGTTAGAATTCAGGAATATCTTGCCAGGCCAATATGTTGGGCCAAATGTAAGAAGATGAAATTTATTAGATATAAACAGTCATACACATAGCTTTTTAAAACGAACCGCACACGTACAAAGTGGGGCTGGCAGGGCTAGGTAACCATTCATCTGAACAAAATGTTTCCAATAGCAGTTCTCTCAGGTCCTTTCCAGCTCTGACCCCTACAGCCTGAGCTGAGTTCAGGGGCTTTACATTTTATACTGGGGAACTAGACTCAGGCAATGCTTTCATTTATTAAAGCCTTATTTATTACATATTATATTATTATATCTAAATATATTTATATAATATATATTATCTATAATTTATAATTATATTATTATAATATAATTAATATGATCATGTATTAAAGGCATATTCAAGGCATAAAGCTTCATTTAATGATTAACTTTTAAAATATATATGGAAATGTAGGCGTGAGTTATGGATTTGCTAATTAGTCTTCTCTGCAGCCAATATTAACCAGGTTTTGATTAATTGCCATGTGTTCCAGATGCTCATGGCATTGGCCCTCGTTAGCCAACACACTTAAGATACAAGAGGGAAGACAAAAGACCAGTTCTGGGCCAGACCTGACTCAAGCCCTCTGGTGTTTCAGACCCAGCATTGGAAGTTTATTAACAATCTCTTGGGAAGGATAGTCAGCAAAGACGCAGCACTGGTTCCAGGGGATGCAGCTCCCCTCATCCCCTTAGAGAGACATGTCTGATCAGGTTTCTTGGGGAAGAAATCCATTAAGCCAGAGCAGCCCCGACTCCTCATATGCTGGCCATCTTATGCCTCTGATGACTGGAAATCTCCATCCTCTCTCAAGTCTGCAGGCAGGCACACACACCCTTGGTGGAGGTCATGATGTCAACCTCACCTATGTGGTGCTTCTTCCGCAGAAGTGAATTGTGTCACCCAGTAGGACTAAAGAGCAGTATAGGATGGTAAAGTCTCCCAAGGAATCTTCTATTTACCTTGGCACAATTTGCCATTCCCAAGATATAAGGGGTGTCCCTTACCACGAGCCCAGGTCACCCAACCGTCCACACCTTCTGATCTGTGTTTCCCTTGGGATGCTCCCAGCAGGCCCTGGTGGAGTGAAGGCCGTCCTTTGGCTCTTTAGTGGCTCGGGGGGTCCCGCTGTCGCTCCCAAGTCATTGCCTGTCATTGTCACAACAGCTGGTCTACCTATTCTTCTGGACACATCTTTGATGTCCTTGATGCCATGTCTCTAATGGATGGTCAGCTTGGTGACAGGGAGTCTGCTAATGTGTTTTTCTATGGACCTTTGGAGTTATTGTTGTTGTTGTTATTTCACTTTTAATTAAACCTAGAACATCAGTCATTGATAAAAATCACAGAAACAATTAAACGATCTAATGTTTAACACTGTGGAAAACATGACCTTTATCAAATGAGCATCAGAAACAATACAGTCTCCTGCCCAGTACTAGGATATGAATCTTGTAGTGTATCTAATGATAAGGAGAAAATAGAAATTAGCTAAGGAATTGTTTGAAGGAGATGAAAAGTGATGAAATCTGTACTTGACAAGTGTAAATCACAAGACAACCCTTTTCCTGAAAGCCTATTCTCCTGAAAATACATTAACAGAAATATGGATTTAACACAGCCAGGAGCAGTCCAGGGAGTATTCTGGGAATGTGCAAGATGGTTATTTTAATATAAAATACTGCTGTTATACAACTTCCTCATAATAATCTGATAGTCCATTTATTGGGTAGAACCAAATGTTAAAAACATTGTTAGTTTTGTTTTTGTGAGATGGCTGTGGTATCTCAGGGAGACAGGTCATGAAATATACGCTGTCTTAACATTTTTGTTAGGAACTCTGCACCCAAGGAAAAGCCTAGTGGGTAACAAGTAGATGATTTTTAAATTTTCTTCTTTTCTTTGAATGTGGGAAGAAGTGACTAGGCTAAAATGGATTACCACGCCCACACCTGGAGTCAGAAAGACTTATCTTCCTGAATTCAAATCCAGCCTTAGACACTCCGGTCATCCACCTCACCCTGCTGGCCTCAGTTTCCTCATCTGTAAAATGAGCAGGAGAAGGAAATGGCAAACCACTCCAGTATCTTTGCCGAGAAAACCCCAAAGGGGGTCACCAAGAGTCAGACATGGCTGAAATGACTTAGCAACCACAAAAGAAGGTTGTTCAGTAAGTAATGTTGAAAGCTGCATTTGATCCCAAAACAAGTTCCCAGCCTCTGTCCGAGAGACACTCCAGAATCTTATAATGAGAGAAGTCGAAAGGATGGAAAAAGATTGTCTTGTCCAACCCCTGCCATCAAGAGTTTAGGAGGCTCTCTGGTTCAGTGGAAAGACTGGATTTGGAGGGGCAGGTAGGTGGCGCAGTGGATAGAGCACCGGCCCTGAAGTCAGGAGGACCTGAGTTCAAATTCGGTCTCAGACCAAACAGTTGACATGTACTAGCTGTGTGACCTTGGGCAAGTCACTTAACCCCAATTGCCTCACCAAAAAAAAAAAAAAAAAGACTGGCTTTGGAATCAGAGGACATGGGTTTGAATCCCCACTCTGCCACTTTCTGCATGTGACTTTGGGGAAAGTTACATCACATCATCATCACCATCATTACTACCACCGCTAGTGTTTTTTGAATACTTACCATCTGCCAGGCGCTATGCTAATTGCTTTCTAATATCTCCTTTTTCCTCACTAACACCCTGGGAGGGAGGTGCTACTATTATCACCATTTTACAGGTGAGGAAACTGAGGCAGACAACCATTAAGTGACTTGCCCAGAGTCACACAGCCAGTAGTGTCTGAGGCAGGATTAGAATTCAGGTCCTCCTAACTGCAGCCCTGGTGCTCTCTCCACCGTGCCACTTAACTGGGTCTCGGTTTCTCATCTGTACAATGAAGCCCATGGACTAGATGACCTCTAAGATTCCTTCTGGCTTTAATTCTTTGATCCTATGATCTCTTTAGCCCCGAATCTCTCTGCAATGTTATCTCTTCAGCTTTTGCAGAAAAAAACTGAAGCCATTGACCATGAGTCCCGCCTTCTCCGCTCTTCCTCATGCCCAGCACTCGGATTCCTCCTGCCACTGTCTCCCTCCTGACCAGGGCCGATGCCGACCCCATTCCATCCTGTCTCCTTCAACAGATTGCCCCTTCTCTCTGTCACCCTCATCCTATCCCCACGTCATCACTCATTTTCAGTCTCCCCCTCTCTATTGACTCATTCCCTTCTGCCTACAAACATGCCCCTCACTTGATCCTTCTGCCCCTGCTAACTCTCATCTGGTACCTCTTCTGCCCTGTGTGGCCAAACTCCTGGAAAAGTGTCTACACTGGGGCCTGCACTGCCTCTCCTCTCACTCTCTTATTCACCCCTTACAATCCGGCTTCTGACCTCATCGTTCCACTGAAACTCTTTTCTCTGAAGTGACCAGTGATCTCTTCATTGCCAAATCCAGTGGCCTTTTCTCAGCCCTGCTCCTCCTCGGCCTCTCTCCTCTTCAGCCTCTCTCTTCTCTCGAGGTTTTCAGGACACCGTCTCTCCCGGTTCTCCTCCCCCCTCTCTGACCGGAGCTCCTCCTCCAGGTCATGCCCTCTCACCCCAGGTGTCCCTTGGGGCTCTGTCCTGGGTCCTCAACACTTCTTCACTGGGTGAGCTCTTCTCTGTGCTAATGATTCTCAGATCTGCCTTTCCAGCCTTTCCTATCTCCCCTGACTTCCAGTCTCACAGCTCCAGTTGTGGAGGGCAGCACCCTCCTCCCATTCCTCAGGCTCCCAAACGTCGGTGTCGTCCTGGACCACTCATGCTCTCTCACCCCCCACATCCAAGCTGGTACCAAGACCTGTTGATTCTGCCTCTGCCTCCTGTCCTCTGACACTGCCCCTGTCCTGGGGCAGACCCTCATCTCCTCACACCTGGACTATTGCAGTACCTGCTCGGGGGTCCGCCTGCCTCCAGTCTCCCCCCACTCCAGTCCATCCTCCATTCAGCCACCAAAGAGATTTTCCTGATGCTCAGGCCTGATCATGCCACCCCCTGCTCAGTAAAACTCCATTGGCTCCTTACTGCCTCCAGGATCAAATACAAAATGCTCTGTTTGGCATTCAAAGTCCTTCAAGATCTAGCCCCCTCCCACCTTTCCAGTCTTCTTACGTCACTCCCGACACATACTCTTTAACCCAGTCACACTGGCCTGCTGGCTGTTCCATATACTTGGGGCAGCTAGGTGGCGCAGTGAATAGAGCACCTGCCCTGGATTCAGGAGGACCTGAGTTCAAATCCAGCCTCAGACACATAACACTTACTAGCTGTGTGACCCTGGGCGAGTCACTTAACCTCATTGCCCAGACAAAAAAAAAGTATCCACAAAAAAGACACTTCATCGCTTGGCTCTAAGCATTGTCTCTGGCAGTCCCCATACCTGGAATGCTCTCTCTCCTCTGCTCCAACCACTGACCTCCCTGGCTTCCTTTAGCTCCTATCTAAAAATCCCACCTTCTACAGGAAGCCTTCCGTAACCCTTCTTAATTCCAGTGCCTTCTCTCTCTACTAATTATCACCAATTTAGCCTGTATATAACTTGCTTTGTATATATTTATTTTCGTGCTGTCTCCCTCATTAGATTGTAAGCTTCTTGAAGGCAAGAACTATGTTTTTCCTCTTTTTGTATCCTCAGTGCTTAGTACAGGGTTTGGCACGTGCTAGGCATTTAATAAATGTTTATCAAACTGAATTAAATTGAAGTGTAGTGCTCTCTTGTGCTCCCTGCTGCGAACTTATCCTCACAGTTTTGGGCCCCCTAAGGAATGACTCAAGGTCACAAACTTGTGAGTATCTCATAAAGAAGATACTCAGAAGATCCATACTCCTAAAACTATATCACATGAGCCCCCGCCAGTGTGTTTACCTTTTAGTAGTCAGGCAGAGGACACAATTACCTCAAAGCAAAGGCATTAACTGAAATAGCATAATAGCATAATAACAAAATATCTTACTCTTAAATCAGGGATGTACTCTCCAACAAATATTTATACATATAACGTCATTGTGAAGAGTAGATACCCATAAAGTTCACAATTAGAGAGGCACACCTGTCTGTAGTTAGGGATAAGCCATACCAGGTAGTTGTGGTACTTTGAAAGTTGCCATACATCCAAAGAAGTGGGCATATGTCACAAGCATGCTTTATATGAGATGGAGATGGTTTTCCTTTTGTTCTTTAAAACAGAACTAGCACAGGTAAACATAAATATCAGTGAACCAAACAATTATTTTTAGAACTTATCTTTTAAAAAATAACCTAAACGTATTTTGGTATTGCTATGATTCCTAGTCCTTTCCCTACTTTACCTCTATACCTTCAAAGAGAAGATACAGTTCTTGGCTGTTCTCTGCCACCTAATTAATTCACTGTCAACCCTAGCACTTTTATACTGCTTACCAGATTTCTAGATTTTCATGGAGCTAAAATCTCTCTGTAGCTTCCCTAAGAGCTGTGAACTCAGTCCTTATCTCAGTATTTCTTAGTATGGCTCACTAAATTAATTGAAAAGGCAGTTTCAGAGGGCAAAAAAAGATATTAGATAGTGACATCCCCTGTTCTAAGGCTCCTCCCAGCTCCGACATTCTCTGCCGTTTTTTTATCGTCAACATGACAGACATGAACAAGCATGAACATTTCCATATACAAAGAAATGAAAAAGAGGATTACATATGAAACCAAGAATCTCTGTTGCCTACAGCTTATTTTTTTAAGTCTCTAATAAATTTAGGGGCAGCTAGGTGACCCCATGGGTAGAACACCAGACCTGGAGTCAGGAAGACCTGAGTTCAAAGCCAGCCTCAGACACTTACCAGATGTGTGACCCTGGGCAAGTCACTTCACCCTGTTTGCCTCAGTTTCCTCATCTGTAAAATGAGCTGGAGAAGGAAATGACAAACCACTCCAGTGTCTTTGTCAAGAAAACCCCAAATGGGGTTATGAAGGGTCAGACACGAGTGAAATGACTGAAAAACAAATAACTTTAACACCCTAGTGCTGATACTGCCTCCTTGGCTTCCTGAGTTTCCTCCTGCCACTCTCTTCTGTGTATTTTTAACTTTCATTGATTCTGTTTGTTCTTTTCCTTTGGCGTCACCCCCACTCCCCCCGCCCCCATAAAGAGTGGAGCCAAACCAAGCCACGTCCATGCCTGGCAAAGCCTGGCGTCCGTCACCTCCCGCCATGAGGGGGCAGGCGTGATTCATCCTGACTGTGGAGCTGTCATTTGTCCCTGCATCCATCAGAGCTCTGGAGCCCATACATGAACGATGGTGTCATTATCCTGTCCGTTGTTGGCCCATTTCTGCACACTTCACTTTGCTTTCATGGGCCTTTTGTCATTTCTTATGGCACAGTAATAGCTAACTCTTCTATGATAGTTGTGGTTTGCAAAGTGTTTTATATATTCTCGTGTGATTTTTTTCTACAACCCTGTGAGGTAGATGCTCTTGTCCCCATTTTGCAGATGAAGAAACTGAACGGCTTGCTCTGGGTATCTGGGACAGGAATCAAGCTCAGATCTCCTTGACCCCAAGTCCAGTGTTTATCCATCAGGTCACATTGTGTCTAAATAATGTTCTGCTGTGTACATATGCCGTGATTTATTCCACCATTCTCTAGCCAAAGTTCTTTGCAACAACAAAATGTATTTTTGTACATGTCAGCTCTGGCTCACTTTCTGTAACGTCATTGGATGTGTGCCCAGGAGAGGTGCCACTGAGTCAAAGGGCATGCACAAAGTATGCACAATGTAATGATCTGGGGGCTATGCTTCCATTCTCTGTTTAAGGGCCCCCCATTGTTCTGACAATCTCTGCCCTAAGGTCCGACCTTCAGTGTCAGGCCACAGTTCCCCCCTCCCCCACCCTGGTCTATCTTCTAAGGTCCATTCCAGCTCAGACGTTCTATAATCTAAGGACCCTTCCAACTTTTACCTTCTGTCGTCCAAGGACCCTTCCTTCTCTTAACACTCCCTATCCTAGGTTCCTTCGCAGTTCTAACATTCCATGTTCTAAGGTCCTCCCAGCCCTCCCATTCCCTGTTCCATGTTCTCAAGTCACATTCAAAACTAATATGTCGCACCCTCTGACTCCAAGGTATATTTCTACTGCGTGTGTGCCTGGCCATTTTCCCCCCATCTTATTTATATAAGTCTCTCCATGGAGCAGCTGATGCTTTTACAAACTGAAAAATTCAATCCTTTTTCATACTAGATCAGTTTTTCTGTTTATAAGGTCATTGTGAATACACATAATTGAGTTTGCTTAATTTAGAACATTATACTTCTGGAGAATTTTGAAAATTTTTTTTTCAACAGAAACTGAGTTAGGCAAGTATTTCATCTAGGCTGTGAGCACCCAATGAAAATGAGGGAGAGTTTCCCTGGGAAGTTCACCTTTGTCCTCATCTCTTTTGTTTGGCTTTGCTACCTGTGACAAGCCTCAGGGAAGGGGTCAGAAAGCGCCCTCCCAGATACAGAGGCCCCAGGCCAGGCACCCTAGCAAGGAGGAGGGTCCTTCAGTGTAGGGTAGATACCAGCTTTCAGTGAACCCCATGGAGCCATCTGTAAAATGGGAATAAGGAAGCTTGTAATTTTGCAGCAGAGAGGCAGCATGGGGCAGCTTCAGAAGGAGGAAGACCCCGATGCCAGTCCTGTCACTGTTGCTTACCAACTGCATGCCCCTGGACAAGTCACCTAACCTCTGGGTCCCGGCCAGGGTGGCAGGCTGCCTCCTTCTCCTGCTCATTCTACCATGGCCTCTCAGCCTCCCATCTGTGCTCCTGGGAGGTTAGGTTCTAGAGCAGATTACAACACTCAGGGGAGGGAGTTTCCAACCTTGGAAAAGATCTGGAGGAAGTTTGAGATAGAGATCTCCATGGTTCTCTCTGTAGAATTTGCACAACAGGGATTGTGCCAGAGGAGCCCATGACATGAGGCAGGCATTCAAGAGCTCGGTAAATGCTGAAACACTAGAAAAAATGTTCCCTCTTAGGGCATGAAATAAGCCAGGCTGCTCTGTTGGACTGTGGCCAGCCAAGCGTTCCCGAATCTCATTTATAAAAGAATTTTCAAATCCATAGGTGTGTATGGATTGAGCAATTCTCTCTTGGAGACACCTTGGAAGAAGCTTCAGTATGGGAAACAGCTGTTTGTGGATGTGATCGACCAGAGCCAGGACCTCACCAAAGAAGACCTGATCACTGAGCTGCTCAAAGTCATGAATAATCAGGAATGGTAAGAGCTCATCTCCAGCAAATGCCGTTCTCTAGTGGGGAGGAGCTTTCTGTCTACACACCTCCCTGACTTCTAGCAGGGATAGGAGGAGAGGTGCCAGGGGAGAGTTAAGGCTTGGGGTCCAGAGATACGGCGGGTGAGCAGAGGTGTCGGGTAACTGCGTGTGCCCAGCACCCATGACCGCCGGCTGCCTGGTGAAGTGCCCACACCTCAACAAGACACTGGCCGGGTGTTTTCCTGATAAAGCGTGAGACATTCCAGGAACTGTGACTAACGCAGTCTTGGGCTACACTAGTTAATGCATGATGGCCAAAAAAGGCAAGGTGGCAGGCAGTGAAGTTCCGTTCCCTCAACATTTATTAAGCATCTACTGTGTTCATTCCACAGTACTAAACGGCAGAGATACAAGACAAAAATGAAAAGTGCCCCATGTCCGCTGGGGAGACTGCTTTTACCCAGCCTCGTTTTCCTAGCGAAAAAAATAAAATAAATAAATGTCACTAGCGCAGGAAGTTCCTGATGAGAAAACCCCTTCCACTAAAAGGTCCAAACTACTTTTCAAGGCTTTACCTGCCTGGTGGGGTCATGTGTCCTGCCCAGGGTTACTCAGGAAGCAGGGTCAGAAGTAGGACTTGAACCCAGGTCTTCTCAGCACCCAGCAAGGCCACTTCTCTATCACCTTCCCTATATCCCCTTTCCCGGCCGGGATGTAGTGATACAAACAGGTAAGTAAATACTCCCAGATTTGAGGAGAGCGCACTAAGGCCTAGGCACCTGAAGGTCTCACCTGAGCCAAGCCTGGAAGGAAGAGAATTCCCAGAGGGAACCATTCCAGGTGTGTGGGGGCAGGGATATTCAGGGAAGAGCCAATTGGCCATTTTGGCCCAATCAAAGAGTGTATGAAGTGAGGAAGGGAAGGTGACATACTGAGCCAGCTTGTGAAGGACTTTCCATGCCAGGCTAAGGATGGTGGACTTTGTCTTAGAGACATAGGGAGCCACTGTTGATTTTTGAGAGGGACCGTGGTCATACCCACCCTTTAAAAACGTTATCTTGGCAACTGCATGAAGATTAAAGAGGTGAAAGACCAGTTGCAGATCATTACAAAGAGTCCAGGCAAGCAAGGATAAGGGCCTGAGCTAGGGTGATGGCCATGTGAGGGGCGGGAGAGGGGGGAGAGATGGCAGAGACAAGACTTGGGGCCAAATGGAATATGGAGGAGAGAAAAGCAAAACATGATTCTGTGTTTGTGAACCTGAGTGACCAGAAGCCCAGTGGGAGGAGGGCTGAGCAGGGGAGATGAGCCTGATTGGTACCTACAGAGATGGAGGAGATGGCTATGCCTGTAGGACGTCCGAGAGGAGAGGTCCAGCAGGCACCTGGTGACATGGTTCAGAAGGGAGATGGGTCTGAATGGACGGACGTGGGCGTCATATACAGAGAGAATGACTGAGCCTCCAAGAGCTGACGAGGCCATTAAGAGTAAGAGTGGAAGGCTCCCATCACTTGGGGAATGGCTAACCAAATTGTGGTCAGTGGAGGGAGTGGAATGTGGCAGTGCTCCAAGAGACGGCCTGTGTGATGAATACAGAAAAGCGTAGGAAGATCTGTTTGAACTGAAGCAGAGGGAAGTCAGCAGAGCCAAGAAAGCAGTGCACACGATGAGGTCAGCAATGTCAATGCAGAGGACAATCGCACCCCAAAAATCCACAGAATTGTAAAGACCAAGCGGGACTCCGATGAAGGCAAATGAGAGGACGCTCCCAGCCTACCCTTGGTGGAGGCACAAGGTCCGTGGGAGGGGCCCAGATGCCGAGTGCAGGGAGGAGCCCCCGCTGCCCCATGCCCACACTGTGAGCTTCGAGTGCTAGACATGTCTGAAATATAACATGTCCAAACCAGAGCTCTTCTCTTCCCCCAACCCCCCCCTCATTCCTTTGGAGGATACCGCCATCCTTTCAGTCACCCCACTTTGTAACCCCAGGGCCACCCTCAACTCACTCACCAGAGGTTATTGCCCAAGCTTGTCATTTCCGCTGCCACAACATTGTCCCACATCTCCTCCTTCTCTGTGCTCATGTCACCATCACCTTGCTCCTAGACCATGGCAATGGCTTTGTAAATAGCCCCCAACTTAAGTCTCCCCCCCAAATCCACCCTCCAGCTGGTGCCAGAGAGTTTCCTAAAGCATTTCTCTGCCTCCTCAGCCCCTATTCAAGAAACTTCAGTTTCTCCCTGTCGCCTGTGGGATTGAGCAGAAACGTCACCATTTGCCCCTGAAAGCTCTTTCCCCCTTCTCACCTTTCCTGATTTCTTACACTTTATTCCCCAACCCTTACTCTCAGCTCCAGCCACACTGGCCTTCTTGCTGTCCCCCACACATATCCTATCTCTTTGTCTTTGCCCTGGCTGTGCCCGTGCCTGGAACCTTTCCTTCAAGGTTCAGCCCAAGCACCTTCTTCGGGGTGAGGTCTTGCCTCATCATTTGATTGCTTTCCATGATTGTAAATAGAAGGATTTCTGAGTTGTTGTGAGCCCTTAGGCCGAGGCAAACAGAATGCGGGTGACAGGTCAAGGATGTCTACAGTGAATAAAAAACAGAAGGGAACGGTGGCTTCAGCGCCCACTCAGATGTCAGTTAATCAGCATTGGAAGGCCGCCTCCATCAGCATCAACTTCATCCTCACCCGGGTCTGAAACAATCTCATGGCCTGAGTTTTTCCAGATGAAATCTACATTGTTCAACTTTTGTGCTTTGATTTCTGTAGCTGCGAAACAGAGCAGCAAACGACCTGGGTTTAGAGCCGAGTTCCTTGGCTCTGCCGGGTACGAGCTCTGTGGCCCCAGACAAGTGGCTTTCTCTTCCTGGATCCCAGTTTCCTGCTCTGTAAAATGAGGTGTTTGGACAATAAATATAGAGGGGAAAAAAAGGCAATATGGGGCCCAGGTTCACTTCCAGAAGACCTGGCCCAGTGCAGGCCCAACCAGATTCACAGTAATTGGGAAATGTTTAACACAATAAAGGCAAATACAACACAGCATAGATAATGCGCATTTGTGGTTTTCTAAATCACTGGGCAGCCTCAAGTTATCTGACTCCATAGTTAATCCCAGAGAAGGGGCCTTGGGGATCAGGGGGACCAGAGTTCAAATCCATCCTCTGACTCACTGGCTGGACTGCCCTTCTTCATGTTTACTCCTCCCAGTTCATATGTCCCATGTTCAAAAATGGCAGCCATCTCCCTCCACCCTCGGGGTGTGTCGGTTAATATTCAAAAAGCTCCTTAAGCAAACACTGTGGAGAAAAGTCTTTACTCAGTCCTTGACCCCAAGGCCTTGCAACCAGTTTAGCCTCCAGGGCTCTGTCTTAAGGAAGCAGCGGTTTGACAGAATGTTCGGACACTTTCTGATTGGTTGAGGGACAAGCCACAAGATCTTGGAAGTCCTCCTCAGAATTCCCATCCTCTGCTGTGGAGGCCTAACTTCTGAATCTTTCCCACACCGTGGAGTGTTTGAGTCCGTCTGTTGTCCCTGCAGTTGTCTTCAGGCATCTGAAGGGGAGTCAAATGGAGAAGGGATTCTCGAAGATTTTCTGTCCCCTTCCCTACCCCAGGGTTAATAGCTAGATGATCTCTAGCACAGGAAATTTCATTTATTTTATTTTTGAGGTTTACATTAGGATGTGTTCCTAGCTCTGTGGTCTTCCCTTCTCTGACGAGACCCCAGAGCTGGCCACACTTGTGTGTCCTTTGATTGTTTGTAGACTCCCTGGTATAGAAATAGACATTTTAGATCCAAAGTATAAAATATTATTTCCAACTTAGAGACAATTCCCCTAAGGTCCATATGAACTAGGTGGTATGGTCCATGATAAAGAACACTGGAATGAGAGTCAAGACCCTTGGACTCCTGCCTCAGCTTCACTACACTCGTCCTTGGGCCTTCTCAGCACCATCCGAGAAACGAGAGAGTCAGATCAGATGATCCCCACAACCCCTTCCAGCTCCAAAATCTGTAATTTTTGTATTCTGTGACAAGTTTTGACCTATGGTGCATTTTAATTCCTTATATACAAGCTGTGGGGGTCTACTGTATTTGGATTGATGGCATTGTATTATGATTGAAAGATAGTGAATTTACCCACATATACAAAAATATTTACAGCAGCTCTTTTTGTGGTGGCAAAGAATTGGAAATTGAGGGGATGCCCATCCATTGGGGAATGGCTGAACACGTTGTGATATATGAATGTAATGGAATACTATTGTGCTATAAGAAATGATGAGCAGGCTGACTTCAGAAAAACCTGGAAAGACTTACATGTACTTATGCTGAGTGAAGTGAGCAGAACCAGGAGAATGTTGTACACACTAACAGCCACATTGTGTGATGACTAATATTGATAGACTTAGCCCTTCTCAGCAGTGCAAGGATCTAAGGCATCTCCAAAAGTCTCATGATGGAAGATGCTGTCCACATCCAGAGAAAGAACTATGGAGTCTGAATGCATGCAGATGGAAGCAGACTATTTGCTCTTTTTTTTCTTCTGCTTTGTTTTGTTTCCTCTTTCTCGTGGTTCCTCCCATTAGTTCTAATTGTTCTTTACAGTATGACTAATGGGAAAATATGCTTAACATGAGTGTATATGTAGAGCCTATGTCAGATTGTATGCCATCTTGGGGTGAGGGGAGAAGTGGGAGGGGGAGAAAATTTAAAACTCAAAATCTTATGGAAGTGAATGTTGAAAACTAAAAACTAATTAATTAATTAATTATATAAAAAAAGAAAAGAAAGAAAGATAATGAATTTAGAACTAGAAGACCTAAGTCCAGTTCCTGCATCCCTCTGTTTACTCCCTTTATAAACATGAGCAAATAATTTACTCTTCCTGAACCAGTTTCCTCATCAGTAAAATGTGACCACTTACCTCATAGAGTTGTTTCAAGGATCCAAGAAAATTATGTATGTGAAAGTACTTAGTAAACTGTAGAGTTTCATATAAAAGTCATTCCTTGTCATGTCAAAGAGAAACATAAAAAGGTAAGCATGAAGGAGCAAGCATAAACTGCTTACATTCTATGTAAGCATTCTCTCTTGTTGTCGTTTGTCCTTTGTTCTCCAAGAGGACCATGACATTGGAAAGGTGATGTCATGACTTGCAAGTGAACTGGATTTAATTGAGGCAGAGCTGTGCAAAGTCACCAGCCTCACTTTCTCCTCTGGAGCCATCTGGGCCCAGTGGCAAGATATAGATCAGGAGAACTGGAGATGGCCCCAGATGCAGTGGGAGACCTTGGGCTTTTTAAGCTAAAGTCTTTCCCAGGTCTCAGTTTGTCTGAGGCAACGCCCTTCAGTGATTAAGGCTAGGTAAGAAATGAAGCAAAGAATGGCCTCTTTTACCTAGTCAAAAAAAAAAAATCAATTTGGGAGAGGAAGACCGTCAGGGTTTCTGGCCAAACCAGAAACAATTGCTATTTATACTCCAAAGGATGACCAAATGGGGTTTGGGCTGGGACCTAGTGTTTCTGTTTTGGAGAGAAGTGAAGAATAGAGAAAATCATCTCATGTAATTGGGGTGCTCAAGTAGAAATCGGTATAAGCAATGATGAAGGCGCTGGGGGTACAGGTGATATTTGAACCTCATTCTCATCTGAAGTGGTCAAAGGAAGGAAGAATACAAGAATACACACACACACACACACACACACACACAAACATACAGGGTTGGGTACAGAAATCCATTTCACCCAACAGGGAAACAAGAGGGAAAGGAAGAGTGGAAAGAAAGGAATAAGAGTGAGGGTAGATTAAGGCAAGGATTAGTTCTAAGCAAAACAAACTAAAAAGTACAAAAATATTTATAGCAGCTCTTTTTGCAGAGGCAAAAGACTGGAAACTGAGGGGGTGCCCATCAATTGTGGGAGGACTGAATAAGTGATGGTATATAAATGTGACGAAATAGGATCGTGTTGTAAGAAACGATGAAGGAGATAGAATTAATGTAGAGTGAAGGGAGCAGAATTAGGAAAAACAATGTATACAATGACAACGATAACGTCAAGGCAAACAACTTTAAAGACTTGATTTGCAGAATTACCAGTCATGATTCCAGAAGTCCTGATGGATTATGCTACCCAGCTCCTGACAGAGAGGTGATGAACTCAGAGTGGTGGTGGTTCATTCATTTCAGCCACTCTTTGTGACCCCTTTTAGGGGTTCTCTTGGCAGAGATACTAGAGTGGTTTTCCATGTCCTTCTCCAGCTCATTTTTACCAGCGAGGAAACTGAGGCAAACAGAGTGAAGTGACTTGCCCAGGGTCACCCAGCTAGTAAGTGTCAGAGGCCAGATTTGAACTCAGGAAGATGAGCCCTTCTCACTCCAGGCCCACCACACTATCCACTGTGCCACCTAGCTGCCCTGGAGACTTTTTTAGACATGGACAGTTCCAAAATTTGTTTTGCTTGACTGTACATGCTTGTAATGAGGGTTTTGTTTTTCTTTCTTTTTTGATTTAGGTGGGGGAAGGTGTAAAGAAGGCAGATTTTTACTGAATAAAAACATAAATAAAATTTAATTTTAAAAAGAAAACATTTTAAAACACTATGTAAAATTTTTTTATTTTTATTATGAGACCTGAGGGGGCAACAGGTTGTTACCAACAAAAGGATAAGGAAAACTTGCTGGGGAAGGCAGCATGACTCCTGTGCTCATACCTGAGAGAGATTCAGCAGGCAAAGAGAAGGAAGGACATTGTAGGCATAGAGAATGTCACGTGAAGGAGTAAAGGAGTGGAGGCGGGAAAATAGAGGGCATGTTTCAAGGTAGTGAGTTGTCCAGTTTGGCTGGAGCACAGAAGGGATTCCCATGCAATAAGACAGGCAAAGGTGGATGGTGATGGATGTGAGGGTCTTAACTAGCTGGGATAAGCATTTGAATGAGTCAGTGAGAAAACCTGGAGATGTTTTGAACAGAAGAGTGACTGGACCAAGCCAAATGATGCCTCTGGCCTCGGGGAGAGGAGGCATTAGAAGGGTGGGGGTGGGGTGGAGCAAGAGCGCATGCTGGGGCTCACTGTCCTCTGGGGCTCACTGTCCTTGGGTCTAAGCGTGAGAAGTAACATCTCTTTGTCTTCCCAGCCAGTTGCCAGACCCTGCCATTGAAGACCAGGGCAAGGATTATATCCTGCCCATCCTGAATAAATACGCAGCTGTGTGTGTGCGCTGTCCAGGGTATGGCACCAGGTAAAAATATATCTATATATTTAAGGCATTGAGGCAAAATGAATGGATGACATTGACTAAGTAGTTTGTGCCGGTTCATCATTTAATTCACCAAATGTTTATTGAGCTTCTCCCTATTCCTGGGCTGTGCTTGGGCAGGGACCCAGCCTTCAGGGTCTGACAAGGAGGGATAAGACACATACATAAGGAACTCTGGTACGATGTGGTAGGTGCCCAGGAAAGGCCAAACCCAGAGGGATAAGCACGTGGCAGGGTGTGCAGGGCGGGGTGGGAAATCACTGCTGCCTGGGGTGATCAGGAGGACTTCCCGGAGGAGGGCTCTAGACTTGGGCCTGGGTTAGAGAAAATAATTTCAGCCTGTGGAGGTGTGGGGAGTCCCACCCAGGCTTCTGGGAGGCACAGAGTTGGACTCACACCATTCTTTTTTCCTGCTATGATTTCCTGCCAAAGAGGTTTCTCTCACTCATGGTTCGCTGCAGGCAGACCAGGGCCTCACAGAAACTCTGAGGCCCTGGTCTGCCTGCACGTGACCACACTTGGAAGGCTTCTGGGACTCTTGGCTGCTAATAAGAGCGCTCCCTGATCTGGGAGGCCTGAGGGGTGGGCAGGACAAGTCTGACTCCCAGATTCACCCTCACACTGAACCTCCAAGGCAGATCTCAGAGGCCCCCCAGAGGGGAACGCCCTGTAGAGATCCCCACCCAAGGCCAGCCTTGGCTCAAGACCTCCAGGGAGGGCCAATGAATGACCTCTCACTGGGCCTGCCCCATCCCTTTTTGGGCTGGTTCTGATTGGCAAGAAGTTTTTCCTGAAATTGAGGCAGATTAACAAATTCCAATCACTGTCACCCTCCTCCCCCTTGACCCTCCCATGCTCCCAGTTCTGTCCCCTGAGGCCAAGGGGAGCAAATCTAGTCTTCTTCCAGACCCTAGGCCCCCAGATACATGAGTCTGGCTCTCAAACCATTGTACAGAGGAGGGAATGCAGCCATTAAGCTCTTGACCTGGGGGTCTTCTGACTAGATGAGTCTCTAGCATAAATCCACACTTGCTGTATTACTTGTATTGGTCTAGCTCCAACACCTTCCCCCAGCTCTGGCACATCAGAAGTCATGTGCAGCCAGGTGAGAAAGGTGTGTGGAGGGTCATCAAAGGGCCTTCCTGGCTGAGGAGTTTGAGCTTTATCCTCCTCCCTGGGGCAGGGCAGTGCCAACAGACCTATGCCTTAGACACATTCTTTGGGCAGCTCTGGAGGGTGGTCTGGAGATGACCAGCCAGGAGGCTGTTATAGTGATCCCTGGGGAGGTGATGGGCACCTGGGGCAGCTGTGTGGCCGGACAGAAGGGGCCATGTGAGAAATGCTCTCCTGGGAGGGCAGAACCACAGGGCCTGAGGAGGAAATGGAAGAAACGGGACATAAGCAGGGATGGGCCTCAGAAAACAGAAGGGGAAGGGGCTTAGAGGGCTGAGCTCCCTCTTCCTTCCTTCTCCTCCCTCACAGTTCCAAGGGCCCTGGGGGGCTCTGAGGGGAGACAGAGCAGGAAGAGGATGTCCTGAGGGATGGCGCAAGACTGGGTTCTCCCTCTATGTGCGACCTTCAGAAAGTGAGTGTATCTCAATTGGAAACAGCCCGTGAGAATTCTGATAATAACAGTGTGCATTTCTAGAATTTTGCAAAAGTCGCAAAATTTTGCCATGTCCTTTACAGTTATGTTTAGTCTCCCTGACTCCTTGCCCAGCACCCTATGCACTGTGCCACCAGCTGCCCTAGTGACTTGGCTTCAGAAGTCACAAGATTTATAGCTAAAAAAGGACCTTAGAGATCATTTTTTATCTCCTAATTTGGCTGGTGAGGAAATGTAGGTCCATAGAGCTTAACTGGTTTGCCCAGTCGCCCAATAGAAAGTCGAAGAACTGGGTTCAAACTCAGAGCCTCTGATGCCAGACACCTGGCTCACTGCGCCGGATCAGCCCCGTCGGGGGTGAATCAGCCTGAGCTCTTCCCGAAAAGCTCAGGATTTGGGTATGAAGTTTCCCCATTCGGTCGCCGATGGGGTCTGCCTGGCAGTCCTGGGAGAAGTTCAGACGCTCAGGGAAGCCTCTGGTGGGTGCGAGCAGCCTGCCGCAGACAGCAGAGAAGATCCAGGGTCTAGGGTA
This sequence comes from Vombatus ursinus, assembly GCF_900497805.2. Lineage (NCBI taxonomy): Eukaryota > Metazoa > Chordata > Mammalia > Diprotodontia > Vombatidae > Vombatus > Vombatus ursinus. The sequence goes on along the minus strand of NW_020953945.1, from coordinate 334,835 downwards.
GGATCAGGGCACTATGCGAGGCGGGAGGTCATGGGTGGGCTGGGTCCACTAGGATCCTCCCTCTCATCGTTAGGACTCTCCCCAGCCCAGGAAGCCCACAAGGAAAGGCCTTCGAAGAGGCTTGTAGTAGGGCCTTCCTGAGTACATGAGGTGGAAAAATGTGTCTGTGCTGTCCTGAGGGAGAAAGAAGCTCTTTAGAAAAGAAATGAAGACAAATAAAGCGCAAAGACGGGTGTGGCTCATTTGACTTGTGTCAGACTAATTGCTATCCAAACTCAATTTTCTTTCTGGGGCTCCTTGCCCACACTCACCGATATTAAAGCATTCTCATTAAGTCTGCTCTGCCTTTTGCTCTTTATCACCTTGCGGGGTTTTGGTTCCTCTGTCTGTTTAACTGGACACTGCCTGGATTCCCGGGGATCTGGGAAGAAAGAGGGAGGAGAGAAAAACTCCAGCCCTCCAGGGATTCCAGGGAAGCAGGGGGATTAACTGGCTTTGTCCTGTGGCTTCTTTCAGAACCAATACCATTATTCTCATTGACGCCGAAGGGAACGTCACTTTCACCGAGCGCAGCATGATTGATGGGGACGTCAACCAATGGAAGACCAACACCTACAATTTCCAGCTGCAGAGTGAATAACTTTGCATCTGAATAGGCGCCGCTAAAAGAAAGTGAGAGAGCAGCTCCTGAGACCACCTTGTACAAATCCCAGAACTAGGGGTGATGGCAGCTGCTTCCACACCATCCACACACCAAGAACCTCCGCACAGTCCCCAAGAGAGAATATTCCAAGTCAGAATGTGCCCTGACTTTGCAAAATTTATTTATTGCTTCTTTAGTATTTCTCCTAAGTGTCCAGTGCAAACCTGGCCCTAAACTTGGTTAGATGATGGCGGTGGAGATCAGCCAACTGGTACCTCATCAACTGGCCACTCGCTTTAGATGAAAACTCGTCAATGGAATCCTAACTTTCCCTAAAGATCTGTGCAGTGACGCTGGAGCCCCCCTCACTCGGCACCCCATACGGGGTGCCTGTGCCTGTGAACATAAAGAAGGAAGAAGCTGAGGGGAGGGGGAGCCAGTCGTGTTTTCCAGACCAGACTTTCCCTCCTAAATACAGTTTTCCACTTGGCTTAACTACTGACTTACCCTGATCTTTTTTAGATTAAGTCAGAACCGTAGGAAACCTTTGGATGAAAAGAACACAACTTCACCCACCTGTTTCATATAGGCCCCCTGGTATCCTTTAATCACGGATAATAAACTTCAAATGAAATCGATGTAGGATCCCAAGGAAAGCCAGTCCTGAAAATGCAAGCGAACCTGTGATAAACACCTGCTACCGAGACAGCGGAGTGTCGGCGGAGGGCTGGGAGAGAGGAAGGCTTTCTGCACTGCCCGTCACACCTGAAGAGTCGATTCTGGTCATGAAGAGTCGGACACAACTGAAAAATCACTAGTGCTTGTTGAATGAATGACTGATTGATGTTTTTTAAAAATCTAAGTGGCCTGGTGAGTCTCTGGGCACCCACAGCAGACTCTTCAGACAATGCCCCTTTTTCTTCCTTATCGCCGTTGTTTCTCTTCCTTCTTGGCACACCTGAGTGGAATTCCCCTCCTGCACTGATTCAGATCCTCCAGTCCAACTGCCTCCTTTTACAAGGGAAGAAACTGAGGCTTGGAGGAGGGAGGGGACTTGCCCAAGGTCCCATGGGGACTCTAGTTGCCTTTGTAGTGTTTTTTCAGACAGAGGAAGAAGAAGCCCTTAGCAGATGCTGTGGGTACCTTTCAGATGAGAATTGGAAAGATGGTTCTATTCTGTGAGTGTCTTCCTTTGGCCACCATGATTCACTGTGCTGCTCTGGATGGAGCCTCCAGGCCTCGGGGCCCTGCCAGTTGTTTCATGTTCCACCTCCAGTCTGTGCACTACTTCCAAGAGGACAGCTTGCTCTGGGGGCACGGCCGCTGACACTCAGGAGTGAGAGTTAGTAGCACCCACAACATCTCTAGAGTAACTTTTCTTCTTATGCCATCCAAAGACCCTCCTGCTGTACCTATTGGCTGTGCTCTGCCCTCACCCACACCATGATGGGACAGCCCGGTCTGACCAATGGTACCCCTACTCCAGTACCTCTAAACCTGCTCATCTGCCTCTCCTGCACTTCACCCTGCCCTGCTCCTGGGCAGGATGGAAGGGTCCCTGGGCCTCCTCGGGATACTTTTCTCTGATAGGAGTATTTGTTCATACAGGTGAAATCTAGCCTCTTGGGTGGAAACCAGATTTCACAACAATGAAATCACAACTCCCTCTGAGTATTTGAAATCTGGTAACAATAAACATGAGGGGAGCTTTCCAAAAATGTAGTTTCAGATTTCTGAGTCATGGAACCTTTATTGTTCCAGGAGGAGTGAACTCTCTGCTCCCGGAGTCTTCGGATGGAGAGTGGACGGCCACTCTTGAGGACTACCAGAGTGAGGCTTCTTACTAGGCTATGGGTGTAATTCCATGACCTCAAGTGTCCCTTCTGAGTCTTGGGAATCTCTGATTCTATGATCTAGGCAGGCACTTTGAAAAAGCAGAGAAGGGGAGGAAAGAGACCATGAGAGGGAGGCATGGGGCCAGACTGCCATCCAGCTGTCCCTGTCCCTTTGGTGAGAGCTGAGCCAGGGAGTTTGGCATTCCCCCTTGTCACTGCTCTCCATATCTGTCCCCCACCTGTCTGGACGACATTCCCCATAACTCTTAGCCGCTTTATTTTTACTTTTCTCCGTTGACCTTGACACCCACACAAAAAGGAAACTCTGGGGAGAGAGAAAATTGGGCTCCAGTCAGAAGTCCAGGGAAAAGAGATCCCTGAAAACCTGGAGGACAGAGAAAGCAGCTTGATGCAAGAGATCAGGGCCCTTGGCATAGAGGAGAGAGGCAGCCAGAGCCAGCAGGAAGCCCCACGTGGGAAGGGGCCTCAGGATAGGGAGCTGCCATGGGGACGGGGTGGGCAGGAGTGTGGGGAAGAATTGGAGGAGCAGAGATGTCAAGCTGGAAGGAGCCCAAGGGTCTTCTACTTCAACCTTCTTGTTCTTCACGGGCAACTGAGGCCCACAGACTTGTCCGAAGTCACACACATAGTGTCAGAGTCAGGATTTGAGCTCTGGTCCACTAGGAAAGAGTGCTGGCTCCAGAATCAGAGAACCTGGGTTCATATTCCACCCCTAGCAAGTACTACCTGTGTAACCTTAGGCAAGTCAACTCACTTCCCAGGGCCTCACTTTCCTTCTCAGTAAAATGCATCCTGCACTGGCTAGACTAGCCAACTTCTGAGATCCCTCCCAGCTCCAATCCTCTGACTAAACCCAGAGTTCTTCCTACTGAAAGGAAGGGCAGAATGGACCTAGTACTTTCTCAATCTACTCCACCCACATACTGGTGCTCAGTACCACAGGCAATGTATAGGTGCACCTGCGCCTAGTTAGACCTCCTGGTAACACAACCTTCCCGGATATGGTTGTGATTGCTTCCATTCTCTTCCACTCTTTTCCAGTCCTTCTCCTCAGGGAGAGTTCAGCAAACCTCTGAGTCTATGGGAAGGATTTTTTGACCATGCATAGGAACCCTCCAAGTGTCGAGCTATTCACACAAGAGTTGTGCTTGTCTCTCCTCATTCCTGTAGCACCCGTAGTCCAGGACTGGCAAGTGTTCACTGAGTAACTCGCACATTTCTTACATAGATGTCAAGGGGTCCCACACACCTAAGTGAGGGCTCTGCTTGGCTCTAGAGGGACTTACCTTGATTCCTTTTCCTGCTCTTCAGAAAGCTCTGATCCCCTTCTTTCTGTTGACTTTGTTTTCTGCCTGGTATGACAAACTTTGCGACCCCCAGTCATCTTCCCTTGATGCTCCATGGCCATTAATTCTGGGGTGCCAAGATCTAAGAATTCTAAGAGTGGGTGACCCAAAGGACAATGGAGAAATGCAGAGAAGTTCACAGTATCGCTAATTTGGAGCTGGAATTGCTTCACATCAGTGTGGCCATCCAGTCCAACATCCTCATTTTACTGATGAAGAAGCTAAGGCACGGAAAGGTCAACTTTTCCTTTGTGACTTGTCCAAGGTCACAAAGCCAGTAAGAGGCAAGATTTGAACTCAGTTCTTCCTGACTCCAAGTCCAGGGCTCTATCCACTATGCCAAGTTGCCTAGAACATGTTGGATTGGGGACAGAAGTGATCCAAGTCTAATGTGAGGCCTGACCCTACAAAATATTAAGAACCTGAAGAAGACCACCAAGGAATCCCCTCAGAAGAACTGAAAGAAAGAAAAAACTCTCAAAGGGAATGTGTGGAGTAGCGACCTATGATGGTGAAGGGAGTGCCTCGATCCAGGAAGCCACAAGTCAGTGGAATCAGTAAGAGATGGCATACTCCTTCCCACTAGGAGACATCAACATACATAGTGATACTCACTCAAAACCCTAACCTTCCAGTTTTCTCAGCCCACCCATTTCCCATGATCTCCTAGAGAGAGCAGATCTTATCAGCTCCCTTGGATCTAAAACTTCTCATCTTTATGCTGATGATTTTCAGGTCTTCGTATCAGCCTTAACCACTTTCTCCTGACCTCCAGACTCCCATCTTCCAATTGTCTATTCAACATCTACAATTGGATGTCTCATAGACATCTTACCCTAAACATGTCCAAACTGAACTTGTAATATTTCCTCCCAAATCATCCCCCTTCTGAATGTCTCTATGTTGTCAAGGGCACCCCCATCTTTGCAGTCTCCAAACCCAGGTGTCATTCTCAATTTCTCCTCTGTTGCCCTGTCCTTCATTTTGCCTTCATAACATCTGTCATAGACTCTCCCTTTTCTCTTCTGACACTGCCCCCACCCTGGTGCAGACCCTTATCACCTCCTGTCTGGACTTTTGCCATAGCTGCTGGGGGTCTGCCAGCCTCAAGCCTCTCCCAGTCTAATCCATCCTCCATTCAGCTGTCAAAGTGATTTTCCTAAAGTGCATGGAATGGAGTTGGGTGGGAAAGAACATAGGTATCTACGGCATTAATGTCATGGGTGCGTAGGGTAGCAGACCACACTTTAACACCCTATACCACTCACATACTTCTTTTCTGGGCTGATTCGTTTACTCTGTCCCATTTCCACATGGGCAGGACTAGTTTCCCTGAGAAAGACCACCCATCATGTGGTTAAACACCAATGCTTTCAAGAGTCTAAGAATAATCTTGTGGGGGAATATAGTTCCCCTCCTCAGCACTTTAGCTCTCAAGCCTCCACTGATATGTTTCCATTTACACAGTTCACATTTCACAAGGGTAACACTTTTGTATCCAAAGCATAATCATTTACTTAGCAATAAGGCAAGAGAAATAATAATATTACAAGAATTCATATATTAATGCAAATACAAAAATTATAAATGAAAATTCACTCACAAACCTGAGTCAAAATCTCCCACTAATGCACTCCCTCTCTGATAAAGAGTAAGTACACACTTACAGAAGCCTGACAAGGAGATCATGAGCAAGGAAAACCCAAGTGCTCAAGGTCTCACAACTCTGAAACTATAAATTTTGGCATCCAATTTCTGTCTCAGGAACTGTCCATAAAAGTTCCTTGTTGAACATAACTTCTGTGTTAAACAGATATTTTCACTGATAAGCTGAATTGATCCATGCTGTGCTTGACTAACACCTCAATGAGCACAGGTCTCTGCTAAACTAGTCTATCTACTGGGTGAATTCTGATTCCAAACTGTTCCTCTGCTCCATTGGACTTAACCCTCAGCAGCAGCTATAGTATCCATCATTTCCAACTTCAGACTTAGCCAACGCAATTCTGAAATCTGTCCCTTCACCTATCTTTTTCTCTTAGCTTTCTCATTTCAGTTTCTGGGTCCTTTCAGCTCACAGTTAATGGCTAGTAATCAAATTCTCATATCCTGTCTATGAGCAAATAAGTTGCATTTGTCTCATAACAATCCATAACATTCCCATATACTACCGTTTGTCGTGTTCAAAACAAATAACTACCTCAGAACTCAGAATAACCATGCTGTTAGAACTCTGAACAGACTTAACTCAGTCACAAACAACTCCATAATTAAAAGACAATACCTTAAAGGGTACCTTACATAAAAGTGGAAGCTTTGTTGTCCATCCCCAGCAATTCCTACATTATGACCTTTATTTTTTCAGCCTGGATTTACCTGGATTTAAAAAGGCCCTGTGATTTGGAAAGAATTTCAGGGGAGAAGTGCCTAGGCTGTGTGGCAGAGTTATAAGCCACATGGGGGAATTAGGGGGTGTCGTTCAATAGAGCTAGAGCAGAAAGGTTTCTAATGGAAAGCAAAGCCTTGATAACATTGTTCCTGACTCCCTCTGATCCAGGAGAGGGAAAATGAAACTACCCACTGAGACACATTCCTACCTTCTGAAATCTCCACTTAAGGCTGGCCACCATTTGCTGCCAAAAGTGTTGTCTTTGTAGAGAAAATGGGAGAAAAGGGAAAGTCTTGGCAAGCACCTGACAATGAACTCATGATCCCTAGTTCCAGTGACTCTCCTGCCCTGGGAATGGTTGAGAAGTGGAAAGTCCCCCTACCCACAGGGGGATGTTCTCGATGACTCTGTGAATGATTCAGCAGTGAATCTGAAACCCAGGGGGCATGCCTGTATCTGGGCACCCAAGGCAGCTGATGGCACAGTGGATAGAGCACGGAGTATGGAGTCAGGAAGACTTGAGTTCAAATCCTGAGTCTGACACTTACCAGCTGTGTGACCCTGGGCCAAGTCACCTGACTTCTGTCTGCCTCAGTTTGCTCAACTGTAAAATGGAGAGAGTAATAACACCTACCCTGCAGGATTACTGTGAGGATCAAATGAGATAATATTTGTAAAGCACTTTGCACCCTGTGTGGCCCATAGTAGGTACTCTATTAATGCTTATTCCCCTTCCCTACTTTGAGGAGAAATGTAGTCATATCTATACAGTGCTGTTAGAGCAGGCAGGGAAGGAGCTTGGGGGGGGCAGGGGAATCTTTCTGGGGGTCAGTTTGCTCTCAGACTTGGTGGTCTGCTGTGTCTGGCCATGCTCAGACTGAGGCCCGACCTCCACCTGCCCCCGCCCCACCCTTGGCAGCAGCAGGAGCAGCCCAGCGTCCCTGCCCCAGAGCATTGGCAGCAGGGAGATCACCTTCCCCCGCATTCCTGCCCGCGTCCCTGGACAGTGGCTCTGGGGGGGAGCTGCCAGACGATGTCCTTCTCTGGTGTTTGCTAAAGCGGTGAGGTAAGCATCCTGACCAGCACAGGGAAAATGCCCGCTCAGCATTCGCTGCCATCTGCGTGATCGCCTTTCTTTGCCCTGTCCTTTCTGCCTGCGCCACAGACAAACCTTGGTCTTCCCTGGCTGTTACTCAGGTAGCAGAGAAGTCTCCACTTGTCACCTTGTTCCCTCAGGCGGGCTGCTTCCCAGAAGCCTGCAGGACTTAGGAGAACTGCTAATAGGCCCTGGGGGAGCCAGGGGAGCAGGTGATTGCAGGTATGGGCTGCTCCCCAGCAACGAGTAGAGGAAACGAGGGTTCAAGGGTGACCGTGATGGTCTTGGTTGAGGGGGGTAGCGACAAAGGAGAGGTTCAATGTGCAAGATATTTCCAAGAGAAACTGGTGGGCCTTGGGGAGTGATTGAAGCCTTGAGTGGGAGGCTAGGAGGAAGAGGAAGGAAGTGGGACTTGTGGGGGAAGCAACCTCCAATCCCACATCCCTCAATTCTTTCCAAGGCTATTAATCTTGACCTGGCTACACCCTCCTCCCTGGAATCAGCAAGACCTGTGTTCGAATCTGTCCTGGCACATGGTAGGCATAATATAAACGCTGGTTCTTATTGTTAATGTATTAACAATACATTATGTATATAATACATGGACATATCGAATATAGAATACATAATGTTTATCAGTATTGACCTCTCTGCAGCCTCTGACACTGTCAGTCTCCCTCTTCTCCCGGATGCTTTCTTCTCTTTAGGTTTTCAGGACACAGATCTCTCCTGGTTCTCCTCCTCCCTCTCTGACCGCTCCACAGTCTCCTTGGCTTGATTTTCATCCAGGTCACACCCACCAACCATGGATGTCCCCTGGGGTTTTGTCCTTCTCTTCTCCCACCATACTTCTTCCCTTGGTGATCTCATCAGCTCCCACACATTCAACTATCATCTTTCTGTGAAGATTCTCAAATCTACTTATCCAGTCCTAACCATTCTGCTAATCTCCCACCTCACATTTTTAATTACCTATTGTATTGGACATCTGATGGCAGCTGGATAGAGTGCCCACTTTGGAGCCAGTTCAAATTCAACCTCAGACACTTCCTAGCTGTGTGACCCTGTTTGCCTCAGTTTCCTCACCTCTAAAATGAGCTGGAGAAGGAAATGGCAAATCACTCCAGTATCTTCGCCAAGAAAACCCCAAATAGGGTCACAGAGAGTTGGATAGATCTAACCAACTAAATAACAAAAATTGGACATCTCAAACTAGATGTTTTATGGACACTTTAAATTCAACATGTCCAAAACTGAACTCATTCTCTTTCCCCAGAAAAACACCCCACTTTCAACTTCCCTGTTACTGTTGAGGTCACTACTGATGGGGTTGGGATCTGCGCCCCAGAAAGGAAAAACCCTGGACTTTCCTACATGGTCAGGTCCCTGGCGTTCCCCTGAGGCTATAATCCCATCAGCTGGCCTTTCACTGTGGCTACACCCAATCTCCCCTCCATTGTCTTGCCTTCCTATGGCCCCAGGCCACTTCCCACCCTAGGCAACTCTTACCTCATGGACTACTTGGCCACTCCTAGACCCCTCCCACAGTCTTTCTGTATATAAGGTCCATCTTGTCTCCATTAAGATGCTGAGATTCTTATAATCTAGCCATTCCTGGAATTCTTATAACCTAGCCAATATCTTACTAATGTTCAGACTTCTTAAGAGTCTGCCCAATATGACGGATGTTCTAATAAACCTTGTCTTTGGCTGAAAGAAGGCTTGGGTCGAATTCTTTCGGATGGGATCCGCGTGTTGTGATTTTGGGGTCCCAGGACCCCTGAACCCCTAAACTGTATCAGCTACCAACCTCCCAGTCCCCTAGGCTCACAATTTGGGTGTCATCCTCAATCCCTGACTCCTCACCCCCCACCAATATTTAATATATTGCCAAGGTCTATCCATTTTACCTTGGTAACATCACTCCAATGCACCCCTTTCTCCCCTCTGAGGCTGCCACCACCCTCATCACCTCAAGCTGGGACTATTGCCAGAGTGGCTGGCTACAAGTGTCTCCCTCCTCCAGCCCATCCTCCAATCAGCTAAGTGATCTTCCTAAAGAGCAGGTCTGACCCTATCACCCCACTCCTGAATAATCTCTTCAGTATCAAATGTAAAATCCTTTGTTTGGAGTTCTAAGCTCTCCCTTTCTAGTCTTTTTATAACTTCTATCAAATGCAGCTGACTGATTGAAGTTGACTTTGTTCCCATTCCCAGACCCATGAATTGCCCGAGGCTGACCAGACATTATCACTCCCAGCCTCTACTTTGTAAAAGTACTTTCTCCTCCAAGATTCCCAAGCTTTCTCTAGGAACTTCCGGTTGGTATGCAAAAGAACTTTCCTTGTGAAACAGAGAATGTCGCAGCCCCTCTCCCTCTGCCCAATTACTTCATAAGAGCCCCTAGTCCAACCCCAGTTTGCAGCTCCCCAGCACTTGCTGCTGGGTGGGACCCCAGGTGCAACTCCTTATCCCGACTAAAGAGCACAGGTTTTGCCGCCTTCTCATTAATTCAGGTCAGCACTAGTTCCACAGGTCCTCTGACACTGGTCTCCTTCTGGCTCCATAAACAAGGTAACTCCATCTCCCTTCCAAATCAGAAATGAGATGATTCTGTGCTAAGTGGTTGCCCAGGTCACAGGGAATCAGTGGGAGAGCTTAAAACTCTAGTCCAGTGGGAAGGTAGCAACATGTAATAATCATAATGTTGAGGTCTAGAGGTGCTTGGGACCCTGAAATTCAAGGACAGAAGACTTGGATCCTGCCTCTAAAGAATTCAACTCAAGCCTTCTTTCAGTCAGAGATGAGGTGGGCGAGGTTTTAAGAATCCACACTATTGGACAGATTTTAAGAATCTGAGATATCTAATGGGGGCAAGATCACTTAGATACTGTGGTCAAGGAGTGGGTCTAGGTGGAATCTAAGAGTGGTGGTCGAAGGTAGGGCCAGGTGCAAGACAATGAGGACCACAAGGAAAGGTCAGTTAAAAGGATTATTAGTCATTGCCTTGGGCAAACGCCCAGGGTTTGAGTTGAGGGGCTGGTTCCTGTAATTCACTGGAAAGTTCAAAGGTGGGGGGGTTCAAAGCCCAAACTCCATCATTAACAATAATGGCAAGGGACACTAGGTGGTGCGGTGGATAGAGTACTGGTCCTGGAGGAAGGAGGACCTGAGTTCAACTCCGACTTCAGACACTTATTAGCCTGTGTGACCCTGGGCAGGTCACTTAACCTCAATTGCCTCCAGATTTTAAAGAAAAAAAAAACCATTAATAGCACTTGAAGCTTTACATGTGTTATCTCATGTGACGCTCACCACAATCCTGGAAGGCAGGTTATTACCCACCGTTTACCTCTGAATGAGGACCTGGGGGATGATGATGGTGTTGATGGGGTTGGGATCTGGGCCCTAGAAAGAAAAAACCCTACACTTTCCCACATGGCCAAATCTCTGGCATTCCCCTGAGGCTACGATCCCATCAACTGGTCTTTCATTGTGGCTACACCCAATCTCCCCTCCATTGTCTTACCTCCCTATGGCCCCTGGCCATTTGCCACCCTTAATCCTAGCTAGGCTCCATTCTCCCTTGGCCACAGGTCCAGGTCCCAGGAGTTCTGTTCACCCCAGTTTACTAGCCACTCCCATCCAGATCTCCTTAGGCCCCTCCTCCCATCACCCCAAACTACTTGGCCACTCCTAGACCCCTCCCACAGGCTTTCTGTATATAAGGTCCATCTTGTCTCTATTAAAATGCTGGGATTCTTATGATCTAACCACTGCTTAGATTTTTATAATCTAGCCACTGGGCAGATTTTCACAATCTAGCCAATAGCCCACAGACTCTCAGATTCCTAAGAGTCTAGCTAATATGGCAAATCTTCAATAAACCTTGTTTTTGGTTGAATTCTTTCAGGCAGGACCCGCATGCCGTGATTTTGGGATTCCAGGACCCCTGAACCCCTAAACCGGATGAGAGTAATGTAGGCAGGTCCTTCCTGCAAACCTAGCAAGATTGTTGGAGGAAAAGACCATTTCAAACCTTTAAGTGGCAGTGAGTGCAATAGTAGAGAGCATTGAAAATAGATTTGGGGATGGACAGAACTGACTCCATTCTGGACTGTCACTCTCCTGGGTGACATTGAAAACACTGAATGTCTCCTTCCCCCCCACCCCACCCCTACCCCCATCACTTTATGTTTATAAAAGAGAACTCCTATGTCTTTGAATAATTCCAGAAACTCCTGCCTTCTCTTTATCCTATCCAATCAGATGCCTCAGAGGAGCATAACAAAAGGTAATTCACTAACTGACTAATAAAGAAGATACATTTTCTTGGTCTGATGCAAATTACTATATTAAAGATCTTTGTAACAGTTGAAGAAGCTGCCTCCTTTTCCTAAAAAAAAACTTACCTTTTGACCCACCTGATCTTACCCCAAACTGCTTTGTGAGCCCCTCTATGGGTCTGCCACAAGCTTTCCCAAACTCTGGGTCCTAGAGCTTGGAGAAGAAACTATAGAAGTGTTATCTGTGGAATTGGGAGACACACATGTCCATTACCTACTCATGGGGTGTGTCATACTCTTGAGTGGATAAATGAATCTCAGTGTACCTGTCTGTATCCTGAGACAGTATCTATCTATACACACATACATATGTATATTGTGTATATACACACACGCACGCATAAATGTGTATTGTATATATACACACATACATATACACATACATATATGTTGTTCAGTCATTTTTAGCCGTGTTTGATTCTGTGACCCCATTTGGGGTTTTCTTGGCAAAGATACTAGAGTGGTGTACTATTTTCTTTTCCATCTCATTTTATGGATGAGGAAACTGAAGCAAACTGCTTAAGTGACTTGTCCAGGGTCACACAGCTAGTAAGTGTCTGAGACTGGAATTGAATTCAGGTCTTCCTGACTGCAAGCACGACCCTCTATCCACTGTGCCAACTAACTCACTTCCTCTCTCCTTCTACATGTGTATATGTATATATGTGTGTACATATTAATCTGTCCAGTGACAGCAAGGACCCAGAAAATTGTTGCAACACTAACATTTTTCCCAGAGCTCTAGAATGAGTTCAAAAGGAGATGATGGAAAATGACCAGCTTGATCACCATGTTACGTGATTTGGACATGCGAAGCAAAGCCCACTTACATTCTTGCCTTCTATTTGAAATATTTGACCTTCCTGGCAAAAATTCCAAATGGTCCTCTGGGGTCTCTGGGGAGGTATAGATAGCAATGTCCTCTTACTTGCAGCCCCAGCACCATACAGGAAAGAGCAAAAACAGTAAGCGTTGCCTGATTGTTCACAAATATTGTCTAGCTAGATAGAAATGGAGCCCACTAATCCATATAGGAGGATCCCTGCAGGCCTCATAATGACTTAGTTTTCAAATGAAATATTATCTACGTTTTATTGTATTTTTGTTTTATTAACTGTTTCCCAATTACATGTCGATCTGGTTCAGGTCCCACTGTGTGATGCAGCCAAGAGGCTGCGTTCGACACCTCTGAGGTAAGAACCCAAGGGCACAGACAAAAATCACAATCATCCGCAAGTACAAAGTTTTTCCAGACTGCAAAACAAGAAACATTTCATAAAGTTTATCAAGTATCTCTCCTTGTTTAGCCTTAACTGGTGCCCCAGGGGTCCTTTCTCAACCCCCAAATAAAAGACAGCAAACGCCATGAACACTTGGTCCGCACCAAGCTTTTCCTACTGCATGGAGCTCTCCCCACAGGGATCAGAGACCCAGGGTCACCTAGGCATCTCCCTTCTCTGAGGAGAAAAATGTCTAGGGTGAAAACTCTTCCCTGATTCCCTCCACGCATACACCAGTCCATCCAATTGGGGTCTGATCAAAAAGTGTCCCTTTCTACACAGGGCACACCAAAATTCTCTAGGGATCCATAGGCAAATACCATAGAAGTTGTGGAGGAAAGGGATAAAATCTGTGCTGTGTGTTTGGGAAAAACATCTTTTCCCCAGAAAAAAATAATCTTCAAGGCCAAAGAAAGGGAACTACAGGGTTGTGTAACTAGAGACCAATCAAGCCCTCTCATTCCAAGTAGAAGGAGGCTTTCACTATCCTGGAGACCTGAGTAAACTTGATCTTTGGCAACTCCTGAAAACAACCAAGTTAACAAATTCCAATCCAAATTTAAGACATTCTCCTCCTCCTTCAATCACCTGACCTACAGGCAGAGAATCTCTCCAGGGCATCTGCAAATTCGAAGGACGCAGTTCTATCCCAGACAGGGCCCCCCGCCCCCATGTAATAGTGACTAGCCTGGCCTCCATGATAGGTAATTTGATCCTACACAAAACCCACTACAGTAACAAAAATTAGGTACATATTGGCTAAGCAATGATGGACTTTACAGAGCCTCAGCTTTATCATTTGTACAATGGAAATGATATTTGTTCTACCACTGTCGTGGAGTTATGATGAAGAAAGCTCTCGGCAAAATCTCAAGCACTTCTATAGAAGCAAGAGATAGTGTTGTTAGGATGGCTGAGGATGATGCACCTGTGGGAAAGCTTGGTTTTGATCCCCGCCCCTGCGCTATGAGAATGCCAGGGACCTGGGTGCTGCATCTGTTAAAAGCCAAGGCTGCTCCCACATGGGCTTCTTTTCCCCTCTGTCCTCCAAATCCTCCAGGCATCATGTGATCCCAGAGAAGGGTAGAGAAACATGGGTCCTTCTCAATCACAGTATCATGGCAACCTTGCCGAAATGATGGATATGCAGTGGCCAAAACTAATTAAGTTTGCACTGGGCCCCAGATATCTTTGTCTCTTTTGTTTGTGCTTTCCTGATCTTAAGTATTCTAAGGCAGACATTTCCAGGATTGGAGGAAACCTTAGGGTTACTTTGAGAGGTCCCAAGGCCCTATGAGAGGTTGGAGGTAAATAAAATCAGGAGAGTCCTCAGGCACTATTCCAATGCTCTTAGAGAGGATGTCCACCAATAAGAAAAGGACTGGCCCAAGCTCGGATATTTTATCTACAGAGTTATCAGGATAGTGCCTAGCTAAAGTGTAGTGTAAAATGCCTCCTTAGTAGCACTACAAACTGCAATGTGTTCTAATAAAGTAAAGTATCAATCTCCCAATGATTGTAGCAGTACTCACAAGTTGTTACTGAATTCTGTTTAATACATTCTGTGAATTGCAAGCTTGGGAGAGTTCTGTGTTTAGCATTCTTTTTGTGTGTAGCAATAAATTACCCTTTCCAACCCTGATTCACATTGTACCATGAGGACTTCTTTGGGAAGAACTAGATATGAGCCATAACTCTAGCCTTAAGCAAATTTTCCCAGGGGCACTAGAGTGGGGGAATTACAAAGCTATGCAGTTAGAAAAAGGGGAGCCTAATCCCCCTAATTAAAGACAGTCCCCCCCAGCCTGGATAGAACTCAATCCAAACTGCATGCCTGCTTGGAGATGGGGGAATGGCTACTGTGTCTCAGCCCTGTGGGCACAGTAGCAGTGTCTCAAAGGTAGAATTATGTAACCAAAGGAGGCCAGGCTCTGACAGAAGAAAGGGTATGGTTGCGCCTTGGGTGCTCACGATCAGTGGTTGATATCACATAGTTCCCTGAAAGGATCAGCTTAGTTGGGTTAGTCTAGGGGAGCTCACAGAGTGCTGAATAAAGGTTGCACCAAGTGTTAACATCACAAAAAGTCTTCAAGGGAGTGGCCACTGAAATGATCAGGACACCCCTTCAATCACGCCACATCTGCTTACCTACCCTCTTGCCCTGGAAAACTGTCAAGCACAAGAGGAAATATCCTCAGAAAAAATTAAAATGACACAGAGCTAGCTATTGTTACTGTAACCAGCCTCTGCTAAAGCCTGGTTAATGTTAGCAAAGCTAAGACAGAAAATGAGTCCATTCTTTTCTTTTCTTTGAAAGAGCAATATTGTTAATGTCCTGCAGCAAAGTACATTAATAATTTGTAACCAAGCATTAACATTCTCATCCTGTGTCCTAAAGAGTAATCAGTTTTCTTCATGATGTGTTACATTTTACTGAATTTCTTATAAAAGATGTCATTTTGCAGACATACATGAAATCCCTTACAAAGGGGTTACTGCCAACCTCGGTAGACACTTAGCTCCCCAAGATGCCCAGTGGGCAGGCTGATGTGCTTATGGTCATTTTTTAATTCAATAACACCCTATCTATTTGCCTAAACTGGTTTCTTTGAGGACAGCTTCTCCATAGCAAAATTACCAAAAGCTTTGAGTTAGAAAGTTGTATAACATGGTATATGTTCTTAACTATTCCCCCTCCTGAATACTAAGAGTAACAGTTCTTACCTTTTTGTTCACTGATGAGAACACAAACCTCTCAATCACAATGCAAAGCTTCAACCATTGAGACAGAGACGTCAAGGTATATAGTGTTTCATGCATAACCTGTATCCAATTGCTTACCATGGTGGGGGGGGGGGGGACGGGAGGAGAAGGGAGGGGGGGAGAGAGAGGTAGAATTTAGAACTCAAAACTTAAAAGAATGTTTAAAAATTGTTTTAACATATAATTGGGGAAAAATAAAATATAAAAAACTGGAAACAAAAGATATATAGTGTTAGCAATCTCTTTGGTTATAGTTTGTTTTAATTCAAGCTTATATTTTTAAAAAAACAATTAAAAATAATGGTTCTGTAATCTAAAAGCATCCTCAACTGAAATACAAGCTTGTTTTTATATTGATAGCACGTGGTCAGGTTTTAAAAAATCTATATTCCCATAGCGTCTAATATCAACATTATATTAAGTAAATACATTTGAATGAACAGGAAATGTCTATGATTTACAGAAGTCACTTGAAGGAGAGCTAGTTTGGAGAAGATGGTGGTAGGTGGTGGACGTAGTTGAGGCTACTCTAGGTACTGTCCATGGCGCTGAACTAGAGCCATGCCTGCATGAGGCTTGTGTGAGATTCACATGCTTCTGAGATGCCCGCTTGATTTTTGTTTCATCATGCTTCTTTCCCTTCACCAAGGGCTTCCTTTCTTGGGTCTTCATCTTGTAGAACACAGCAGCTAGGGTGAGAGAGGCCATTCCCTGTGATTTCTGGTACTTGGCAGAGGCCACATAGGAGGCTTTCACAGTTTGTAGCACAGCATTCACCAGGTCCTTGGCTGCCTGGCTCGGGGACATTGCACTGTCCACCCTAAGCTCTCCACCCATGTTCTGACCTTCTGCTTTGACTTTACTGCAGATATTGAGCTAATGGCAGTACAGAACAACATATGGAGGTACACAAGGAGATCTGGACAATGGTCCACAGTGGGTTCTTCCCAACTTAACCATCCTTGATCCTGACTCAGCAATTTCCTTAGCCGCATGAATTACACCTGATGTATTTTTTAAATGGTCCCTTGCCTTTAGTGAAATCTGTCATCTCCATCATGATCATGCACATCTGTCTGGCCAGGATAGTAATATCATTGCCACCATCATCCCATTTGGATATTTTGGCATCCCTTGCTCTTGTCTTCCTGAATACTGGTCACTGTTCTTGGGGAAACTCAGTCCTAATGACTGGAGCTCTTTGACTATCCCTCATGCCATCATAGACCAATTGCGAGGAATCAATAAATTCATTCTCATCCATTGGTTGGGAAGGATTAGAACTGAGAACTCCACTTGTTCAGTAAAGTATGACATTAAGAAAATGTCATGTATTAAGTATTAAGAAAGCATTCTGATGGCCTTGACAACCTTTTCAGTCTAGACTCCAGGGTCATAGTTACCCATCTCTGAAGTGACAGCATGAATGACTGGCTGCTCAACCCCAAATGGCACCAACAGGATGGTCTAGATCATTAACAGCTCATTCTTGGAGAGCAATTACACACTTGTCTACATCTTCCAAAATGGGATTCTTTTAGACACTACGAAATTATCAATGGATGCTGTATTATCAATGACATCTGTTAGAACCCAGGCTTGTTTTTCCCACTGTTCTCTAAAAAGATGCATGTTCTGCTGGACCAGTTTACTTTGTGGCTTTGTAGCTAGAGCCAATGCAGCTTTAATAAACCAGGATCAGAGGGCTTCCCCTTGGCTTGCTGGCAGGAACTAGCTTTACACCTTCTTCACTGTTTGAAATAGAACAAGCTAAGTTAGCAACCTCAGTTAATTTGTTAGCAGGTTCATGGAAAACTTGAGCATATTCATTAACTTCCTCCTCATTTCCATTCTTTGCAGCCTCAATCAATAAGACCAAAAGTGGCACATTTGTTTCCAAGAATGAATCTGAGAAGTGGTCCGTGACAGCTTTGCGGAGCTGTCTGCGTAAATCTCTGGTCTTTTTTGTCATTTTGTCTACTGCAGAATTAAGGGCATTGTATCTTTCCTTACATCCAGCATTCCCCATGGATTCAGAAAGTAGATCCTGTAAGGCCTGTCACATGTCATAACAAGTACCAGATGAATCTGTCACTCCACTGATGGTGTTCTCCAGGTGCTCCTCAAGAGAAGACCTGGGGGCAGCTAGGTGGCAGAGTGGATAGAGCACTGACCCTAAAGTCAGGAGGACCTGAGTTCAAATCCAGCCTCAGCCACGTAACACTCACTAGCTGTGTGACTCTGGGCAAGTCACTTAACCCCAATTGCCCCACCAAAAAAAAAAAAAAAGGAGAGAGAGAGAGAGAAGGCCTGAAATGCTCTTCACTGAAGCCCAGAGGGTCGACAACTTCTTGTTTATCAAAGTTACTGAGTGCACCTGCCAGTTCTGCCCCTCCTCCACCCTGCAGCTGGGAGGCATCATCAGAAGCTGTGGCCTGGACTGCATTGGAGACCCCAGGTAAAGCTTGTGCAACTGTCTGTATATCAAGTCCTTGTCGGCTTTAGAAGCAGCTACAATGGGGTGCTGAAGGCAGGCCTGGGCAGCTATATATAGTATTGGAATTTTTTTTGTAGTTTTCCTCTGGCTGCAGCCTATTTGATCCCAATGACTCATGTCTTTCCGTTCCTGTTGTCTTTTGGCTGCCATAATGCTCAACTTATCCACTTCCGGTTTTAGGGATTTCTACTGTGTATCTAAATCTTGCTCTATGTCCACATTTCTAAGTTTCAAGATACCATATTCCACAACTTTCAGCTGAACAGGGACTTTGTAAACATCTGCCATGTCCACCAAAATAAGCAACCAAGTAGCAGCTAGGCTTCTCCAAAGAACAGAGGTCATCCGAAAATTCTCCGGTGGCACTCTTCCTCAAATCACCTTGTTTCCAAACATATTCTATAGCCACAAGTTCCTCCTTGAGAAAGTGGCTCTCTTTAGCAATTTTATCTCCCCTCTCCAAGAAATTATGTTACCCTCAAATCTTAGCTTGTCTGTGTAATGGATTGGACCCCCATAGATGCCAAACGGGGATGGGACCAGCTGAGTGTTCAAGGCTTCTTGCTGAACAGGACCAGGAGAGTGGCTAACAGTGCCACCAGCTGGAGCCACCCTCTTTTCTTGTTAGAGGGTCCCCTGTTACTGGTGGTTACCAATGTTGTAATCTGGGTAACCAGAAGCTCCAAAAGTCTTCCAATTACCACAGCCCTTATCTCCAGACTTTTGGGGTCTCATTTGAAGTTTACGTTGCCTGCACGTGAATCATTTTTGCAACGAAGGGGGTACGAGAGGAGGAGGAGAAGGAGGAGGATCCCAAGGCCCCAGAGCCAGGTGCCACCCTGGCTGCTTTGTCTCCCATCCTGATTGAGTCCACTGTTTTCGTAATCCCTTGTATTTAAGGATGCACATAAAATGTGAAGATCCCTTTAGAGCTATCTTTAAGGTTTCAAATCATAAGGCAATTCTTTCTTTCTTTCTTTTACTCATCAGTAAATGAACCCAGCTGCAATTAGAGAAGTGATTCAGAATGACTAAGGGGCAGGGGGGCAGCAGCATCAGGAGAAGAGAGGCAGATTTGGTGACATTGGGAAGGTTACATGGACTGGGGGCCCCAGCAGCTGCCATGCCTTGTGCAGTCCCTCAACCTCAAATAACAACCCTACCCAGAGGGACAGCCTAGACTTGGCTAGGTGAGGCTGGGCTTTTAATTTGGAAATCCCTAGATTATGTGGAAATCCAATAAGGAAACAGATCTACTGGGTTCAGCATCCTCATGTAACGTCATAGGTTAAATCGTTCAATTAAGAAGCCTTAATTAAGCACTTATTATTTACCAGGCATTGTGGTAATCACTGAGAGCACAAAGAGAAAGGAAACATCAGTCATCTAAGAAGTTTGCTTTCTAATGAGGGGGAGGGAATGCCACATATAACCCTGTGTATATGAAAATGTAATGGGGGACTGGCCCATGAGCCCAGTCCTCATAAGCACATACAGAGTGCCGGTGGTGTTGGGGAAGTGACTGGGGAGCTTGCTTCCAGGAGAGGCATGATGACACGGAATGGAAGGAGTGCCTTAGAGAGATTTTGGAACATGTGGAATTGATGCAGGCCTTCTTTTTAGGAAAATCATTTTTAAAGCTATGAGGAGGTTAGATTGGAAGAGGGAGATACTAGATACTAGAAAGATACTAGATACCTAGAAGGCAGTGAACAGAAGGCTCTTTGATTGGCTTTCAGAAGGGCATTGGGTGACCTTTACTTTCTCTCCCTCTCTCTCTCTCTCTCCTCTCTCTCTCTTCTCTCTCTCTCCCTCTCTG
>NW_020953945.1:293490-314790 GCF_900497805.2 Vombatus ursinus | reverse complement strand
TCTCTCTCTCTCTCTCTCTCTGTTTGACTCTGCTCAATGTGTCTGGTTCAAGATTTTGCTATAAGGGTGGAGTAATCAGGGTCTCTTGAAGGCCAACAAGTGGCCCCATGAACATGGGCCTTAGTGGCCTCCTTGCCTCAGTATTTATTTCATTTTAGGTGGGGGAGATTCATCTGGAGACTCTGACTTAATGAGTTTCAAAAGGTCAAGAGAGCAGGCCTGGGGAGCCCGGAGTCCAGGGCATACCAGGTTTTGCTAGCAGACCTGCATCTATGCCCCAAAGACCTTCAGGATCCTTCCCAGCTCAAGAATGCGGTGAGATCAATGCTATGTAAACACAGTGGTCAGCCTGAGTCCACTCTCCCTACAGAGTCCAGCCAGGTGTTAGAAATATTTGTACTTTTTCTCTCCCTGGGTCTTAGAAGTAAGTACCCCTATTTAAAAGCTAATTGATGAAAATGCTAATTGGTTAAATTGACCTGGGGCACTAGTCACTTGTGGCTAATAGTGGGAGACATACCTAGAATGGGTCCTTGAACTGATGGCATCAGAGAAGAGACCCCCCCCCCAACCCTGACGGGGAGGTGTAACAGCCTGCTTTTGATATAGTGAGCCCGGAGAGTACTCCCTGCCCAAGATTCATGCAAAGTATTATAACAGAATGATAAAATCAGCATGTACAGCTAGGAGGGGTCTTTCAGGTCCCCTCAGATTGTGAGCTCCCCGAAGGCAGAGATTGTCTTTTGTTTTTCTTTGTAACACAGTGCCTGGCACACAGTAGGCCCTTAATAAGTGTTAATTAACTGACTGAATGAGGCCATCTGATCCAACCCCCTTATATTATAGTTGAAGAAACTGAGGCCTAGAAAAGTTAAATGACTTTCCCAAGGTGCTAGAGGTGGAAAGTGACCCTTGTCCTCAGATTCCAGACCCGCACTCTTTCCACTGTTCCACATAGACAGAAGGTAACCAGTATTAACGGAGGAAGGTGCTGGCTCTGGAGGTAACGGGGAGCACTGGAGTATACTGGAGAGTGATAGTCAGACATTCACTCCAGGAAAATCATCTTGAAAGCTGAGTTGTGTTAGGGTGGGGAGAGCCTTGAGGCAGGGAAGCCAATTGAGGCAGGGTTCTACAACAGTCCAGATAAGAGAGGAAGAGTACCTGAACCTGGGTGGTGGTTGTGGGAGTGGAAAAAAGGAGAAATATCCAAGATATGTCATGGAGGTGATGGGGTTGGGATCTGGGCCCCAGAAAGGAAAAACCCTGGACTTTCTCACATGGCCAAATCTCTGGCATTCCCCTGAGGCTATAATCCCACCAACTGGCCTTTCATTGTGGCTACACCCAATCTCCCCTCCATTGTCTTACCTCCCTATGGCCCCTGGCCATTTGCCACCCTTAATCCTAGCTAGGCTCCATTCTCCCTTGGCCACAGGTCCAGGTCCCAGGAGTTCTGTTCACCCCAGTTTACTAGCCACTCCCATCCAGATCTCCTTAGGCCCTTCCTCCCATCACCCCAAACTACTTGGCCACTCCTAGATCCCTGCCACAGTCTTTCTGTATGTAAGGTCCATCTTGTCTCTATTAAGAGGCTCTGATTCTTAGAATCTAGCCAATAGCCCATAAATGCTCAGATTCCTTAAGAGTCTGGCTAATATGGTGAATTTTCAATAAAACTTGTTTTTGGCTGCAAGAAGGCTTGGGTTGAATTTTTTCGGGCAGGACCCAGGTGTCATGATTTTGGGATTCCAGGACCCCTAACCTCTAGACCACATCAGAAGCACAAGTGATAAGTTTGACAACTGGTCAAAATATGGCAGATGCATGAGTGAGGAGTCCAGGATGACTCTGAGGGTGTGAACCTAGATGACTAGAAGCACAATAGTGTCCTCAATAGTGGGGAATGTTCAGAAGAGGGGTGGGTCTGGCTCGGAAATGTGGAGTTTAATATGCTTGTGGGACATCCAGTTAGAGATGTAGGCTGTTGGTGATACGAGTCTGTAAGTCAGCAGAGAGGTTAGGGCTGGCTAAGAAGTCATATGCATGGAGGTGATCATCAGGGCTCAGAACCAGGTGGCCTAGGTGGAGGCGGCGCCCTGCTAACAGCCATCCTAAGAAGCCCCACAGTAGGGTGAGGTTGTTATCTATATTATGGATTCCATGAAGCCATTGTTGAATCAGGAAGAAGCTTTATTAACGACCTGGGAAGGCCGGGCATCCCACACGTGTGAGTATGCATGTGAGAGCACTTGTCCACAGATGCACACCTTTTTATTCCCTATTCCCCATTTGAATTTCCTTCCCCTGTTCCCCATTCATGGGTACTATAATGGTTACAGCCTATCCAAAGTGCCTAATTTCCCCAAGTGAGTCTCCACCCCTAATTACAACCCTCCCCACAATTCAGTCACCCTGGCCCTCATTTACTTTTGCCCTTCTTTGGCTATGCCCACACCCCTTCCTTCGGCTTGGGATGCTAATTGTTCATCTACACCTAACCTCAGAACTGGTTTGGGACAGTTAGTCAATTCATCAGCTGGAGGGTTTTCCTATTCTAATCATAACTCCCTTTGTTCAACTTCCACCCAGCCCTTCAGATTGCATTCCTTAGCTTCCACTTGACTTTTGTGGAAATAAAAAAAAAAACTCTCTCTCACATTCCTTTCTAGTTTAAACTGACTCCCACGCTGTCACATAGGGTTCAACCCCTGATTGAGTGACATGCAGAAGCAACATCCCCAACCACATATTCCACAGGGTGGAAAGAGAAGGGAGACAAGCTGAGGGAGACATTTGATTCTGAAATGGATTTCTTTTGTTTGTATGTTGTCTGAGTTGTGTGTGTGTATACACACAAATATTTATGTGCATAAATGTGGGTACATAGATATGTATATGTATACACACATATGAGTATGTAGGCGCCTTCTTAAGGATATGGACTACCTCGTTTCTATATTTGTATCATGAGGCCTGGCACACAGCAAGCGCTCAATAAATGCTCAGTGATCTGTGGATGGATTAGCACAGCGAGGAAAGCAAGGCAGCTGACTAATGAGGTTGGGACGATAGCCACTGACATCACAGATCACAGAATTACACCATTTCAGAGTTACAGGGAACCCAGAAGGCATCTAACCCAACCCAAGGCCCAACAAGAATTGCTTCTTCATCTCTAATAAGCTGCTATCTTCTTAAAGGCCACCAGTGAGCAGGATCTCATTTCTTGAAGCAAGACATTACACTTTTGAACAGTTCTGATGGTCAGGAAGTTTTCCCTTTGCGGCACCCTCTGTGGGGCTAATTCCTCAGTTTCCACTTGCATGGGCAGTTTGGAGTCCCTAGAAAGTCAGGTAACTTGTACTCTTCTCTAAGTTCTGTTGGGTTCCAAAGGCCTGGGTTTCTAGTACTGTTACTCAAGAGCCCCTACCAGCACACTCCCCAGTGACAATCAGCCAACTAGACTTAATGGACTTTTAGAAAGGGTATTTATTAGAATGAAAATGCCTGAGGCATACTCTCTCTTTATACCCACAAGGCCCCTGTGGACAGTGAGCTCAAATGTAGAATATGGTGGTAATGAGCACTTATGGCCAAATGATAAACTCACAGATTCTGGTTCCTGGGAGTTCTTTCTCAAATCCTTTCTTCTCAAAGAGGCCACGTTCCTTGAAGCTGCTTCCTCAATCAGGTGACTATCTTTGAATCTGTTCCAGTTGCTCAGTAAATAAACATTAGGCACCTTCTACATGTTAAGCACCAGGGTTACAAAGAAAAGCAAAAGACTGCTCTCAAGAATCTCACAGTCTAATGGTGCAGACATCTTACAAACACCTATGTGCAAACAAGATACAGACAGGATGCTGGGCCGTTGCCAGTTGTCTGATCTACGTCCTGCCACTGGACTCCAGAATGAGAGAGTGAGGCTGATGACTTTGCACTGCTCTGCTTCAGTCAAATCCAAGTGATTGTCATCGGTCCTCTTTGAGGATGAGAAGGAAGGATAAACAATCAAGGGGATAAACTGGACATAATCAACAGAGGGAAAGCACCAACATGTCTCCATGCTTGTCCATGTTCATCCTCAGTATATATTCTCTCTGTATTCCCAGTTGTGGATTCACCTTTCTTGGGTTACTTTGCTCTCCATGTGACTCTCCATCATCTGAGGATGCTTCTTCTCCTAATGACCCTTTCTTTCTGGTGAGGTGGTCAACAGAGGGGCTGGGGTTGGGGATGGGGAGAAGAAAGAGTAACTATCTTTTTCCTTCTCCCCCAAGCAATGCATTCTCTAGGACCTGAACCTGGAATCCTTCTCTGCTGGGCTTGTCTAATGATTAACTGACTTACCACTAAATTGACTGCAATTTTTGCATACAATCTAAGAGACATGACTTGATCTTCTCGACCAATCATAAACATTTCCTGTGTGGCCCATCCAGTGGTCCACTGTCCTATGGTCCTTTTAGACAGATGAACGGCTCATCCCCACATTTTAAGGAGATGGTAAAAATAAAGTACCTTAATATCTGATTTACTCAGCTGATTGGTGGGTTGTGGTGTCTGTCCCTTTTGTGATCATATTAATTGGAGCACAGACAGAAACCTCCAACATTACATTTTACACCAAGCCACAATCTCCAACTTCCCCCAATTTCTCCTAGTTCTGCTTTCAGGAAGATCTAATCCCTTTCTTACACCCAGTACTTGAAGATAGCTCCTTATCTATATAATAGGCAGCTTGGTGGTGCAATGTGATGTAATTTAGGGGTTCAGGGGTGCTGGGACCCCAAAATCACAACACGTGAGTCCTGCCCGAAAGAATTCGACCCAAGCCTTCTTTCAGCCACAGACAAGGTTTATTAGAACATCCATCATATTGGGCAGACTCTTAAGGAGTCTGAACATGGGTAAGCAGTGGCTAGATTATAAGAATCTAAGCAGTGGCTAGATTTTAAGAATCTCAGCATCTTAATGGAGAGAAGATGGACCCTACACACAGAAAGACTGTGGGAGGGATCTAGGAGTGGCCAAGTAGTCCAAGAGGTAAGAGTTGCCTAGGGTGGGAAGTGGCCTGGGGCCATAGGGAGGCAAGACAATGGAGGGGAGATTGGGTGTAGCCACAAGGAAAGACCAGTTGATGGGACCATAGCCTCAGGGGAATGCCAGAGACCTGGCCATGTGGGAAAGTCCAGGGGTTTTCCTTTCTGGGGCCCAGATTCCAACCCCATCACAATGGATAGTAAACTGCACCAGAAGTCAGGAAAATCTGAGTTCAAATTCGGTCTCAGACTTTTACCAGATGTGTGACCCTTGGCATTAATTGTTAATCTTCTTTATGCTTCAATTCTCATCTGTAAAACAGGAATAACCTCCCATGGGTGTTATGAGGATCAAACAAGAGAATATTTATAAAGCACTTTGCAAACCTTAAAGTGTTATATAAATGCTAGCTATTATTACAATTATCATACGGTGACCATCTCCATGTCATTTGATCAGTCATAAGGATGTGGTCTCCAAATCCTTCTGCCATCTGGCTGCCCTTCTCTGGACCTGCTAGAGTTTGTCAACCTCATTCCAAAATGGCGGCCTCTTCATCTCAAACAAGTTGCCATCTGGTTTCTTCTTAAAGACATCCAGTTTGGGGGACTCTCACTTCTTCCTGCAGTAGTGATGAGGTCTAGAGGTTAGGGGTCCTGGAACCCCAAGACCATGACACGCAGGTCCTGCCAAAAGAATTCGACGCAAGCCTTCTTTCAGCCAAAAACAAGGCTTATTGAAGATTCGCCATATTAGCTAGACTCTTAAGGAATCTGAACATCTGTGGGCTATTGGCTAGATTGTGAAAATCTGTGCAGTGGTTAGATTCTAAGAATCAGAGCCTCTTAATGGAGACAAGATGGACCTTACACACAGAAAGACTAATGGGAGGGATCTAGGAGTGGCCAAGTAGTCTATGAGGTAATAGAATTCCAGGGATCTGGACCACATGGCCAGGGGAGAATGGAGAAGTGGCCTGGGGCCATAGGGAGGTCCACAATGAAAGGCCAGTTGATGGGACTATAGACTGAGGGGAATGCCAGATTTGACCACATGGGAAAGTCCAGGGCTTTTCCCTTCTGGGGCCCAGATCCCAACCCCATCAGTAGGACATTTTAGATCAGACAGCTCTGATTAGTAGGAAGTTTTCCCTTCATAGAGTCCTGAACTGAACACAACAGTCCAGGTAGAAGTCTGACCCCTTCACCTCCTCCTCCTGGCTTCCTTCAGTACTCAGCTCAAACCCCACCTTCCACAGGAGGCTGAATGTCTGGTCTCCCCCTCCCACTTGCCCCTAGCTAGCACCTTACCTTCAAGATTGCCTCTTATTCATTCATTCATTTATTTATAGTCTATATTTTGTACTATGGTCTCCCCCCATTAGAAGGTTAGCTCTTCAAGGGCAGGGTAAGGATTTGTTTCTCCAATGCTTAGCACAGAGTATGAGTTTAGTAACCACTGGTTATTTATATTAGGGAATTCCTCAACCCAGAGGTCCCAAGATCCTTCCAAAAAATAATTCTTCCTACCTAGGTCCCAAGGACTGGAGGTCCAGAGAGCAAGAGGGAAGGCCAAAAATTAAAGTTTAATTAGCATCAGCTGATGGGCAGTTCCCAAGAGGCTAGCAATTTCCAGGAACAAAAGGAGATACCCACCTATGGAGTTTTACACAGCCTTCCCAGGACTTTATGGAGGACCAAAGGAGTCCCTCTGGTGAGGCTGCTCCAGGCCACTTTCCTAATCGGGGAAACTGAGTAATAAGGGTGGGATGTTGGGTGATTTTGGAGAGAATGCATTTCCTTGGGGCCTCAGGTTTGCTCTGGGGACTCTTTCTCTGTAGTGAATTTCATCAGACTATCACATAGAAATGGCCTCCATCAAGACTGCCCCGTGGGCTTATCCTGCTGTTGGATGAAATCTTGTCGGAGGGTCAGTCTTTGACGCCGAAGGTTACTTTTTCTTTCTGGGGGACATGTTTCCTCCAATCTCACAGCACATAGGTTTCCTCCATTTCTGCCACATTTGACTGACCAGGGCCGAGTGAATTAGGGAGATTATCTTCCTATGAATGAATGATAAACATATCTTAAGGTCTTACTTTGTGCTGATGGGGTTGGAATCTGAGCCCCAAAAAGGAAAAACTCTGGCCCCAGACCATTTCTCAACCACGGCAATTCTATTACCTCATGGACTCTGTACTTTCCCACATGGCCAAATCTCTGGGCTATAGTCCCATCAACTGGTCTTCATCGTGGCTACACCCAATCTCCCCTCCATTGTCTTGCCTCCCTATGGCCTCAGGCCATTTCCCACCCTTGGCTCCATTTCCCACCCTTGGGAATTCTATTACCTCATGGACTACTTGGCCACCCTCCCACGGTCATTCTGTATATAAGGTCCATCTTGTCTCCATTAGGATGCTCAGATTTTCACAATCTAGCCAATAGCCCATAGATGCTCAGCCTCCTTAAGAGTCTAGCTAATATGGCGAATCTTCAATAAACTTTGTTTTTGGCTGCAAGAAGGCTTGGGTCGAATTCTTTCGGGCAGGACCCGGGTATCGTGATTTTGGGGTGCCAGGACCTCTAACCTCTAGACCGAATCAGTGCCACGCACCTCACAAGCCTGTCCTGACCCTCCAGAAGCGGACCTTGCTAACACACGCAGGGGATCGGTGGCCAGGGAGAGGGATTTGGTGCAGAAAGCCCCTTTCCCTCGGAGCTCTGGCAGCTCGGCCTCACACAAGAGTCTGCCAGGGAAGAGGCACAGTATGGGGAGAATCCTCCACAGACACATAGCATTCTCTGGGAGGGGCACAGAGCAGAGTTTCTGCTGTAGCAGGAATTCCAGGCTTGTCGAAACCCTGCTTTCCCGGCTCTTAGTCTCCAGATGCAGACAGTCAGCTCTTGAGTGGGAGGGGGAGGGTAACGTCGGTCAAGGTCTAGGCTGGGTCAGATGTCCTCGAAGTTACATTCCTACTGAGATTCAGGGATCTGAGGCCTCAGCTGTTGCCTTTCACTGCCTTCCCCCACCCCAGCAGTTCAGGGCCGGCCAATCTTCCTTCCTCACTGAGCTAGTGACTGAAAGCTTTGTTAATGTCCTAGTGTCCAGGCTGTACATTCCACAATTCCTCCTCCTCGGCCATCTCTTTGCAGTTCCCCCCCATGTCTGATCCAGAGCCCCCTGGAGCTCCTGACACCGTGCCCTGGTGTCTTTACCCACTCAGAACTTCTCCCCACGGCACAAACACACAAAGTCTGTTCTGCCTGGCCAGCCCCACCCCTGGTAGACCAGGCTTCATGTTTCACATGACCTCCCCACAATGCCCTTGCTTTCTGCCCCTCTATCTGGAAACAGTCATCAGATCAGTACTACCACCTAAGCCTGCTGATGTACAAATGTGGGAAAGTAAGCCAGGCAAATGAGTGTGACCAGTCATGGGAGAGGGGCCTTGGTCCCTGTCTCTGGATGCTTAGTTCCAGATGCTTAGTGGTCTTGACTGACCACTCCTTAAGCCCCAATGATTGAGCAAACATATAGAGTGCATAGACCTAGTCTCCCAAAGACAACATCTCCCATTCCAGGTGGTAGTGGAAGCGTAGTCTTTTCTAATGCCACTGGCAGAAGTCCCCAAAGCAGACAGCCTTCTTCCTCATTGTTAGGGGTTGGGAACCAGTACTCTCAGTTCCACTTAACTATTTAGCATCAATTAGCTTACACAATATCAGTCCCACCAAATTCATGTCCCAAAGGCAGCGTCCAGCTGCCACACAAAGCCTTGTTTTAGCTTTTGTAGGATGATCACAGACTGCTCTTTGCTCCTCTGTCCATCAATGCCTGAGGCTCAGCCTTTGGAACACTGGGAGGGAGCACCCTCTTGACAATGCTTTGAGTGTTCAGGGTCCTGTCTTGATATTCCACTCCCTGGACCTATAACTGAAAAAAGTCCATACCACGTGGCCAAGGACCGTGGCCTCGGAGGGGAAGAAGACCCTAAAGCCAACCCCCTTGATGGCATGATTTCTTATCAGATGACTTGAAGGAAGCAGTGACTGAGCTCCCGCAGATGCAGGGAGCAGACTCAGCCTCTTTGAAGATGCTGGCTCTACTGACTCCTACCAGAACCAGCTCCAGAATGTCCCCACATGGGTGCCCGTCTCTCCAAGGCACCTCTGCCATGCTTCATCACCCTCCTGGAAGCAGCCCCTGAGTATCCTCCACAAAGAGAAGTTGCATCAACTAAAGAGACTCCTGGCATCTGAGCACGTGCCAGATTCCCCTCCTTACATATATGTTGATAAAAACCTCACTATAGATGCTATGGGCAGCTAAGCGGCTCAGTGGATAGAGTGCCAGCACTGAAGTCAGGAGGACCTGAGTTCAAATCTGGCCTCAGACACTTACAAGCTGTGTGACACTGGGCAAGTCACTTAACCCTGTCTGCCTCAGTTTCCTCATCTGTAAAATGAGCCAGAGAAGGAAATGGCAAACCACTCCAATATCTTTGCCAAGAAAACCCCAAATGGGGTGATAGAGAGTCAGACAGGACTGAAATGATTGAACAATGTGAACAAAAAATACAGGCACGGTAAATTTTGTAAATGGATTTGTATTTTATCTGATGCAGCACCTCCTACATAGATTGAATCTGGGATTTTACTGGTGTAGGGAAGTCCCAGATAAGGAAACCCCCTCTACTAATGCAAATCCATCCTCACCTCCTTTGCAACTAGTAGCCTCAGGGTGCTGTCTGCAGCGTTGATCACACAAGTGACTTTCCCAGGGTCACACAGCCATAAGGGTCGGAGGTGAGACTTGAACAGTGGCTCCAAAACCAATCTGTAGCTATCATGCCACGTTGTCTCTGTGGGATATATGGATGTTGCTTCTGCATATCGCTTAATCAGAATTTGGAGTCAGAGAAATAGTTTGGTTTTTGTTTTTGTTTTTTGTTATTATTATTTCCACTAAAAAGCCAAGTGGAAAGAAACCTTAAGGAATGCAGTCTGGGGGCTAGGTGGAAGTTGAACAAGAGGGAGTTATATTAGAATAAGAAGTGGTGGATACACCAACCAGCAGGAAAACCAGTTGTGAGGTTAACATGAAAAGGGGCGTTCCCAGGTAAAGGCCGGTCCCGAATTGTGGGGAGTGGGAGATGTAATTAGGGGCAGAGACTCACGTGGGGACATTAGGAGCTTCGGATAGGCTGTAACCTCCATAGTACCCAGCCAATGAGGAAACAGGGATAGGAAATTCAAATGGGGAACAGGGAATAAAAAGGTGTGCATTTGTCCATACATGCGCTCTCACATGTGTGCTCTTATACATGTGGGATACGTGACCTTCCCAGGTCGTTAATAAAGATTCTTCCTGATTCAACAAAGGCTTCGTGGAATTTGTAATAGTGACATAGATAACAGTCTCTCATATGTCTGAAAAAACAGTAGCGATAAAGAAATGCGTCAGTCACTATTTACTCAGTCCCCAGAAGGAATGTTTGCTCGTTTCAGGATCTGGGGTTGTCCCACATGCCCCCTACAGCCCACAGACTGGGAACCCCTGTTCTAACACTGGAAATAGAGTATGATCCAGTCAGAGAATTTCAGAATTGGAAGAGACATCAGTGGCCCCTAGAAGGAATCCCCACTATGATATTCCTGACATGGGGTCATTCAGCCTTGACTTGAAGTTCCCCAGTGATGGAGGCCCTCCCTCCGGGGGGGGGGGGGGGCAGGGAGACAGGTCAGTAATGACAGAGTTCATTCGGGCCTTGGTGCCTTCAATCAGCAGCTCTGACTCTCCTTGGCCGACCTCCCTGTCCCATAAAATTTCTGGCCCTCGGATGACTGCCGGGCGTTAACCAGCAGCCTGACCCTGCCCTGCCTCTGCCTCTTGGGGCCTTTGGGTGCCGTCTCTCTGGGTGCATTGGGATCCCCCGTTTGCCCTGCCCTCTGGCCTCTGTCTAGGCTCTCACTTTTCTGCCTGTCCGCTTCCTCCCGGGAGGGATCCCTTCCTACCCAGCGGTTACTGGTGCCTCCCCTGCTCTGCCTCTCCCTTCCACTGCCCACAGTAACAGCTCCGACATCAGCTAGGCATGGGAAATTATATCCTCTCCCCTCAACAACCATTAGCTTCCCAATACAGTTTTATTGGAACTCAGTGAAGAAAGCCTAAAGAGGCCAAAGAGAACATTGCCTGGGGGAGAGTGAAGAGCCAGCTCCACTGAGTTTTATGTAAAGGTCAAATCCAATTATCCATGTTGTCCTTTCAGGCTGCTCTCCATGGGGAGGGGCTTCCTAGATGACAACCAATCAATCAATTCACAAGCACTTTTGTGTGCTGGAGACAAAAGCAAGACAGTCCTTGCCCTCAAGAAACTTAGCTTCTAAGGGGAAGACATACATACTGTATGTATGTATGTATGTATGTATGTATCTCCAAGTAGATGCAGAACTAAAACATAGGTGAAAGAGGGAGGGAGGGTACTAATAACTGGGGGGATCAGGAAAGGATTCATGGAGAAAAAGAAGTAAAGGATTCTAGTAGGCAGAAGTGAGGAAAGAAAGCATCTGGCACAGAGTACGGCCAGAGGAAATGCCTGGAGTCTGGAGATGAGTGACCAGGACCAGCAAAGCAGGCAGGCCAGGACGGCTAGACCACAGAGTGTGCAGCAGGCCAAGAGGGCTGAAGAGTCAGCATTGGCAGGTCGTACAGAGCTTTAATCACGAGGGAGCCCCCGGAGTTTATTGAGTAGAGACAGGACACGGTCAGAGCTGAGCTTTAGGAAAATCCTTCTGGCAGCTGTGAGGAGAGCAGGTTGGAATGGTGCAGGAAAGTGAATGAGAAGCCTATTGCAATAGCCCCAGCAAGAGGCGATGAGGGCTCGGAGTGGGACCCCAGTGAGTTGAGAGAAGGGGATGGGCACAACGGATGGTGTGGAGCCGCAGTCAGCAAGACTTTGCCAATTAATATTGGGGGAAAGGAGAGAACTGGACCCTGCGCTTGGGAGCCTGGGTGCCTGAAACAGGCACATTTGACAGAGAAATGCTTGGTGTGGCAGGGAGGGAAGGGGGAATCATGAGCTCTGTGTGGCATAGGGGATCCCAGTGGTTCTTAGAGGTCATCTGCTCCAACGCCTTATTGGATAGATGAAGACATTGAGACCCAGAGAGGTGCCTCCCTCATATACACACAGCCGCTCTATTAAACACAGACATTATTCTAATGTTCTAAAGGCAGCTAAGGGGCAGCTAGGTGGCGCAGTGGATAGAGCACAGGCCCTGGAGTCAGGAGGCCCTGAGTTCAAATCCAGCCTCAGACACTTGACATTTAATAGCTGTGTGACCCTGGGCAATTCACTTAACCCCCCATTGCCAAAGCAAAAAATAAAATAAAATGATGTAATTCTGGGATTTTTGTGATGAGGAAATGGAAGTCTCAGGAGACAGCTAGCCTTGGGGGCAGGAGAGACCTGGGTTTGAATTCCACCTCTGACGCTTTCTAGACCCATGACTATGGGAGTCATTTCATCCAATCCTCATCTGTAAAATGGGCAAGTAATGCCTCTGGTAGGCTGCTGAGAGGATCACAGGACTAACCACCTCTGTTCAGATCCTTCATTTGATATGTAATAGAGGAGTGGCTGGTGAGAGTTCAGCCCTTATGAGCCAGCCCAGCAGCCCCATCTCGTGCAGTCCCCAAGTGGAAAATTCAGAGTGTTCACAGGAATTGTGTGACTCTTTCCCATTAGAGGAAAGGCTTTTTAGTAGGCTGTGGAGACTGCACACAAAACCCCAACCACTTGACTTCTTTCCTTCTTGGACCCTGCAGGACAGCTCCAAGTCTTTGTGGGAGGAGAAAGCCGGGCCAGCTGCCTGCTCTCCCCACCTGGGCCTTGGTCCCCTGCTGATGCTGTTGTCTGTGCTGTGTGGTGAAGGACTTTTGGAGATTGGACAGAGTAGGCTTTGACCCAGTCAGCTTTGAAGAAGGTGCAGGAAGTGGAGTCCACCCAGAGTTCTGGGGCAGCTGAGACTAGTGAGGAATGCACTGGGCACAGCCTGGGAGAGATTGGTGTCTGCAAGCAAGGGAGGGACCTTCCCAAGTCTTTCTGTTCTGGGACACTTGAAAGTGAGCATGCAGGGCAATGGCTGAGGTTGAGTCCATTTTCCCTAGGGCCCAAGGAGGGAGAGGGAGAGGTTTTGTACTTCTGCTTTTCCAGTATCTTCTTGGTAAATATCCCTTGTTAAAGCTAAGAGGTATTAATTGCTTAAGTGACACCGGGGCACCAATCACTGGGTTAATCAATCAAGCATCTCAGATACTAACTGTAACTGGCGATTGACACTGGGGAGAATACGCCAGAATGTTGGCTCCAACCATCCAAGGACACCCCCAGAGGCCTGAGGGAGGGGCTACAGAGCCAGGTCATTGCAACCTGATTTACCAATGAGAGGCAGAGTTGAGAGAAAGCCCCCCCAGAGCTTATACAGGCTGCAAATGGAGGATGAAACTGAGGCTCATCAAAGGAGGTGACTTGTCCAACATCACATAGGCAAAAAAGCAAGTGGCAGGATGGTGGGAGCTGGGAGGTATGTGACCTTGACAAAGCCTTCAGCCACCCTGGGCTTGTTTCCTCCCATGCCAAAGGAGGGGCTTGGAATTTTAGAGGAGCTGGTGCGTCTGAGAAGCGTGGGAGGAAACTGAGTCCTGGAGAGGTCCTGAGAGCCGTCTGAGCTCACACAGGTTCAGTTAGTGACAGAACCAGATTTCCAACCTGGCCTCACGCTTCAAAGCCTGGGCTCAGCCCAGGGACCCACAAGTCACTGCCCACAGTTCTGCCCCCTGTACAGACCAGGGACATTGATGACAGTGGTAGGGAGGCATGAAGAAGGGGGAGCTGGGAAAATTAAGAAGACTAGTAGGAAAACCATTCAATTTGGAGTTTGGCGAAGTTTGGAGGAAACATCCCTCCCTTCCTTCCTTGCAGAAGTGGTGGACTAGGGGTGCAGAACACTGCATGTATACTCTCAGACTAGGTTGAAGTGAGGCTAGTTTTTCTGAACTACTTTTCCCCTTCCTTTATTTCTATGTCCCTTTTTATTACAAAAGATGACTCTGGGTGGGCATGGGGAAAGGACATATATGTATATATATATATATATATTGTATATATAAATATAAGCATGTATTTGTGTATGTGCATATGTAAAATACATATGTATATGTGTATATATCTATAGCTAATCTCTTCTATGATCCTCACAGCAGCCTTCAAAGGAGATACCAGAGACATCATCATGCACTCTCACTGTCTCTGCTTCTGTCTGTCTGTCTGTCTGTCTGTCTCTCTCTCTCTCTCTGTGTCTCTGTCTGTCTCTCTCTCCATATGAAGGTCATGTGAAAATAAAAGATAAAAAAGGTTTGAGTTTGAAGCTCTGCTGCTCGCTACCAAGTGATCTTGGATAAGTCATCTCCCTTTGATAAGCCTCAGTTCCATCCTCCCTTTGCAGCCTTCAGAGGTTGAGTTTTTACAGGGGCCAGGCCTGGACCCAGGAAATAAAGGAGGAAAGCCTGGGTCCCAGATTAGTCACTGGTCATTAATATAATAATAAAATAATTTTTATTAGGATTAGGGATTAGGAGGCAGCATTTCCCCACTCAAGGCATCCCAGAGGAATTGTTAAGGCTGAGTCAGGGCTCAGTTAGTGAGGAGCCGACCCTTAATTCACTGTCACTGACCTTTCATTTCCTAAGGATTGCCTGAACCCGAGGGCTTCACTTGATGGAGCTGGATGGGGAGTCCAAGGGCCTAGGTTTGAAGCCTGGCTCCACCCCACACGTGACTTAGGACCTCAGCATCCCCGCCTATGAAAGGACAGGGTTGGCTGAGGTTGTCTTTTCTAGCTCTGACAGTCTGAGTCTGAAGGGCCTTGTCAAAGCCTCAGTGTCTCCATCTGTCAAATGGGGGTAGGACGAGAGGAGCTCTAAGGCTCTGCCCAGCTCGGATGGTCATACTTCAGGGGTCTAGGATGCTGTTGTGGAGGGTGGTACAGGGGAAAGAGCCTTTTTAAAAACCTATTATCCTGCGGCCAATTTGGTGGTGAGCTCCTCTGAACTTAGCTAGGCTGGTCCTTGGACAAGACACACTTAGTCCTTGCCTGGGCACTTCCTCTGAGCCTTCCTAGCTCTGCAGGGCCGAAGTTCTGAAGAACTAGGCTGGGTGCCGAAGAGGGGGAGCCCTGCTCCCATGCAGATTGGACGAAGCTTCTGAGGTCCCTTCTACCTTGGAGATTCCGAGTGGGACAGATTCCCCCCTCCCTTTGCCCAGTCCCATGATTTCATTAATGTAAGGAACTTCCAGGTGTGAGAACTCCCTCCACCAATGCAGATATAGATAGAGGACTCCTCGGCAAGGTAATTTACCTTCTTAAGAGAGCTGTCTGGGGTGCAGAGAGATGGATGATTTACCCAAGGTCACTCAGCCATAGGGGTCACAGGCAGAACCTGAACTCAGTCCCCTAGGACTCCCAGGCTGGCCTTCTACCCGTTAAGCAGCCAGGCCATGCTGTTCTCCACCAGGAGAATACTTGTAGTAAAAAGGTGGGCCTCAATGACAAGGAACAGCCGGGGCTTTCCAGGACCATGGGCTCCCAGAAGGAGCCTGGACCCTTCTTTTCCATTTTCTGGGCCAGCTCATCCTTTGTAAATCACCTGAACACTCCGTTCATGACTTTCTAAGAATCACACGATTCTGAGTTAGAAGTAACCTCAGGAAGTGTCTAGTCTAGGGGTTCCCAACCTGGGGTCCTTGACTTGTTTTTTTTTAACCATTTTGATCATTGCATTTTCCTCTGATTGGTTTCCTTGGTACTCCTAAATATTAAAATTACTGGCTTTTCTTCCCCCCATGGAACATTAGACAGAACTGTGGCTCTGAACAATTTTATCTTCCTCTTTAAGAAAATAAAAGGAGGGACAGGGAGACCCATGGGGGAGAGGACAAAGGACAAACATGCTTGCCTGTTCTTGACCCCATCCCAGTTCTGAGCCCCTCCCCCCCCAGGCCCCACTCCCTTTTCCAGTTGTAAGATCCAGAACCTGAGGTCCCCTTGCCCCTGGTCCCTCTAGGGGACCCCATCTGAGGAGCCTCAGTGCCTCTGGCTGTGTCCCCTTGGGCAAGAGAACCCACCTGACCCTCAATTCTGGGAGCAGAAGCAGAGACCCAGAGGGAGCTGCCCCCTGCTTCTCTAGCGGCAGCTGGGGGTGGGCATGACAGGCAGGTTTGTCTAGCCTGATAGAAACAGCAGAGGCAGCAGGGCAGTATGAGCCCCATTTTACAGATGGGAACTCAAAAGACGGTTAGAGGCTTTCCCCAGGGTTACACAGCAAGTGAACCACAGAGCCAAGACTTGAAAAAAGGTTTTCTGACCTCAGGACCAGGGACGGTTCTTTCTGCTGAGGAGTATTATGGCCCAGGCTTGGAAGGCTAGCTCTCCGGCTAAATCTCTTCTCTCCTCAGCTGATTTCCATGGAAATTACTCCATCTACACTCAATGGCTACACTCAGCAGCTCTCTCTTGTCAGCTCTTTGGAATCTGGCTTCCCCGCCCATCATTCTCCTGAAGGTGCTCCCTCCAAAGTCACCAGTGGTCTCCTAATGGCCAAGTCTA
Source organism: Vombatus ursinus (assembly GCF_900497805.2). Taxonomy (NCBI): domain Eukaryota; kingdom Metazoa; phylum Chordata; class Mammalia; order Diprotodontia; family Vombatidae; genus Vombatus; species Vombatus ursinus. The sequence goes on along the minus strand of NW_020953945.1, from coordinate 298,075 downwards.
AAGACCTTTTCTCAGTCCTCATTGTTAGCCTGCCTGCAGCCTTCGCCACTGTTGCCCACTCACTCACTCACCCACTCACCCACCCACCCACTCACTCACCCACTCACCCATCCACTCACCCACCCACTCACTCACTCACTCTAAGCCAATCTTTTCTCTGAGCTTTTGGGACGCCTTTCTCTCCTGGATCTCCTGTCTGCTCTTCAATCTCCCTGCCTGGATCTCTCATGTAGATGACTGTCCCATCTGTTCTAGGCTCTGTCTTTTCTTTCTATGCTCTTACTTGGTGATCTCATCAGCAAATGGAAGGTTCAGCTCTCATCTCTATGCAGATGACTCCTCAATCTATAGATCCAGCCCTAGCCTTTCTCCTGAGCTCTAGTCCCCCATCACCAACTGTCTTGTGGATACGTTGGCTTCTCAAACGTAACATGTCCAAAAGAACTCATCAGCCTTCTCTCCTCTCCCACCCCAAATGTGCCCTTTCTCTACACTTCCCTGTGACTGTTGAGGAAACCACCAGCCTTTCCAACACCCAGGTTCCCAACCTTGGAGGTGGTGGTGTGATTAGGGAGAGATGTGGGAACAGGAATGCAGAACAGCTGCTGGGGATGAGGGAGCTGAGGATGGGACCTTGGTTGATAGCCTGGGAGACTAGGGGAAGAGGGTGGTAAGAGGGAAGGTTGAGGAAGGGCTGGGTGGGAGGGAGGGAGGAAAGGACAAGTTAATTCTGTTTGGGGCATGTTGCATTCTAGACACTAAATCTAGTTCAAAAGGTCCAATAGGCAGTGGGTGATTTGGGACTGGAGCTCAGGAAAGAGACAGAGGCTCCTAGGAATCGATTTGGGAATTGATTACAGAGATAATAACTGAACTCGTGGGGGCTGATGCGACCACTATGGGAAAGAGTATAAAGAGAAAGAGAAGAGGGCCCAGGACACAGCAATGGAGAGTCAGAAGGACTAGTCAGCGAAGTGGGAGGAGGAGTGAGAGAGAGCAGATCAGGACAATCCAGAGAGGAGAAAGTGATCAGCCAGGTCAGGTGCTGCAGGAAGGTTAAGGAGGAACACTGAGAGAAGATTATCGGATCTGACAATTAAGAGATATTGACGACTTTGAAGACAGCCATTTCAGTCGAATGAGAGAGTAAAGGGGAAAGGGGCAGTTGAGAACCGGGGAGCCTAGGAGCAGGGAGTGTAACTCACCAGCCTCGGCATCGACATGGAGAGACTGATACTGTGGCGGTCTAGGAGAACAACCCGTGTATATTCAGGGGCAGTAGGAAGGAGATTGGAGGGGGATTGATTCGTGTGCAGCATGTGTCATCAGCATGATTGGCTGAGGCAGATTCCCCACATGGAGAATTGTGATGACATTTAATAAAGAGAGACTTGAGCATGTGTAGACATTCTGGAATGGGTTCCAGTCTGCAAACTACTGGGTAAGGAGAAACCTTTTTCAACTGGCGAGGTAGCTGGCATGAGCGCCATTTTTAAAAAGGCTCACGTTAGCCTTGGTCCTGTCTCATCTCGCCTCATCTCATCCTATCTCTTTAGCTATATTCTCTTGGTTCGACTCCTTTGTGGACCATTATCTGGAGAGACAAGAGTGTAAGGGAGGAGGCCTTGGGGCCTTCTCTCCAGCAAGGCCGGGTGCCCTTGAGAAACAAGTCCTAATCCTTGGTCCATTGGTTCTTCTCCATTTTAGGCAAAGGGGTTGGAGCCTCTGACCTTGTACATTCAAAAGGAACAGGAGATCGAGGCCCTGAGCTTTCCACCATTTTGCAAAGTCTCTGCTATGGGCTCAGACTCATTTGAGTTCGTTCCATCAGTTTCTGAAGAGCAAACCAATAGAACACAGAGTTGATTTTAGATTTTTTCATATTACAGGAATAATAGGATATTTGATTTCAAAGGGGCCGCAGAGATCATCTAATCCAATGGTGTCAAATTTAAATAGAAGCAAGGGCCACTAAACCACGTGTAAACCTGGACTTCATAGCCAGCTCAGACTATGAACAGGGAGGGACTTTTTAACACCCAGAAGGAGGACTCACCTGCCAGTGACGTGAACTTGGTGGCACTAAGGTCAGATAGGAGCCGAGGTAAGTTTGAGCACACTTTCCCTAAAGACTGAGATGGCCTAGGGAAAAGTGTGTCACCGAGGTGTTGGGAATATTTTTGTTATTGCTGTATCTTTGAAGTAAATATCCCTTCTGAAAAGCTAATTGATGTTGAGGATAAATGGAATCGGGTCACTGGCACCTAACAGTGGAAGAACCTATGGAGTGCAGGCTGGGACAATGGCATTAGAGAAGACATACAGGTTACCCTAGAACCCTGAAGGATGGTGGAGCAGGCGTGGCTCTGGGACGGTGAGGCCAGCTAACACCTGCCACACAGGAAGATACAGAATGAAATAAATAAAAGGTCATTTGCGGGGAGAAGCTACTAGCAATTGGGGGTAGGGGGGTGGTCAAGAAAGATTTCGTGTAGAACCCAGGTCAGACATTGAGTTACATAACCAAAAAGCAGGCCGCTTCAGCACTATTTTCCTCACCTGTCAAACGGTGATAAAAGAAACCCCCAGTTCATGAGGGTGTTTGTGAAGCTTGAATGAGACGAAATCTAGAAGGTGTTTTACAAACATCAAGAGCACGAGATCAGGAGGCCACAGGATGGCAGGAGGCGCTAGGAGGAGGAAAAGGAGGTTCATACAGGGAATGACATGAAGAACGGGAGGGAGAGAGAGGAGGCCACTGAGGAACTTCTTACAGCAACCACTGAAACGTCATTAGGAACTGATTCCCTTTACCACTATCACTAAATAGATGGGGTCCAAGCTCCCAGTTCAGCTCTGGGACCGATGTCCGGAATGTTCTAGGCCTAATTTCAAAGGACCTCAGGATCCCAGAAGGGGGCTCACTGGGGACCTCAGAAGTCATCTGGTCTAAACCCTGACTCTACAGATGAGGAAACTGAGGCCCAGAGACAGGCCTTGTAAGATAGCAGGCTCTCTGACTCCAAATCCAGGGCTCTTTCTATCACCTCCTATGTCCTTCCATAAGCCCTACGTGGAAGGCTTGCCCAGGGTTGCAGATGCCTTCCTCTAGGGAAGGGGTTCTTAACCTGGGCTTCACAGATAGATTTTAGGAAACCCATAAAATTGGATGGAAAAAATACACCTTTATTTTCTGTAATCTTTGGTTTCCTTTGTAAATCTATGTATTTTATTTTACTCATTTAAAAATGTTATTCAGAGAAATGGTCATCCACAGGCTTCACCAGACGTCAGTGAGTTGGGGGTATCTATCGCAAACACACAAAGACTTCCCCCGGCTGAAAGGGGGAACAAGGTCATCCACTGTATCCCAGGCCATGGTCATCGTCTCAGCTTTTGAATCGCCACCGGACTTTGCTGACTCTGGGAGAGAGAGAGAGGCTGACTCGATGCAACTGTCTCACTTAAATCCAATTCACACAAAAGGTCAGACGTCACCCAGTGATGTCAGGCCCGGGATGAAGAATGAGGGATGGAGGACAGAGGGGGGGCTGGGCTCCTCTAGTCCTCCTGAGCAGCCTCTCCCATTCTGACACACACTGGATGCTGGCCATGGTTCTGAATCCCCTTGGATTTCTTGGAAATGGTAGCAATATCACACCATGGCACGTCCCCTACTTTCCTTTTTCCTCTGATGGAGGCAGTACAAGGATTATTAAATGCCATTCCATAGAGGAGAAAACTTTGGTTTAAGAAGGGGCATGACTTGTCCAGCCAGGGTCGCAAGTGTGGCAGAGAGGCCTCTGCCCTGACCCACCAACACCCTGAGCTGTAGCTACACATGCCTATTTGTTCATTTGAAATATGGGAAATTTAGTAGGGAGGGGAGAAAAGGGGTATGGAAGAGAGGGGAAGAGGGAGGAGAAAGGAGAGGGCAATGGGATGGGAGGAAGGAGAGAAGAGGAAGAGAGATCCATGGGAGGGGAGAGTGGGGAGTGAGAAGAGGGAATCTTCCTAACTCAAAATATACAGGATTCCAGTCAGAAAAGTAGGTGGAATTCACAGCCTATGTCTAGACTTAGTTTCCCCACCTATGAAATGGGGATGAAAACCACAGGGATGTTAAGTTGAGAGAGGCCTGAGGCCTTGAGAAACTGCAAGGCCACAGCATTAAAGAGGGAGCCAAGAGTCACCTGAGAAGCCCTCTGGGGTCATAGGAACCTCGACCTAGAGCCTGGGGGAGGTCAGAGGCCACAGAGGTCAACCCCCTCATTTTACAGAGGAGAAAACATGCTCATGGAAGGTAAGGGACTTGCCCAAGGCCACTTGGTTACCCAATGGCCAAGGGGAAGATTGAAACTCAGGGCCTCTGACTTCCCATCCAGGACTTCTCTAATTCCTTGGCCTCCATCCTTGCTTCCATTCATCCTCCCTCTCATCCTTCTCTCTCCTTCCTTGCAACCCTTTCTTCCTCTTCCCTCCCACCTACTGCTCCTCCCATTTCTCCTTTCTCTTTCCATCTCTCCTCCCCCTTCCCTCTCTTCTCTTTCCTCTCTGTCCATCTCTCCTCCCCCTTCCCTCTCTT
>NW_020953945.1:273256-293090 GCF_900497805.2 Vombatus ursinus | reverse complement strand
GGGGGCCCGCCCACCTCCGGGGCCACCCTTCTGATGCTGGTCTTGGGGGCACAACCAATTGACTCAGTGCACTGCAGCTCAAAACTCCTGAGCTCAATGTCCAGCCTCCATGTAGGTGGGATGGCAGAGAAGGGGAAGGAATAATCACTTAAGAACCTACTCTATGCCAGGTACTATGCTAAGAGTTTACAAATATGATCCTCACAACAACCCTACAAAGTTGGTGCTATTATCCCCATTTTACAGTTTAGGCAATTGAGACTGACAAGTTAAATGACTTGTCCAGGGTACGAGAGGCATGAGCCCCCAGTCACTGACTTTGAGATGGAAGAGATCCTCTAGTCTAATCCCCTCACTTTACAGAAGAGGGAACTGAGGCCCAGAGCGGTCAAGTGACTTATCTAGGGTCACCCAGAAAGTATTAGAGGCAAGATTTGAACTCAGGTCCTCTTGACTCCAAAGCCACTGTTCTTCCTTCCTTCCCTCTCCTCCCTTCTTCTTCACCTTCCTTCTATTCTCGGCCTTTCCCTTCTTTATCACTTTTCTCCCTTTTCTTCCTTCCTTCTCTTCCCTTTTTTTCCTCCCTTTCTCCCATGTTTTCGGCCCATCCCCCTCCTGCTCCACGCGTCCTCCTCCCTCCCCCTCCCTTTCTCCTCTTCTCCTTAACTCCTCCTCCTCCCGCCCAACGGTTCACCAGCCCCCCTCCCTCCAGCACCGGCCCCGCCCCTTCTGCAGCAAACCCGCGCCCGGCTCCCCCACAGTCCCATTGGCTACGTGGTCTGCCACGTCTCCGAAGGGACCAATGAGAGGCGGCGGCGCGCGACGGCGGCTTGCGATTGGCGGGCTCGGCCCTGGGGGCCCGGTGCGTCTCTCCGGAGGCTCGAGCGCGCTCCGCCTTAGCCTGGCTGGCGGTTTAAAGATGGCGGCGGCAGCGCTCGTGCCCCGCGTTCCCTGACGGACGGACTGGCGGACGGACGGACGGACGGACGGACGGAACGGCGGACGGACGGGCCGGCGAGCAGAAGGAGCGAGGCAGCGGCGTCAGCGGGAGCGGAGCGGCTTATGCTCAGGTGGGCGGCCGGAGCGGCGGGAGCGGCGGGAGCGGCGGCAGCGGAGCCCGAGGCCGGGGCGGGGAGGGGCGGGAGCGCGAGCGCGAGGGGAGCCGGGGAGGGGGAGGGGCGGCCGCGCGCCCCGGAGGGGGAGGGGAGGGGCGGCCGCGCCCCGGGGCCCGCGCCCCTCCCCCACTGCGGGAGCCCGGGGTCAATGAATGGTGGCTCCGCTGGGGGGGGGGCTCCGACCCGCCTAGGGCTCCCTTTGTGGGCCCCCCAACTTCCCCCCGGCGCCCTCTTCCGCCCCGCCCCCATCAATCCCTCCCCCCGGGGTGTCCCTTCCCCTCTGTGCCCCGCCCCCATCACCCCCCTCCCCGCAGGGCGCCCCCTCCCCCCAGAGTGTCCCCCTCCTCTCTCCGCCCTGCCTCCGTTACCCCTCCCCCCCGTGCCCCCTCCCCTCTCTGCCCCGCTCCCATTGCCCTCCCTCCCTGTCCCCCTCCCTCCCGCATTCCTCTTCCTCCCCTCCTCCCTTCCTTTTCTTTGCCAGGAGGTACTTAATAACTGTCCGTTGAATTGATTTGAATTTAAATTAATTTCTCCAGCCCAGTTTCTCGCCTGGTCTCCGAGTGATCCTGGCCCTGAGTGGGCCGGCGGGGCCTCGGATTGAGCGGGGCAGGGGGGGTCGTCAGGAGCGCAGCTGCCTGGGCCCGGGATCCGGGGGTCCTGGAGCCGGGAAGAGAGCGGCACTGGCATCTTTGTCTTCACTGGCTCTCCCTGAAATCCAGCGTGTCCTTCCCTTAGGAAGTTGTAACTCTGATCCCGAGAAGAGGTCCGGGGCTCCGCCGGCAGCCGAAGGTTCCATGACACCAAAGCGAAGAAGCGGGGAGACCTCTGACATTGATTAGCTCGGTGACTTCACCCCATGCCAGGGTTTTGAGCTGGAAGAGACGCTAGTCCTATGCCCTCATTTTTCAGATGAGGAAGTTCCCTCTGGATCAAACTTTCTCCATCTGTGAAAATGAGTAGGACTAAGTAATCTGTGGTACCCTTCTGCCCTTCTGGAATCATCAGATACAGCTTTAGAGGAGGAAGGGGCCTCAGGCCCTTCCTTCCTAGAGATTTAAGTGATTTTATCTCCACCTCCTGGCTTGCTTCAGGTCCCAGCTACCATCCCACTTTCTGATGGAAGCTCTTGCTTAATGCTAGTGAGTTCCCCCTGTTGATTATCTCCAATTTATCCTCGCATATTTTTTGTTTGCACCTAGTTCCTTTCAAGTGGTCTCCCCCATTAGATTGTGAGCCAGCTCCTCCCCGTCTGAAACTGTCTTTGGCCTTCCTAAAATTTGTATCCCCAACTCTTTGCTTAGTGCCTGGCACAGAATAGTTGCTGAATCCATGCTTATTGGCTGACTGACAACATCTGGGGCAGTATTTTAAATTGCATGGCCGCTTCGGAACCCTCTGTCATCTTCTTTATTTTGCTCTCCTTCCATATTGCCTAAGACCCGGGGCCAAATGCTAAAGCCCTGTCCTGGGAGTCTGGGTGCCTTAATTCTGCCATCATTATTCTGCTTGGCAGTGGAGTGAGCAGGGACCCTCCTCAGGCCTCAGTGTCCTCATCTATAAAATGGTGGACTGGGTAGCAAAAAGAGATATTTTAACACTTTCCACATAACAGCCCTGTGAAATATGTTGCACACCTGTCAACTCCCATGTTTTAAGAGGAGAAAACTTGAGGTTCATGTGAAAGGAATCAGACTCGCCCATGGTTATATAGCTAGTAAGTGTAGAGCATGGATTATCAATCAATCAGTAAGCACTTTGGTGCCTGCTACGTACCATCCTCTTGCTAAGCACTGGGGATACAGAAAGAGGCATTAGTCCCTGCCCTCAAGGATCTTGAAATCTAATGGGACACACAACAAGAAAACAGATATGTATAAACGAGCCACATACTGGAAATAAATGGAGGGAAAGCGCTGGAATTGGGATGGGTTGGGGAAGGCTTCCTGTAGAAAGTGAGATGTTAGTTGGCACTTAAAGGAAATCAGAGAGGTCAGTGTTCCAAGAGTGAGGGACAGCCAGAGAGAATGCCCAGAGCTGAGAGATGGAAGGTCTTGTTTGGGACAGCCAGGAGGCCTGTGTCACAGGATCAAAGACCACAGGGTGAGGAGTAAGGTGTAAGAAGATTGGAACAACAGAGGGGGCAGGTGATAAAACGGCTTTGAATGGCTCCTGGAGGCAATAGGGGGACATTGGGAGTTGATTGAGTAGAGAGTGATACTGTCAGTCCTGAGCTTTAGGAAAATCACTTAAGTGGCTGAATGGAGGATGGACTGGAGTAGGGAAGAACTTGAGGCAGGAAGACTCATCAGTAGCTACTGCATAGTCCAAGGAGTGAGGTGATGGTGTGTACCAGGGTGGGGGCAGTGTCAGAGGAGAAGGGGGGCATATTAGGGGAGATGTTACAAAGGTGAAATGGACAGGTCTTGACACGATATTGGATATGGGAGTAAGAGATAGTGAGGAATTCAGGATGACTCCTGGATTTGGGAGCCTGAGGGAGTGGAAAGATGGTGATGTCTTCGACAGTTGGAGATGTGAGATTGGAGGTCAGCAGAGATGTTGGAGCAGGATGAGTATATTTGAGAATCATCAGCATGGAGATGATATTTAAATCCATGGGGGTTGATGAGGTCACCCACTGAAATAGAAAAAAAGAAGGTCCAGGACAGAACCCTGGGGGATTCTTATGCTTACAAGGTGCAGTCTGGACAAGGATCTAGTAAAAGAGACAGAAGCTGTGTTCAGATAGGAAAAGAACCAGGAGAGAAGGGTGTCCCAGAAACCTAAAGAGAAGAGAGTATCAGGGAGTGGTCAACAGGGTCACAGGCTGCAGAGAGGTCAAGGAGAATGAGGATGGAGAAGAGGCTGTTGGTTTGGCAACTAAGAGACCATTAGTAACTTTGGAGAGAGCAACTTCAGTGGAATGGTAACGTTTAGAAGCTGGATTGTAGGAGGTTAAGGGAGCAAGAGGAGAGAAAGTGGAGGTACCTATTGTAGACAGCCTTTTAGAGGATTGTAGCTACAAAGGGCAGAAGAGATCTGGGACTAGAGTCCCGGCCTCCCGGTTGTTTAAGCCAGTATTCTTTTTACATGCTGTGTTTTAAGGGCTCTATCTAAAATTGCAGTGCCAGGGCTAATTGATAACATTGGGTTTGTTCAATGAATTGTCCAGTTTTAGTTCTGCTTTAAGCACATGAGGTGAGGGATCAGGGTTTTAGCACCAAATCTTTTGTGATTCCAACTTCTACAAAGGAAAAAAGCCTTTTTTTTCCCCTGAGCTCCTTTGATGAAAACTGAAAGTCTACATTGGGGAAGGCCTACCGAAGAGACCATTTAGGACCTTTCAAAAGAATTAGGATCGTTGGTTCTGACGTAGACTAAGCAGAATAAAAAGACCTTTTACCCCAGTGAGACCGTAGTAAAACAATTTTAAAGTCATCAGAGTAGGTTCTCAGAGCCTCCTGGGTAGAGTACCTTCACATAGGTTTGATGTTTGTGCCTTTTGGCATTTGTATTAACCTGCTGCTTGGTTTGGATTGGCCCTGCATGGTTGAATGAACCAAGGACCCGTTTGGCCATTTCCATATAGATGCCTCCCTGTATTGGATCGTAATGGATATGTATAAGCTAGTTTTCCTTACATATATAGTGATGGAAAAAAGCCAGTATAAAACCATGGGTTTGTAAAGGTTACGTGTTTGCTAAATTATTGAGTCTAGCAGTTTGTATAGTTTGTATTGCTAGGCTTAGAGAAGATGATGTGTGGTTGTTGAAGAGAATGGGAAAGGCTATAAGAGAGGGAGGTCTGAGTTGTTCATCTATGGAAAATCTTTGGAAGGGCATTTCTCATTTAGAATAACAAATTTCAAATTACTCAGTGGGGGTATGGAAATCTCACTTTGGTGCTAATGAGGTATAATTTTCACAGATTTGTCCTTTGGCCCAGGTTTGGAGATTCAGATAGTTCAGAACTTTTGTTTGATTCAGATCTTACTTGGAAAAGATCTGTGTGCTAATACAGAATTGCAGCCCCTGAAATAGTCTTTTTGAGTTGCCCATGAGGAAAAAAGCAATCATTTCCGGCCTGTTAGCTGACCTGGCGATAAGCCTCCCCCACACATACTTAGGGTGGGTTGTGAATTACTTGGTACAAGGCAATAATGTTGATGGCTTCATTTTGTGTCAGCAGTGAGCTTACCATTGCTTCTCCCGATACTAAGCTGATTCAGAAAGGCTGGTCTTGATCAGATGAAATGGGATTGAGCTGGTTTTCCACTCTGAGTTTTCTGTCAATTGAGTGCTGTATTTCATGCCATACACATGTTTTTCATTCCTCTCTTGTGTTTTTAATTCTGTGGTTTTTAAGAAAGGCTGTTACTGTGGAAACATGCCACTGTTACAGCTCTTAAAGAGCACACTTCTATGACTGTAAGAGATATTGCAGCAGCTGTTGGTGTGGGAAAGGAGAGCATTTCAACAATCATTCACCAGTTGAAAACAAAAAAACAGTGCTAAAAGCTGACATTGTTGTAAAACAACCTAATTCTCAGAAAACAAGCCAAGGACCTTTCTAGGGACTGGGCTGTATGTATTGAAGCCTCTGCAGTGTGGCTGTGGCATAGGTTTCTTGAAGTTGGAAGAATGTTAAGACAAATATAAATAACCGCTAACCAAGGGAAGAAATGTTTGTCTTAGGAAAGACAATACAAAAACTGGAATACCGATGACTATAAAGGTAATGTTGACCAGTAACTGGAAAAAGAGTGATTTTTTTCCCACTGTATAAAAGTCACTCTTTCATTCAGGGTTGTACCAAAAACCCTTGTCAAAAGAAGTCCAGGTGAGACTGTAAGATCAGATTGTATTATGTCCACTGACTTCTTGCTCCCACAAAGCCTAGAGAGCTTGTCCCCGTGGAAGAAATGATGTTCTTACATACATATAGCACTGTACTTCCTGAGAAACAGGATGTATCCAGGATATTATGAAGTGAAGATGGAATAATTTCAACATGACCTTGAACCAAGCCATGCATTACATTTATATTTAGCACTTACTGTGTTCTGGGAACCGTGCTCAGCACTTGGTACAAATGTTATTTCATTTGATCCTCAGGTACTGTTATGATCCCCATTTTACAGAAAAGGAGACTGAAGCAGACAGGTTAAGGGACTTGCCCTGGGTCACGTAGGTAGTATGACAGAATTTGAACTTGAGTCTTCCTGACTCAAGGCCCCTTGCTATATCCTGTGCCACCTAACTGCCTACTTAAATTTATCTAGGAGATAGAGGCGAATGTGTTTCATTGGCCTAGAATCTCGCGCAATTTAAATCCCATTTCGCGCATATAGGCAACACTTAGAAAAAAACATACTTTGGCTCAAGTGCCTGCTGTGTTTGAGAAACTGCTCAGCACGGGGGATATGATACCAAGAAAGGCAGCAGATATGCCAGGAACTCCCAGTCCAGTGGAGGAGGCAACATGCAAAGAAGCATGGACACAAACTCCAGACAGGATCAGTTGGAGAAAACCCACAGAGGGAAGGCCCTGGTATTAGAGGAAACTGAGAGAGGCTTCTCATAGAAGGTGAGATTCTGGTTGGGACACGCAGGACGGCCAGAGTCTGAAGATGGGCGAGCTTATTATGGCAGGCACAGCCAGGAGGCCAGGGTCACTGTCAGAAGACTGGAAAGGTGGGAGAGGGCCACTTTGAATACCAGAGAGGGAGATCCTGGAGGTGTTAGGGAGCTGCTGGAGATTAATTTGACAGTTGAGAGCCTTGTGGCAGGCAGACCCACCAGTAGCTGTTGCAATAGTCTAGGCATGAGATGATGAGGGGCAGTGTCAGAGGAGGGAAGGGGGCATATTCAGGACGTGTTGGGAAGGGAAGGTGAGATCAACAGGTGTTGGCAATAGATCATAGGTTAGGGATGAGAGCGTGAGGATTCCAGGATGATGCCTAATCTCTAGATTACAAGCATAGGTCATGGGGAGGATGTTGGCAAGCATTATCCTGAGGAGTACTGAGAAGTTAAGAAGAGGGGAGGGTGTGGGAGGAAAGATAAATGAGTCCAGTTTGGGATTTGACAGACATCTCTTTGAAATGGCCAGTAGGCAGTTGGAGATAGGAGTCAGGAGGTTAGGAGGGAGATTAGTTTGCGAATCACCAGCATCAAGATAATTAAGTCCATGGAAGTTGATGACATCACCAAATAATAATCTAGAGAGGGAAGAGAACAGGACCTAGGACAGACACCCACAGTGTTAAGGGGGAGACCTGGGTGAAGGTCCAGCAAGGGAGACTTGGGAAGAGTAGGCAGGTAGGTGGGAGGAGAACCAGGAGAGTGTGTGTCATGGAAGCCTCAAAGAGGAGAGGGTATCAAGGAGTGGGTGATTGCCAGTGAACCATAGAAGAACTTTTGGAGAGAGCATCATCAGGTGAATGAAGCTAGAGTCCAGATGCTAGAGAAGAAAGGAAAGGAAGTGGAGACATCTGATGGAGGTGGCCTTTTCAAGGAGTTTTAAGTTGAGATTTAAGATGTTTTTAGGATCTCTACCTTGAGACTTTCATTAGGCATTTGGAGGTGAAAGTCTGGAGGTTAGGACTGAATAAGCAGATCTGAGAATCATCAGATTATAGGTAGATATATGTAGAATCACCACAGATTGCAGATCACAGCAAAACGAGGTTATATTAAATTTTTGTTAAATGTAAGGATGTGAAGTTTGTCATAAGGCAGTACTCTCAATTAGTTAACTTTGTCCCAGTCTCTTTCTGATCACAATTGAAGCCTCTCCAGGTTGGTAGGACCTGCTGGTTTCTGTTGGCTGGGATAGTCTTCAAGAACCCAGAGTCACTTTCATGCCATGGTTTGTCCTGACTCATTAGATATGGGGGCAATGAGGCTGCAGGTTCCCCAGGCTTCCTTGACTGTGCCATCTCCTCTTATATCCCTTGTCTTATCCAAACTCCTAGCCTTTCTTCCACTCACTGTCCTCTCCTTCAGCTCTTGGCAGTGTGGCTTACCATCTGATCAATCACGTGAAACTGCTTTTTCCAAAGTTACTTGTGGTGTCTTAACAGCCACTGCAGAAGATCATGGATTTAGTGCTAGAATCTGATGGTTTTTGTTTTTCATCTGCATCCTTTTTCTCTTGAGCACCCATTCTTTCTGGATATTGCTGGGTTTTCATGAGACTGCTCCTGTCTGATCGTTCCATCTTTATCCTCGTCGAATCCCCAGAGTGTGAATATCCCCCAGAGGTCTCTCCTAGCCCTTTTCTGACTTGGTGATCTCATCAGCTTCCATGGATTCATGTATCTGTTTACCTTGGCCCCAGATTTGTAGATCTACCCCTGGGCCTTCTGAGATCCAGCCTCAAGTTGCCATGTGCCTATTAGACATTTCCCTCCAGATGACTAAAGGCATCTCATATTTACCATCTGTAAAACAAAACTCATTTGCCCAAACTCACTTCTCTTCTGAACTTCCTTATTTCTGTGGACACCCCACTGGAGATAGCCTAGGAGCCTAGGAATACCAGGCTAGCCCTTCAAGCTACCCCCCCAGGAAGCAGCAACCCCCATGGAGATGCCGCTTGGAAGGTGCCAGCAGGACTGACGATTGAGCTGGGAGAGAAGGTTCTTGGACCCAGCATAGGAACAGAGTGACTACCAGGAGTGGATACAGCTTTCTCGGTGGAGATGCTCCCTCAGGATTTCGAGGCCTTTCCCTCTAACTTGCAGCTGAAGTCTGTGGCCTTCTTAAATTAGTCAGCCCCTTGAGAGCAGGGACTGTCTTTTCTGCTTGTGTCCCCAGTCCCCAGGGTAGGACTTGGTGCTCAGTCAGTGAATTCATTCTAAGATCGGGGTCATTCTGAACTCCACTTTTTCTTTTTCCCCATCTATCCAATCAGTAGCCAATTCTTATCGATTCTACCTCCCAGCACCTTAGTTCATGCCTTCGTCTTCCCTCCCTCCTGACTCAAGTCTATCCTTTCCTCTCCTCTCCTCCCTTGACACCCACTGCCAAAGGGTTTTTCCTAAAGTACCAGTCGATGTCACTCTGCCTGTAACTTCCCCTGGCCTTCAGAATAAAAAGTAAATCCTGCTTGGCATTCGCAGCCCTTCACAGGCTAGTTAGAGCCCACCTTTCCAGGCTTATCACTTCCCTACGTGCACAAAGGTCCAGCCCACCTTGCTGTTCCTCAGACATGATGTTCTGGGCCTGGAATGGGCTACCTCCTCAACCTCTTCTCTTAGAACCTCTGGCTTCTTTGAAAACTCGGATGACACTGAAGTGCCATGTTCTATAGGATCCCCCCCCCCCCCCGTTACTTTGCATGTACTTTGTACATATCCTGTATTCCCGTCCCATCCCCCCCCCATGTGAGCTCCTTGAGGGCAGAGGCCTTTTTGTATCCCCAGTGCCTGACACATCGTAGGCACTTGAAATGTTGTGGTCATAGATTGTGTGCCAAGTTCACCGGAAGCTGAATGAGAGAATGGGTTTGGGGCAGCAACATTTAGCCTCTGGTTGGCTCTCTAGAGGAAAGTACCTACCAGATGGGGCAGTAGCACATCTTTGTTTGACTGCTGCATGATTTTGTTGGATACAGCGATACACATAGTGGAGAAATACAGAAGGTATGCTACCTGCTCTTGAGGAGTTCCCTCTTAAGTCGGGGAAGCCAACAACTTCATTCTGTATTCCTGTTCGTAACTTTTTATGCAAGTACTTCTTAATAACTCTCAAATGCTCTCACAGTTCTGTTAGGTTGAACACATTTATTTAATGGCTGCTACGACCCCCCCTCCTTGCTAGGCATTGGTGGGCAGTATGAAGGCTTTTGTAATGGTCTGAATGCAAGTCTAGACTCTGGCTTGTGTAAAACCTAAGTTTGGTGTGGGTTTACAGCCATTTTTCTATATGAGTATTTATGTTTGTGTGTGTAGGAGAGAGAGCTTGTTTTGAGAGCGTAGTCTGTATTCAGAACAGCTTGGTGAATGTGTCCCCTGCCCTCAGGAAGCTTGAGGTCTAGCCAGGGAGACAAATCATACTCACATGATCAGTTGAGTTATAGTTTAAGACAGCAATTGGGCAAATATAGTCATGAATGAAATGATAACTGCTCATTTAGTAACTGCTGTCCTGCTGAACTGGGGAAGAGTTAATAGGCCTGTCAGTGTGTGTACTTAAATCAAAGTCTTGGCTTGTCAGTAATATGAACCCCAAATCTGTCTTAACCTAGAAAGAATGAATTTCCCCCCCAAAAAAATTATTTTGTAGTGTTTTATCCCAGGGAAATGTAAAGTATGACTTGTGTGAAGTATGACTTGTAACTGTTCTGCTATTATGTTCTGCATTAAGCTCTGGGAGCATTTTAATGATTTGTTTTCTCTTTCCTTCTCTAAAGTATTCTAAGGCATCCTAAATCCACCCTACTGTAAATCAATTCTGTGACTTGTGAGTAAGAAACAAAGTAATTGTAACTTTGGACTTTGGCTGTAATCTGTGTTCTGGAGAAAGAAGAGGGAGGACTTTCTAAAAATGCCAAACTGAACTTATACCGAGTGCTGTGAGTGTGTCCATGTGCCTAGAAGAGTGTTAGAAGCTGTGAATGGGGCTCGGAGAGGGAAGAGGTTAAAATACAAATCGTTGTCATCATCAGACAGCACGTGCTGTACCTGTTGTAATTATTGGCTGTGTGGCGTTCCTTTTGTTAAATATTTCAGCCAATTGGTGACATTTTTTAACAATTTCTTTGCAGGTTGAAAGAAGAAAAGGCAAGGACTGAAGAGCTGCTCCCTCCACCTAAGTCTTCAGCTGTTTAAGCTGAATGCATTGTGATTTCCAATAATTGAGACAGTGATTCTAAAAGCTGTCTACATTAATGAAAAGAACAATGTAGTCAGCTTAGCTAAGTCATCAGTGTTGCCTATTGACTAACTTGATGGATTTTTGCATGTTAGGAGAGTAGATTGATATAACTTGAAGTTTTTGTTCTTTTAAAGTGGTTATTTTAAGAGTATTTAAAATATGGAGACATTGGAAAGCATAGCTCCTCTCCAGCAAGAGTTGACAAGAGAATTGATTGTGGAAAACCACCTTTATCTCCCGCCACTGCCTCCTAGCGAAGAGCCTCCACCACCTCCCCTGCAAACGTCCAGTGACGCAGACGTAATGGACGTTGGCTCTGGTGGTGCTGGACAGTCAGATACCCCTGCTGGGGACATGTACGCCCACTTCGGACCCCAGCTTCTCACCAAAGGATCTGCTCCCTACAAAAGCCGCCTCTGCATAGACCCAGACAACTGCGACCTAAGCCCGAGAACAGCTCGCCACGCCCCTTTAGTCCGAAAATTCATCCCAGATCTTAGGTTGCTTAAAGATGTCAAGATTAGCGTAAGCTTTACAGAAAGCTGTAAAAGCAAAGACAGAAAGGTTCTCTATACTGGGGCGGAGCCAGATGATAAAGCTGAGGCAGCTTTTAGTATAAATGATGTCAAAGGAGATTTTCATGTGTGTCCTTTTGATGGTAGTCATGGGAACATAGTAGGAGTAGTGGGTGAAAGTGTAGACAAGAGGGATGAGGAAAATGAGATTGATCAGGAAAAGAGAGTGGAGTATGCAGTGCTGGATGAGTTAGAAGATTTTACTGACAATATGGAAATAGAGGAAGAAACAGGAGGGTTCACAGCTAAAGCAATTTCTCAACGAGATAAAGTGGATGAAGACACCTTGAATTTCTCCTATGAGGTATGTCTAATTACCTTTCTGGCTATTAGAGAAATCTGAAAAAAATCATTCAGGGGTTGCATTTACCTTTTAGAAGCCAACATTGCAGAGGAAATCCAATTTTCCCTACTCTGCGTAATGGGATTTTTTTTATTTAGGTAAAGAGGAAATTAGAGGAAGGATTAAAGTTTTATCAAAACTCTTAGAAAAAGTTGTCACTGATAATTTTTCCTTTTTTGGGCCAGTTTAAACAAATAACCCTTTCGGAAGGTGCTGCTGTGGACTGTGCATCTGTGGTGTGTTTGACTGATTTGTGGCTTGAGTGTGTAGTGAGAGATTTCATTGAATTTGTCTTTCAGATGATCTTGAATCATTAAATGGAGATCCAGTGACCACATTTGAAAGCTGCCATGTATCTTTCTCTTACTTTGCTATGATCTTTTAAGAGTGATATTACATTTGCCAATGGAATAGTCAATAGTATCTGTTCTTGAGGAGATGGTAGCCCTCGGATAGAATGTCTGATGGATAGAGTATTTTGCAGGATGATTTTGACAATGATGTGGATGCGCTTCTAGAAGAGGGTCTTTGTGCCCCCAAAAAGAGGAAGATCGAAGAGAAATATGGAGGGGAGAGTGATCACCTGTCTGATGCAGAAACAACTGTGCAGCCAATGATGACCAAAATAAAGACTGTTCTGAAAAGTAAGCTCCTTCTTAAGTTTAAAATCCCTCTTCTGAAGGTAGTAGAGGACACAACCAGCTGTGACTGGGCCTATTAATAGGGTCATGTTTATGGTGTGCTTTTACTGTGTTTGGGCACATTAGACCACGAAGACTTTATTTCTAAAATGGTGCTCCAGCTAGGTTGGGAGGATCACAGGCTCCAAGATTGAGTGTTGGTGGGCCTCCAAGCCCATCTAGGCCAACTCATTTTACAGATGAGGAAACCCAAGGCCAAGAAGAGCATTAAATAGGTTGTAGCAGAAGAAAGATTTGAATGGGGCTTTGTGCTTTTTTCCATTTTGTCTTACAGTGCAGAGATGGACTTGAGGCAATCCAGGCTCCTTGTCTGGGAGAATAAAGTCCACCCTTGGGGAGCTGCTGGAGGCTCCTTAAAGGTCCTTGAAGAAGCATGCGCTCTTTCCTTTAACTGGCATGCTGACTCATAGCAAACAGGCTTATTAAATACTCTTGGCCATTGCTTTTATGAGGTCTGGAGAGTAGCTACCAAAGTCTGAATCGCAGCCCGCAGGTGGAAAATGGGTCCAGAAAAAAGGGTTCCTCACATTTGTTCCCTGAAAGGAAGTTAAAACTGGGGAAGATGCAGTTGTATGGGCTGTCAGTTCATGGCTATGGGGGTGGAATGAAAGGCCAGCTGGAGTGAGAGGCGGATCCTCTTCATGGATGTTAGAGTTCTAGAACTGCCTCTGAATTTAGCATGTGACCTCAACATTAGCTGCCCGATCTACACAGTGATTCTCATGGTCCCCGGAATCATCGAGAGAGTACGGGGCTAGCTAAAAGCAGCTCTTCTCCTGTCCTTTGGCACCAGTTAGGGTTAGTACTTGAAAGCAAGACTCTTTTCCCTCATTAGCCACAGTAAGGCAGGTGATCCTTAAAGTCTCTCTTGTCCACCAGATCCTAGGCTTCCTCTAACCGCGTTTCCAAAGCACATCAATATCTTCTCGGCACGTGTGACTACATTCAGTGTAAGCATACAGAAATGACAACTCAGGTGCTGCTAACTGTAGGTCTGCTTTGTGTTTCTGTGAAACACATTCTCTTGGGACTGCGTTATAATGAGCCTCCATTGAGTGCAGTAGGCTTTTCTCCCCACAGTTATTATTGTTCTAGTTACAAAGATCATCAGAATGGCACTTTAACTGAAGCTTTCTTTGGAGGTTTTAAATATTTCCTGTGCTTCTGTTCATATGCTTTGTGGAACTCAGATTCCATCAGGTCTGACCAAACTGGAAAGGCTTAGATTTGGGGTCCAGATTTTATGTTGTCTGAAGACCCAAGTGATTATAGTAACTTATCCGACTCTCTCTGGAGGTGTGGAGGGATCCCATCTGGGTAGTGAGTCTAAGGAGTACGTGAAGGAAATTGCAGATCTTGCCTGCCCCTGCAAGCAGCAGGTTTTAGGGAAAGCTTGACCAGGTTCGTGCTTAACCCAATAGCCTCTTCTGCCAGAAAGCTATTATGCAGAAAACAGTTATGAAGGATTTGATTAGCCCTTTATTTTTGATTGTCCATGAAAGTAGGAAAAAAGTCACACTTTTTTGGTCCTAAATTGGTCTTTATAAATCAGTAATTTTGAGGTGATTTTCAAAATTGTAAAATGAGGGAAAATAGTATCAGTAAAGTAAAATAACTCTTTTCATCCTAATCTTTGAGGGTGAGGAGATGGTGTGTGCCAACCGAAGAAACATTCGAATGAAAAATATCACAGTTTAGAGCAATGGTGTTAAACATTTCCCGATTAACATTTTAATCTGGTTGGAGTTTTGCCTGAAGCTGGAGGCCTGGCCATGAGTCTGACACATCTGGTTAGGGGCTACAGGAGAAAGCAAAAGAATGCTGAGATTGTAGTGAGGAGATTTTGAGTTCCAGTGGTTTACTAGGCACTAGCTGTGTGGCCTCGGTTTACTCCCATCAATGAAGAGAGTGGTACTTGGGTCAGTTCTTCTCACTGGGTTGTCAGGTGAGCGTTTTGTGAACAGCACTCAGAATATGAAGACTCATGAAAATCAATAGGTATAGGTTTGTGGTTTGTCTCTATACAAAAATTTTAAAGTTCTTTTTTATCGGATTTAATTAAATGAACATTTTCTTTAAAAAGCTAAAGCTTCAAGTAATTCCAGGATTTTCTTGTCTTTTTATAAAGGCCGTGGCCGCCCGCCTACAGAACCATTACCTGATGGATGGATCATGACATTCCATAACTCTGGAATTCCTGTCTATCTGCATAGAGAATCTAGAGTTGTTACCTGGTCCAGACCATACTTCTTAGGAACAGGAAGCATAAGGGTAGGGGGTTTGTTGGTCATTGGTAATGTAAAAATTTAATTTTAATTGTGTTTAGAAAGACTGAAATCACCTTCATTAGTTTTTGAAGTGAGAGCTATAAATGCTCAAATTTAGAATTGCATGTTTTGGAAAATTTTCGTTTGTAGCTAACCAGAGTCCAATAAGAGAAATCAGATTTTCAGAACTCACCTTATGCAGATCGTGTGCTGGAATTCATGAAGCATCACTCTTTTACTGTCTGTCCAGAAACATGATCCTCCCCTGAGCAGCATTCCTTGTCTACATTATAAGAAAATGAAGGACAATGAGGAAAGAGAACTCAGCAATGACATCACCCCGATTGGGGATGCCTCCCCTATCAAGTCCATGGAGAAGGCTTCTGAGCTGGACAGTCAGACTGAGGAGCCAGACTCCACAGCAGTGGACTCTGGGTCCCTCGATGAGAAAGAACCTCTAGGGGGAGACACAGCCCAAGGAGCCTTAGGACAAGTTAAGGCCAAAGTGGAAGTGTGTAAAGACGAATCTGTGGGTAAGTCTCCAGTCAGTCTGTAATCATTAATAAGGGCCTGCTTTCTGTAAGGTGCTGGGCTTGGAAAGAAGGGGAAACGGCATGTCTACAGATGTTGATACAAAGTTATTATGGGGGGGGAATGGGGCGACTGGGCGGTGGCCTTCACTGAAGTCAGGCTTCTGAGAGGGCAGCTAGGAAGGGCAGAGTTGCCAAGATGAAGGCTGCACAGGAAGCGTCCTGGATGGAGAAGAGTAAGCAGGCTGGGCTAGGAGGAGAATACTGTATAATGTGCAGTAATCCTAAGAAGGTGGGCTGGAGTCAAGTATTGAAGGGGTCTGTGTTTGAGACTAGACGTACTAGTAAGTAGTGGAGTGATATGGGCTGATTTATACTTTAGGAAAAGAATTTCCACTATATAGAGAACAGAGTGGAAAGGAGAGAGATCAGAGCAAGGGAACAGTCTTTCATTGAGAATGGAAGGCAGCAGCAGTCTAAGAGAGGTGATGAAAGCCGGCCTGTCTGGTAGGGAGTGTAGACGAGATGTTGAGACTAAGATTTGGCAACTAGATGAGTTTTGCCAGATGGCTTTTTCTTCCTACCTCCTTAACCCTTTTATTTAAGGAATAGCTGGTAGGTTAAAGGAGAGGGGTATGATATATTTGGAAAAGGAAGGCGTGCTTTTTTATTTTAATTTAAAAAAAAAAACTTTTTTAATTAATGGGATTGGAGGAGTTGAAAGCTTCAAGGTTATTAACCTGGGTGGATGACTTGGAAGGTTGTTAGTGCCCTTGCCAGAAATTGGGAACACAGGAGGAGGGATTTGTTTGGCAGGAAAAAGGAGTCCTGTTTTGGACCATGGTGTGAGATGCCTATTGAATCTCTAGGCAGGTGGTGCCCAACAGATAGCTGATAATGCAGAACTGGAGCTCAGTAGAGACTTGAGCTAGACATGGCCATTGTACTCACAGACCTGGTAGTATCCATGAGAAAGAAGCCCTCTGAGAGGGCCTTGGAGTACACATACCGACAGTTAGGAGGTGGAGTATGGATAGTGGTCCTACAGAGGAGACGGAGAAAAGGCTTGACACACAAGAGGGGAATTAAGCTTATGGGCAGCTTGTTAAGCATTAAGAGATGATGTGGTTGTAGATCACATTTCTGTAGTGCTGTGGAGTTTACACAAAGCTTCCTTTGCAAACCTCTAAGTTGAGTCTGGATTTTTCAGAGGCCAAGGTTACAAGCAAATGGCAGAAAAAAGCATTTAAACCCTGGTCTTCTGACGTCATGGCCAGTGATCTTTGTACTCTTTATCTACTATGTCACCTATCACTTGGAAGTATGAGAAAATTCACTGGAATAAGATTATTGTCCCTCCAGGGAGGGACTCTCATTGTGATGTAAGGGTGATTCTGGATTCTCACATGTGATGCCAACAGAAGGCAGCACTCTACCATGCTGGAAAGGTGTCGAGTGTGGGCCTGTGGGTGAGCTTTTGGAACACCAGCCTGCTGATTGTGGGCATCCGTGAAACAAAAGAAAAATACAGGGTGCCCTTATTCAGTCCCTTGTTGAGACTCAAGTCCATCTCAAGAATTGCTATAAATGTGGTTTAAGCTTTTGATATTCTGATTGTGACCTCCTTGTTTGGAGGCACGACCCATTAATCTTGACATTGTTAACTGTCATTGAAAACAGAAGAGAGAAGGGAGTTCCAGCAAATCAGAAAAATGGCTTGTAGCCTCTCTTTGGAGACAAGTAGTAGGAGTTGGTAGAATTGGTTTCTTCGTGAAGCCAAAGGCAAGAAGGAGCATTATTTCATGGGAGAGAGGCTGATATGGTGGGGAAATTCAATTAATAATTTGCTAAAATAAAAATCTAAGTGTCAAACTACAAGGAAGAAATGAGAGAATCATTTGAGTGAGGTATGCTTTTGAGACAATACCAGATTGACCTGTTTAAAGAATATATTGATGATGAAACAAGAAATGGACAAAAGAACAGACACTGACAAAATACTCATTTCCTAAGAAGTTACATAGGTCAATTCAAGCAAGGTCAGAAGAATGTAGAAGCTGCCAGTAAATACTTACTCTTCTCTCCAAGTGGAAAGATGGCCGCCAAGGGCAACAGAAGCTTAAAACATGAGCTTGGTTGTTTAATCTTACAGAGGACATTCATTGGAAGATTATCGATACTATTGCCTCATAAAGTAACTCAGCTAAAAGCAGTGGTGGGGAAGACAAGTCTGTAGAAAGCTTGTTGAAAGACCTAGTTGAGCTTGTTGTTCAGTCATTTCAGTCACTCACATCCAACTCTTCCAGACCCCATTTGGGGTTTGTGTTTGTTTTGTTTTCTTTTGTTGTTGTTTTTTGGCAAAGATCCTGGAGTGGTTTGCCATTTTCTTCTCCAGCTCATTTTACAAATGAGGAAGCTGAGGATAACAGGGTTAAGTGACTTGTCCAGTGTCACACAGCTGGTAAGTATCTGAGACCACATTTGAACTCTTCCTGACTCCAGCCCTGGCACTCTTATCAACTGCGCCACCTATCTCTGCCAAAGACATTTAATTTAAGGATGAGGTGAAAACAACAGCAGAAAAAAAAAATGGAAAAGATCTGCAAATAGTTCTGTTGTTCATTAGCAGCCACTATTTATAAAGAGAAGTAGAAACAACATTAAAGAAAAGAAAGATGGGAAGAGCAGCTAATTTGACCAAATATGGAGGAAGAAGGGGAGGGGTCACAGTGGGATTGATTTTTCAGTGTATCTGAAAGAGAAGTGTCATAAGCAGTGCTTGGAAAAGATTATAAGCCAAAAAGGTAACCGAGAAACTATTAACTCCCAATCCATATGCCTACTTTTTCATACCTACAGAGTCTTTTAGAATACTCTTCATGTATCGAATGCATCCTTGATAAAGACAAAGGGAGGGAATAGACAGGTTTCCCAAACAATATTCAAAGCAGTTGACCAGAAGGGGCAGAATACAAGATCCCATTGGACTCGTTTGTTTAACTGTGAAAAAGAATTTGTTTCTATAGAACAAAATGCCCCGTAGAAGGCCCTCCAAAAAGATGTCTCACGCATAAGTCAGAATTGTTACAAGCGTCTTGGGAAGGTGTTAAAATAGAGAGCCTTGTTTAGTGCTCTGCTTATGGACATCAGTGGAAGGATAAAACAAGGAGATGCCTGTCTGCCAAAGGTGTTTGCAAAGAGTGTGGAGCACAGTCCATGTTCCTACCTTCTCCATCTAACACACATGGGTGCACCTGCATGTTGATGTTAAAAGAGTGTGTGTGTGTGTGCACAAGCCTCCTTAGATACATACCTACCAGTCAGATAACCCTGAGTAATAGCTGTGTGCTGTGTCTTTACAGCATAATAGGTTCATTATTTTAGGTTTGGTCCCTGACAGATTGGGGTTAGTGGACTTTGGGGTGACCGAATTTTTTCATTCACCATTTTAAAATGTTAAAGAGGGAAAAGTCGTTTACTTGAGAGCCATCCTGGATGTAACACACTTATTCCACAGAAACTCGTGTTGTAGTTTTCACTTCCAGATATTCCTCTCCCTTTCCGCTACCTAGTGAGACATCCCTTAGGACCAAATTGACCTGCATCCATATGAATAGAATTGGACAAGAAGTGCATTTTCCCACATGCCCTGCCCCAGGCCCTGCAAAGAAGAGGGGCCAGAAGTGCATTGGTTTCCTCGTCTCTTCCACAGCAAGCTTGGGCAAACGATTACACAGTGTTCCCAGGCCCCTTTGCTTCAGCTCAGAGGAGGCTCATGCTTCTCTGCAGGCTTCATAGTCATCACTTCTTACAGCATGGTGATACTGAGTTCAGGTGCCGTACCCCATGCAGTGGGCATCTCCTTTGTCTCCAGTACTTGGCTGCAATAAAGTATTGCCAGGCAGTCAACATTTTCGGTGTATGTGAGACCTGGCTGTTTTTGTCCTCCTTGGTTGTATAGTCTGGTAGTGGGATCTCTGTGTTATAAAATTGGGCCAGATGGTCTGTAGGCCATGACAGTCTCCCTTTAAGGGAGGCTGTAGCTCATAGAATCTATCTATGAGAACTGTTGTTATAAGATTGAGCCTCATGGTCTTGACGCCATCTTGACAGTCTCCTCTGAAGAGAATCTACTCATGAGAAAATACTGACAGGAATGTTTTAAGGTTAACATGGCTTGTGTGCCCCCAAATAATATCTTGGTATCTACCAATTTGTCTTTTTTCCCTGTTCCTATGAATCCCCAAATCACGTATGTTCCCTGAACCTTGACATGTAAATCAGACAGCTCTAGGTGGTCCACTCTCAGAAAGGGCCCTGCAGAGCAGGGTACTTATGTATCCCAAGATGCTCCTGACCCTCAGGAGGAGGCCTTCCCAGCTGAATGGGCTTCTATGCTTCCCAACACAGCACTGTCCTTA
>NW_020953945.1:265246-273246 GCF_900497805.2 Vombatus ursinus | reverse complement strand
TTGAATTGATTTCTTGTTGTTACATATTATTCTTGGCATCTGAACTCATTAGGGGGTTTGTGTTGCCTATTGTGTCTGGCTGGCCCATGGACCTTTCTTCAGACTTGAACTGGGGTCTCTGGACAAGGACTTTGCCTAATGACATTTGTACCTTTGGTGTGGAAATTGGGCTCTGTGAGCCCAGTCCTAGAAAACAAGGGTCAGTAGGGGATCCCTGTGTGCTCCCAGGGGAGACTCCCTTAATTATGCCAGAGGTCTGTCACAAAACACAGGCTCAGAGGTGAAAGATGTTTTAGTTACTTTCCTAGCATAATTCCAAATTGCTTTCTAGAATGGAAAGTTACTTGCTTCTCCGATAATACGTGTGAGTGTACCTGTCTTTCCATAGCTGACATTTACTGTTTCCATTTTTTGTTATCATCAGTTTTCTGAATTGTTTTTTGATTCGCATTTTTATAATTATTTGTGATTTAGAGCAGTCTTTAATCTAGTGAATAGTTTGTAGTTCTTGTTAAGACCTATTTTTGTTTATAGCTTTTGGACTTAAAGATATGTATTAGTCCTCATAAGTCTTGTGCATCAGAGTTAAGCCAAGATTTTTTCTCAACATGTAGCTTTCCTTCTTAACCTACTGGCACTCGTTTTGTTTGTATAAAGCTTTTCCATTTAATATAACTACAGCTATCTCTCTCCTCCGTCCCTTGTATAGTTAAGAACTCTAGCCGTGGCTTTGAGAAATACCTCATCTGGTTCTTTTCTAGTTTTTTTTGTGGTGTGATCTTTAATATTCAACTTGTATCTCTATTTTGAACTTGACTTAAGATGTTGATTTAACCCTAATTTCTACCAAACTGATTTCTGATTTTTCCAGGAGTTTTTGTCAAATAGGTAGTTTTTCTTCAGATACTTATGTTCTTGGATTTCTTGAATATTTGGGTTATTAAGTCTGGGCTTGCTTCTGATTCTTTCTCATTTAATCTGTTCTTGTTACTCAGTTGTTTCAGTCATGTCTAACTCTTCATGACCCCATTTGGGGTTTTCTTGGCAAAGATACTAGAGTGGCTTGCCATTTCCTTCTCCAACTCATTTTATAGATGAGGAAACTGAGGCAAACAGGGTTAAGTAACTTGCCCAGGGTCACACAGCTTGTAAGTGTCTGAGGCCAGATTTGAACTCAGGAAGATGAGTCTTCCTGATTTCAGGCTTGACACTCTCTCTATTTCATCACCTAGCTGCCCTTCTAGTCTCTTCTACTGATCTACTTTTCTATTTTTTAATCAGTATCGAATAGTTTTTTATTTTAACTGTTTTGTTGTAACTTGTTATCTGGAAGAACTAGTTATCCCTTATTCTTTCTTCTGCCTTTTGGCCCCTTGGGACTGTAAACCTTTTGTTCTTCTGAATTAATTTTGTTATGTAGCTCCTTCAAGTTTCCTTTTAGTAGTTTAATATAGCACTAAGTCTGTAAATCAGTTTAGGTAATATTTTCATTTTTATTGTGTTGGTATGACCAGTCAGCAATTGAAGATCCCTCCATTACTGAATTTTTTCTTTTTATGCCTTAGAAATGCTGTTTCTCCAATGTACCTTAGTAGGTCGACTCAGTTATTTTATGCATTTGGTAGTTGTTTTCAATAGGACTTCCTTCCCTTTTATTTCCTCTTAGATTTTGTTACCTCTGTATAGACATGCTATTGAGTTTTGTGGATTTGTTTTGTATCCTGCTCCTTTACTGAAACTCTTAATTGTCTGTACTAATCCCTTTATTGTTTCTCTGGGGTTTCTAAGCAATTGTCATATTATCAGCAAATGGGTGTATTTTTTTCTCCCCTTTGCCACGTGTTTGTGCTTTTCATTGTTTTTGCCTTCACCAAATAGTCATTCATAATTTGATAACTAGAAATAACAGTGTTTCTTTGGCAATTTCTGTACAGATCTTGAGGACTTTCGAAACTATCTGGAAAAGCGTTTTGATTTTGAGCAAGTGACTGTGAAAAAGTTCAGGACTTGGGCAGAAAGACGCCAGTTCAACCGTGAAATGAAGCGTAAGCAGGCAGAATCCGAGAGGCCCATCTTGCCAGCCAACCAGAAACTCATTACTTTGTCTGTGCATGATGCACCTACAAAGAAAGGTTAGTCTTATGTTTTTGAATTTTAAAATTAGCGGAATCTAACCAGGCTGACTGGGATTGGTCAATTTTGTGTCTTAAAATGTAGCTCTGAGGCCTTTCTTAATGGTCCACGTGTGAAATAAACAATTTGTGCATGAAACATTTCCAGTCTAAGTAACATAATACTTGGGTCACTAAAGCTTTACATTCATATGCTAATTTGTTTCTGTAAGACTACTAGCTGACATTTACATAGCATTTTAAGGTTTAAAGATGGTTTTATACACATTTTCATTTGAGGCTTATAAAGTTCAAATACTGTAATTCTTGTTTGACAGCTAGTAAAATGAAGCCCTGGGGATTTCTAGTCATGTCTCATAATGGTCATCTGGCTAAGGAGTGGAAGAGCTGGGTTTGAAACCTGGGTCTCCTGAGATGCAAGGGCTCTTTCCCATTGTCCTCTGCCTCTGGCTTCCTAAATGCTGATTTCTCTTAAATGTTGGCCACATGTCCATTTGTGGGGATGAGGGGGGTTAAATGTCCCGTGTTGTCACATATTTCTTCTTTGTCACAGAGTTTGTTATTAATCCCAATGGGAAGTCAGAAGTCTGCATACTGCACGAATACATGCAGCGAGTCCTCAAGGTTCGCCCTGTTTACACTTTCTTTGAATGTGGTAAGTTTTGTTCCCTCATTTAGGGGCTGTATCTACAGCTGTTCTTTGTTAACTTGGTAGACAGAGTTTGCATATAATACGGGATCTAAGGGAGCTGACCTTAGTGCTGACTCTGCTCTAACCTGTCCTGTACCCACTGCCCCTAGGTAGGATCCTAGGAGTTAGAGATCCTGTAAAGCTGGACTGGACCTTAGAGATGTCTCCTCCAAACACCTGAGACATCGTCAAGGTGGGGGCGGGGTGGGGAGTGACATGCCCAAGGTCACACCCACACCCCCACACACAAACACATACACATGTAGGGTCGGTAGTAGAGGTGATATTTGAACCCTAGATCCTCTGATTCCAAATCTGGTTTTCTTTCCACTGGGCCGTGCTACCTCCTCAGTGATCTCCGGTCAGCCTGTTATCAGTACAAACCCAGTTTGTATTGATTTACACTTGGTGGGTTTTGTAAAAATTTTCTCCTTGTGTCTGTCCTCCTTTGCTGGATTCTAAATTCCTTCGGGAAGAAGAATGCTTTTTTTTCCCCAGTGCTTTTTTGCCTTTTTTTCTAAAAGTACCTTATAAAATGCTATACATAGTAGGCACTCATAAATGTTTGACTTATAATTTAGTGAATTTAAACCCTGCATTGTGTTAGGGGATTTTTTGAATGGTGTTTCATTCAGGCTAAATATTTTAAAGAGAATGTTTTCCATTTTTTAGAGAACCCAAGTGAGCCTTTTGGAGCCTCAGTGACTATTGATGGAGTGACCTATGGGGCTGGAACTGCAAGCAGCAAAAAGCTTGCAAAGAACAAAGCTGGTAACGTGCGCGTTTGTAACTCCCACTGCCCCACTGCCCGTCTGTTTTACTGTCCCCGCCTCTCTCTGTCTGGGGTTGAGGAAGGCAGCAGTCTTGGGTATGGAGAGAGAATGCTGACGCCATTGGATAGCTTAAAAGTGGTAAAATTCCAGTACACTTTGTTTAAGCATTAGAATCAGTCACCAAGCTGTATTTCCACATTTCACGGTGGTTTTTATTGTGCTTTGAAATTTGCTTTGCATTGTTGAGCTTTTGCCCTGATGATGGAGGCAGCCACAGCCTGGTGGATAAAAGAGCTGATCTTGAACCCCTGAAGACCCAAGTTGCCAGCCCCTCTTGAAACATGTTGGCTGTGTAACCCCTGGCCAAAGTCACTTTCCTCCTCAGTGCTGTTAAGCCTTTTTAAATTGCAAATAAGTGCCGGCCTGCATTTGTAGAGGGAGTTCCTTTACCAGTAACATCACAGATCGACTCCCTCTCCCCTCCCTTTCACAGTGTTGCCAAAGTCTGATTTCTAGAGCAGAATTCTGTGGCTCTGCAATTGGAGTAAGTCCCTTTTTGGCTGTTCTCCTGTAATGCAGTCAGAAGAGGACTGATTCTTAATGCTTAACTCTGCCCACCTCATCGTAACTCATTACTTCACTGGGCCCCACTCAGGAGGGGGCGAAAAAGGCACCTGAATACACATACACACCCGTTGGTGCTAACTAAGTGTGATTGAGCCTTTGGGAAGCCCTGCAGGCTTTTCTTGGGAATCATTCCAGCCATTTCCAGGCCACAGAACTGAAACAGCAGCACGTTAATAGAGGGGGCAGGTGGGGCAGGACAGTTGTGCTGATAGCAGTGACAGAAGGCGAGGTGACAGCCTGGTGGGAGGTGGAGACAGAAAAACAGAAGAGTAGGCACGAGAGCTTTTACAAGACAACAGACAAAAAAACCATTTCGTGAAGGCCCCGACAACATTGTGTGCCTCAGTCACCTTTGCAGAGATCATTTGAAGTTCACGAGACCCTGTGTCGTCATCATGAAAGGGCTAAATTGGGCCCAGGACCAATTCACCAAACATTTAAGTGCCTACTATGTACAATGCACTGTGCTGGGTAGGCACTGGGGGCAGGAAGATGAAAACCAAGACAGTCCCTGATCCCAAGGACTTTACAGTCTGCTTCCAAAGCAAGAAAAGTGTATGGTCCTGCTTGAGAAGGTGTCATTCCAGAATAGTTGGCAGATTAAAAGTTTGCCCACTTTGGAATGAAGTGAGCTCAAGTTATGCAAAGAGGGGGACCCCAGTGTTGCAAGGAAAGAGATTGGGTGACTCTGCGGGGTCACAGCTGTTTTTCTTGGCCAGGAGTTTTGTGGGGCCAGCCTGGTTCTTCTTTACATCTGAGTGCCTCAAAGTGGCAGTTTTTGTTCTTTTTAAATTTCAGCATCAAGCAAACTTGGACCAGTTGAAGTAAGAGTAGCCTGGTGTAGTGGAAGGAGTATTGGACCTTAGCTTGAACCTGTGATCTGCCACTCCCTAGCCTCGTGTATGACCTTGGGCAACTCACTTCCCACCTCTAGGCTTTAGCTTTCTTCGTTGTAAGGGGAGAGCAGTGGCCTAGATGATCTCTAAGGTCCCATCCACATCCCAAATTCTGAGCTGATGGTGAAGACCCAGAGCACACAATGCATGAACACTAGAAATGCAGAGGGGTGGAGGAATGGGTCCGTAAGGAAATGGGTGACCAGTGAATTTTAGGTCAAGGATTGAGACCTTTTCCCTCGATGGACGTATGTGCACAGAAGAACAACCTGTTTTCTTGAGTTTTTCATTGTTGGCTTGTTGGTGGGTTAGCCATAGAAGAGCACGTGTCCCAGCATTGAGGCGTTGGCTGCCCCAGTCCTTCAAGCCAGTGAATTTCGAGATCTCTTTCCTCTTATGATAATTAAGAATGAGCACAAACTAAAACGATTACTCTTTTAGCCCGAGCCACACTGGAAATTCTCATCCCTGACTTTGTTAAGCAGACCTCCGACGAGAAACCCAAAGACAGTGAAGAACTGGAGGTAAGCCCGCTCAGCTGACCTTGTCTAGAAATGTTGGCCCTGGCAGAGGCTTTGGTGACCAGCCCTACCTGGTTCGAATGAATTACTAGTGCCTAGACTACAAGACCAGGAGGGACCTGGAGAGATCCCACGAGTCTGTGTCCTCCTTAGACTAAGGGTTGGGATTTTAGTACCCTCTCCTTGGTGTGGAGGACAAGTGGGGCTGGGCCCCACTCATCCCAGTCCCTCAGGATGCCAGCTCCCTTTTCCAGCAGGTTCTGGGGGTTCCAACATTCTTAGGCCCCTTTGTTAGCTCTCTGTCTTTATCTAGGGGAACTTCTGCTCTCACCCCTTAATTCTTTAGTGGACCCCTTCTGCAGGGTCCTAGCAGGGGCACATTGTTTTGTTCTTTCCCTCTGGCCTTAGAGGTACTAAAAATCTCTCAGAAAGCAGAAAGGGCCAGGGATGAGGCATCCAGAAGCGCAAGTTTTGCCTGGCGAGAAGGATGGCCTTGGTGAACGTGGAGAATGCAGGAACTGTGAGGCAGCCTGTGTGCAGGAGGAGGGGGGATTGCGGCTGTTGGACAAAGACCAGAGAAGTCTGAGGAGTCTTGGTCTTGGCCAATTCCTCCAAGGGAGTGTACGAGGAAGCAGTAATGTCTTAGGTGATTACACCGTGTAGAGCACTGGGTGCTAAGAGCTAGGGGCGGAAAGAGAATCGGGAAAATGGACATCCCCCCTCTGGAGGAGCACGTGCCAGCAGAGGAGATTCCAGCCATAAGTCAGGCGGAAACAGCAGTTGGTCATGTGTATATCTTCTCAAATGTGTTTTCTGCTAATAAAATCATAGCAAGCAGATTGTGTCTAGAAACATCTTCTCTGGGTCTGCATGGGCTGTATCTGCTACTGAGTTGGAGGTTTGTGGCCCCTGTAGAAATAGTCTGGTCACATTTCCCCATGGTTTCTGTCCATGAATGATAGTGATGTGGAGAAGGGGGAGAATTGGGTAGTAATTGGTTAGTGATGGTGGTGAAGTTATTTCAACAAACATTTATTAGATGCTCTCTGTGCTAAGCGCTGTGCCAAGCCTTGGAGAAAAAAAGGAGAGGCAAAACCAGGATTTGCTTTCAGGGAAGGGGTGGGAAAACAGTGAGTACCATGAAGGCCTATTTTGGGCCACTTGGAAGTGCCTTCCAAGGAGGGTGTGAGTAGGGGAGGGAACCGGGAGAGGCCCTAACAGATGTTGGGGAGCTTCAGGAGGGAACTGGGCAGGGGCAGATGGCAGAGTGAGCAGAGGGATTCAGTGTCGCGAGATGGGGGTGTTCTCGGAGGCCAGTGTCCCTGAACCTCAGGCAATCTATGTATGAATGTAGAGAGGAATAAAGGAGAAAATAGGAAAGCCAGGGAGGGGCCAGGTAGGAGCAGTACGTGGGGTGCAGGCCTTGGAGTCACGACGGCTTGGGTTCCAATCCTATTTCTTTGAGCTAACTTTAGCATTTTTGTGCTTCAGTTTCCTCATCCTGTAAAATGGGGAAATAATAGCATTGACAGTTGACCAAGATGACAAATAAGAGCACTTTGTGAACCTTAAAGTGTTCCATAAATGTTAGCTATTATGATCCTGTATTTGATCTTAGGGGTAATAGGGAGTCCCTGAAATTTACTTAATAGGGAGTGACATGGTCACAGCTGTGTGAGTAGAAGATGGGCAGGTCGACCAGCAAGCTACCACGTAGTGCAGGTAACAAGGACCCGCCCTGGGGTGGGACCAGTGTCAGGGGGGAAGGGAGTTTATCCAAGAGGTATGTTACGAAAGTAGATTTGACATGCCTTGGCGCCGACTGGATGAGAGGGAGAGGGAGGAATCGATGACAGCGCTGAGGTTTGCCCCTTCACACCTGGAGATATTGTGGTCCCCCAGTGCAGGCTCGTAGGAGCCTTTGGAGCAGTCTCATTCTGTGGATGACACTTTCTGATGTTCAGGCCACGTTTTGCAACCCTCTTCATGGGGTCCTTTTTGTTTGCATTTTTCTCTTTTTAGCTCAAGTTGTAGTGCTTTGTAGCAGGTCTTAGGGAAAATAGATGATGACTTTTAGTAGGGAAGGTTGTCTAGTTATCTGGTTCATCATTGTTTTGAATTTCTGTGATCCATACGAGAGTCTGTTTGTAAATAGAGGTGCTAAATTCAGTTCATCAGATGTTTTAAGTGTAGACCAGGAAGCCTCATTCATGTGGGTGTCCCGTGAGCGCACCCTAATTCTGATTCTCGGCACTCATGGCAACTCTCTAAGACTGCAGAGGAGTCAGAGAGTGTCCTCCTCACTCTAGCGCCGTGTGTGTGTGTGTGTGTGTGTGTGTGTGTGTGTGTGTGTGTGTGTG
>NW_020953945.1:250091-265236 GCF_900497805.2 Vombatus ursinus | reverse complement strand
TGTGTGTGTGTGTGTGTGTGTGTGTGTGTGTGTGTGTGTGTGTGTGTACACGCACACAAGGATGGTGGTTAATACTGAACATGACTTCCAGGTTTTCTGGCTATCTCTGCGTCATTAGTAAAAATATTGACTCTAATGAGTTCCAGGGGAGATGTCTGGAGAGTGTTTCCCACCTTAGTTAACTGTTTTTGGAACTGTGTCTAGTTCCAACCTAAGCCTTGCAAACTTGTCTCACTTTTTCTTTTATGTCCTCAACTCCTGGTTCAATCCAAGAGAACCTTTTGTTACTACAAACAGTTTTTCATTCCTGCCTCTAAGCTGGGGAGGCCATGGTCTCTCCTCCTCCTCTCTTTTTCCCCTTGTTTCTGTGGCGTTCTCCAAGGTTGAGCTCAAAGGCCACCTCTCTGTGAACCTTGCCAAGATCTCTGCAGTGGGACGTGATGGTATCCTCCAGGGGTCTCCATGGGCTGCCCAGGTACCCTCTTAAGCAGATTTCTGCCTCTGTCTGTCTCGGGTGTTTGGTACGCATTTCCTCCCTTTTCCCATAAGAATAGGGACTTCATCTAAGTATAGCCTCCTCCCCCTGTGGGGGACTTGTGCATGGGAGGTGCTTAATAAATGTTTTGAATGAGGTGTTTGAATTGAATTACTGTCTCCTCTTCAGCCAGGTGACCTATAAGTCTGCATAACACGTAGTAAACTGGCCCAGCCTGATTTCTTCACCAAGCTTCTGGTAGTCTTTGTTAATTAAGGAAGTCCTTGGAGTTTGTGCTGGTGTCTCCAGGGTATCGATGTGAACTTCCCTAGTGTTGACAACACATCTGTAATGACCAGGGTCATTCTTGTTCCTTTACTAAGGATGGAGCTGTCTGCCCTTTTCCACCCCCAGAGAAATCTTGTCTCCTTTTCTCTTTAACCTGTGGCTCCTCCTCTTCCTTTGGTGAATTCTCCCCGGAGCTTCCATTTGGAGGAAGGGCCCAGACCAGGCATCTTCATCCTCCAGACTGGACCATGCTCCCACATGGACACTTCCCTCCCGAGTTTGTCAATGCCCTTTTGTGTGGTGTCTTCCCTGGTTAGAATATAAGCTGCTGCTGCTTTTTTTTTTTTTTTTTATAATTTTTAGGCATTTGGGGTTAAGTGACTTACTTGCCCAGGGTCACACAGCTATTAAGTGTCAAGTGTTTGGTCTGAGGCTGGATTTGAACTCTGGTCCTCCTGACTTGAGGGTTGGTGCTCTATCCACTGCGCCACCTAGCTGCCCCAGAATATAAGCTTCTTGAGGGCAGCCGTTGTCTTTCTTTTTGCTTATGGTTGTATTCCCAGCACCTAGCACAGGCTCTGACACATAGTAAGTGCTCAAGAAATGCTTCTTGACATGACTCCTCTTTCCCATCCCCAGAGTGGTGATTCTCACAGTAGTGTGGTTGTGAGGGCCTTAACTACCTGAAGATGCCACTCTTTGTGTTTTGAATGAAAGGCATCAAGTTGAGTGGTTTTTTTTTTAATCAGTCCAGGTTTAAACTCACACCATAGAGTAGACATTCCTGAAAAATTATGAATTTAAGTGTGTGTTAGGACTTGCTCTAAGTGTTTTGTGGTCCTTTTGCATCATTGGAGACTTTTGTTACGGTTGGCGAGGGATTTAGAACATATCATTTTGCCCTACTTTAGCCTCCCTCATTGAGTTCCTACCAAACTGTGCTTGGGTTTTTTGATACTTATCTTTAGTGGTCTGGCTTAATTTCGGTTTTTCTTTTGTAGCTTTCTCTTTTGTCCTTCACCTCTGTAGCTGTGGGTTTAGGCCTCTTGATCCCATTAGCCTTCTTGATGATGATAATGAAATCTCTTACTTTATTGGCAAACCTCCCTCCCTCCCTCCTTAGGGTTCCAAATGTGATCCTCCCGTGGATACTTTCTTCAAAGTTGCCCTTTCCTCCTCAGTGGAGAAATCATTGAATGGACAAGTATTTGTGAAACTCCTGCACAGAAGGAGTTCCTCCCTATCTTTATTCCTCTGCTGTCTGCAGGAAGGAGAGGTCTGGAGAGTTTGGATTCAGAAGACCTGGGCTCACTTGTCATAGCTTTACCTACCATTTTGGCCTGGGCCTCAGTTTCCTACTCTATAAAACAAAGAGGACTGAGTTAGTTCATCTTCATGGTCCCATTTATTCCTTGGTGGTCCAGAAACTATGGCTTGCCAGATTGTTTTTTCCTTGGTAATGAAAATCTTCGATCCCTACACTGACTGTGGTGAATGAAACAAGAAAAGCCATCGCTTTTGGAAATTTCTGATATGGAGGTTTTTCCAGCCCTTGCAGAATCACAAAATTTGAGGGTTGGAAGGGACCTCGGTGCCGCTCTAGTTCAGCCCCTAAGCCAGAGGAATTGAGAGAGTCCTCGAGTGTAGCCTTCTCCTTTTACAGATGAGGAAGTGACCTGAAGGGCACTATTCAGACCACAGTAAAGTGACAGGCCAGATTTCGGCCCAGGTCCTTGGACTCCACGTGTGGGACCCGCAGTCTCCACTAGAACATGAAGTCCCTGTCATCCCGCTCTGCTTACAGGCTTCCAGCAAGGGCCAGTCCATTGCGCACTCCAGCTCCCTTGCAGATGGCTTTAAATGTCAGGGGCTCTTTGCTGACATCCAGACTAAAGTGGCTTTTTGGGACCATCCACCCACTGCTCCTGGTTCTTTGTTCTGGGGCCAAGCCCTTCCGCTACTTAGATCCAGCTCTTGCATCCCTCTCTGGGGCCGGGCTAAACACACTTCTTCCTTCTTCACTCATACTTAGGATACCTTCCACTCTGGTTCCAGGAGCGTGGGGTGAAGGTGTTAGGCACCTTCTAGGCAGCTGAGGAGATCAGGGCACAGGCTTCACATAGGGCTTGAAGGAAAGGGGGGATTCTCCAACGTCAGTAGGGTGTGCTTTCCAGACATGGGAGAGCTTTGCAAACATAGAGAGACAGGAGATGGAGAGGAAGAGAGAAGGCCATTTTGGCTGGACCACAAGTACATGAGGGGCAGAGATGGTGATGAAGCTGGAATCAGGTCAGGGGTAGGTTGGGAAAGACTTTCGAGCCACACAGGATTTCGTTTTATGTGAGGAGAGAGAGGGAGTGGGGGGGGGGGCAGGTTGGCAGCAGTTGGAAGGACAGCCTGTCCTGGCCAGAGACTTGAGTCAGGGAGACCAATTAGAAGCCTCTTGCCTAGTCTAGAGGAAAGAGGGGATAAGGGTCTGAACCATGTCAGCAGCTGTGACTGGGGGGAGAGGATCTCATACAAGAGGTGGCAGGGGTAGAAATGGAAAGATTTGGCAACTGATAGGATGTATTCCCAAGTGTGAATAATCTTAAGATGCAGAGCCCCCTCCCTGCCCCCACCCTATGTCCCTTTACTCATCCTGTTTCTTTCAGACAAGTTAAACTCTGTCCTGAGCCACAGTCTAGTTGCGGGTTTCATCCCATTAAGTCGCAGTGACTCGTAAGACCAAATTTGCCTCCTCGTGTTAGGATCTCTTAGCACAGATGCTTCACAGTGGACAAAGGGAGTTTTGATTCAAAATTCTAAGAAACCCAAGAGCAGTGCTTGTGGTTTCCTGCTCTGGTCAGTATTTTATTAGAGCATCGTGTCTTTACCTGAAAAGGAGCCCGTGTATAGTTATTCATTTGTGCTTAATTCCAAATTGAAGAATGGCTGTAAATTGTTTTTGTAGTATTTCAACCATATCAGTATTGAAGATTCTCGGGTGTATGAATTGACCAGTAAGGCAGGACTTTTGTCACCATATCAGATTCTCCACGAGTGCCTTAAAAGGTAAGAGGAGGATCCTGGGGTCTGTGTGCTCGGGGCTGCTGGGGCTGCTGCATCTTAGTCTCTGGAGCCTGTCACCGCGTGACCAAAATTTGTCTTTCTCTTAAAGAAACCATGGAATGGGTGACACTACCATCAAGTTTGAAGTGATCCCTGGGAAAAACCAGAAGAGCGAATATGTGATGACATGTGGGAAGCATACTGTCCGAGGCTGGTGTAAGGAGAGCATCCTTTTCTGGGGCTGTCTTAGGTTTTCCCTTTTTGTGCTCTTTCCTATTTAAGGAGCTTGACCTCTGCTGGAGTTCCACACTCTTGTGTCTGCTTGTGCTTTGTGTCTGCTAATGTTCCTTCCCATTTTCTCCTTCCCTTTTTTAACAGGTAAAAACAAGAGAGTTGGGAAACAATTAGCCTCTCAGAAAATCCTTCAACTTCTGCACCCACATGTCAAAAACTGGGGCTCTTTATTGCGCATGTATGGCCGGGAGAGCAACAAGATGGTGAAACAGGTAATTGGGAGCTCTCGGTTCACTTCCTGGTCTTCTGGTTTCATTTTTGTGGCCCCAGCTGAAAACCCGTGCTCCTCCCCTCCGTGGAAGCACATTCTTCTGTCCACATCCTTTCCTGCTCCTCCTCTAGGCCGAGAGTTTTCCACTTACTTGTACCCCTGTGATGCCAAGTAACTCAAGAGACTTGACTGGGAATTAGTCGAATGTCTCAGGCCAAATAGATTTATCAGAATCTCGGTGTTGAAAGGAGGGATCTTAGTGGTTCGGTCCAACCTCTTCTGGCCGCAGGAATCCTTCCTACAGTCTCCCGACAGCTGTTGACAGAGTGAACCTTCCTCAAGCTAGCCACAGAAACGGAGCCTGTCAAGCACCACGTTGTCTCTGGCCTGAGGAGGGCCTTTCCCACCCACAGTCCCCAGTCCTGTGAGCCAGCGCCTTTCTGGACTGGTGATTTCCTCCAGCAGAGACTTGCCTGACTTTTTGTAACGGAGCAGTCTTTGAATGATTTCCTGGGGAAATCCTCTCCTGCTTGACAGCCCCCAGGGCGGGGACGTGTTGGTGGGTGGTCTTCAGGGGAGAGAAGTTTGTGAGCCTGACTCGGGCAGGCTTTCTTTGCCAAATCCAGTATTGGAGGGCTCCACCAAAGGGGGCTTGGAATGAGAAAATGTAGTTGAGTTCTAGAAAAAGGGCTTTAGAACTTTCTCGAGGATTTATGGGTCTGTCTTTGACTGCCTTCCTGTAGGGATGGTATCAGGTAGAACTGGCTGAATATGAAGGGAAGGTAGGCAGAGAAAATCACTCTAGACAGTGAGGGCAAGTCATCAGACTGATTAATTTAGGATAAAGGCAGAAGGAGGTTCTCATGTGAGTTTGCAGATAAATAAGGGAGTCTCTACATCTCTGCTAAAGATGTAATTGGAACAAATTTTCATGCAAAAAAGTGAGAATTTGGGATAGATCCATTAAGATCTGTTCTGGCTCTGTTGTATGAAATGAGCCTTTTGGTATAATAACCTTTAGTGCCTTATCTCCTTAGGCGTTTTCTCTCTGCTGTGTCCCCAGTTAACCCTGTCTGCTTCTACTCAAGGGCAAAAACAAGG
The DNA here is from genome assembly GCF_900497805.2 of Vombatus ursinus. Classification (NCBI taxonomy): domain Eukaryota; kingdom Metazoa; phylum Chordata; class Mammalia; order Diprotodontia; family Vombatidae; genus Vombatus; species Vombatus ursinus. Next base: position 259,816 of record NW_020953945.1, on the reverse strand, counting down.
TTCCGTGTCCCCGTATCTCTGGTGTTGGAAGGCAGCCATTGGGTTGTGGTCAGCTGTAGAATTCCTTCTTCCCTGCTTTTGGGAAGGGATCTGCCCTGTGTTGGGTCGGTGTTGAGCTTTGCTGGCATTTTCTCATGTTAAGGTGGCTGGCTAGCTCTCTTCACAGCTATTGAAGAGGGAGGTTGTGGGGAGGAGGCCCACTTCCCTTCCAAAAGGGGGTAGACTCAACTATCGAGCTCCTTTTCAACACTGAGATTCTGGTGGAGTCCACGTGTGCGGACACACAACCTGATTAGAGAGAATCCTTGAGCTCTCCGTTAGAGAGAATCCTTGAGCTCTCCGTAACCCCTGAAGGAGGCTTAGACAGTACAAGTCTTCTCCTTGATTTACCAGTGAGATCACTTGGACTTAAGGAACAGCTAATAAGGAGTAGGCTTCCGCCTCCATATTCCGTGATGTTCTTACCAAGTGCTTTGCTGTTTGCCTCCCTCTGCCATAGCCCATCGCCTCCTTTGTTGTCCCCTTCGTTCCTTTCCTTGTCTGAATTCGACCCCTTGGCCTTCACACACCCCACCTCCTATCGCCTCCCGCATTCGGAACTTCTCTTCCCATGAGTCCACTGGAAAGTTTGAGGCCGTTCTGCAATGGCTGGGATTTGTCACGGTACCAGGCAACAGCAGCATTTAAGAGGTACCCTGTTTGTCTGCGCACGTGGACTTCGTGACCCCTCTGTCCAGCCATGCTCCTAGCATTGGTCTTGTTTGGCCAATACCATCTGGGGCCTGACATTGGGAATTAAGAGATGAGGGAAGGAACCTAGGCTAGAAGTGTCAGCTGGGGCCACAGGAAAGTGGCCTTTGATGCAGAAAACTTGTAACTTTGCTGAACCTCAGTTTCCTCATCTGCAAATAGGGGTAATCCCTTTAGTCCTTGCCACACACCGAGAGCACTCGTGGCCGCCCCTGCCTAAGTTGGGCAAATATGCTTTTCTGGACTCTGTCCTCAGCCATTCTTTGACCTGGAAGGGAAGTCTGGCTTTTGACATTCCCTGTCACTGTCATGTTGTTCAACAGGAAATGTCAGATAAAAGTGTGATTGAACTTCAGCAGTATGCCAAAAAGAACAAGCCAAATCTACACATTCTGAACAAACTGCAGGAAGAGATGAAAAAGCTGGCGCAGGAGAGGGTGAGCAGAGGGGCCGGGCTTGGGGGGAGGGGTGTTGGGCACACAGTCTTTGTGCATGCCCTTTCCTAATCCTCCAGAGGGGAGGAACCTGAAGTGTTGGAGGCCTCCTTGGGTCGGGGTCACCTCCTGTTGGGGTGCTCCCTGGCTATACTTTGTTTCTGGTCCCCCTTACTCGCATCCAGCAGCAAAGGGCGTCTTCAGGAGACCTACCCAGAAGCTAGCATCATAAGAGAAGGGACAGTAGTCATCTTATCCCAAGATCTCCTTTTAAATGAAGGAGAGTGAAGCCCACAGAGCTGAAGGGGCGCTCACCCATAGGAACTAACCTTAGCCCAGCCCCACCCACTCTTCCCAGATCCGTTCATTCCAGTTCAGGCAGCATCCATAGGGTGACCCCGGAGTCTTAGCCACGAGATCACGTAAGCCACCCTAAGGCTCTGGGGACACTTCCATACCCACATATGCACTAAGTGCAATCCTCTTGACCCACCCACACTACCCCTTTTCTTTGCCTTCTTTCCTCCAAGTCTCTTCGCTCATTTGTTGGCCAAAACGTGGCCTATGCCTTTTCCTTCTTGCTTTGTATGAGAGCAGATTTAAGTAATGTGTACCCAGAAAAGAAGAAACCCTAGGTCCTTAGTTGAAAGTGTGCACAGGTCAGCTAGATCTCTGCAAGATCTCCACAGGCCCTCCGTTACTTCCCACAGCCTGTCATTTCTCATTCTTAGGAGGCATTAACATTTCTTTGAGGGAGGTTTAGGGTGGTCAAGAAACAGACTGATGGAGGTCACGGGGCTTTCCAGGAGCAGGCCCACACATGAGTCTGACTTTTTGGATTCCAGGTGCCAGGTGATGATGGTGCTATCATGTCTCACTTTCTTATTTGATTTTTTTCTGGGTTTTGGTGTTTCTCTCCCCTGGATTCCCTTAATGTATTATGTGCGTTCTAGCCACATTCAGAGCCAGATTGACTCCTTATCAGCCCTGAAGATGTGGCTTCTCCCAGACTAAGCTTGGGAGGGACCAGCCTGGCTTTTGTCAGAGTCTCTGTGTCTGTAGGTGGTTTTAGACAGCTTTGAACTGTCAGGTGAGTTACCCAGCTTTTGGTTGAAAATCTCCTCTACTTGACCTTCTGTTTGTAGGAGGAAACCCGGAAGAAGCCCAAGATGACCATTGTTGAGTCAGCTCAGCCCGGCAGTGAGCCTCTGTGCACAGTTGATGTGTAGCCAGCCAGCAGCTCGAGTGGGGAGCAGTGAGACACGCGGCCTGCAGCCCCCGGTGCTCTGTGCACGGCAGGCTGCTCTTCAGAGACACATCCTTCTGTTTCTGCCCCGTTGGGCCCTGTCATTCACCCTCAACTTGTTACCTCTTAGGAGTCATGTTTAAATGATTGATCAGAAAGGGAAAAAAAAGGCTCTTTGGGAGGCCACCAAGCAGAGATGCTAACAAACCACCCTTCACTACAGACCTTGTAAAAGCAAGCACTTTGTCCTTGACAGTCATCCATAGTGTCTGCATTGGATGGGTGTTTCTGGATCAGATTCAGAGTATGTACAGCTTGGAGCAGATATATTAGAGATATATGAAGAAATGCCGGCTTCTGTGCCTCAAGCTGTTTTTATGGCAGGTTTTGTTGCATTTCAGCTTGTAACAGTGTGCAGTGGCAGAGACGAATAAGCAAGGAGACACGTTCCAAATTGAGGCGTGAGCCCCTTGGAGAGCCTGGCCTGCTGGAGGCCTGGCCTGGGGAGCAGGACAAGCTCGTGTCTTTAAATCCCAAACCAGAATGACTCCTAGGAGGAGTGAGTGACAGGTTTGATTCTCCCCCTCCCTGACCTTTCCTTTTAAAAAAAACAAAACAAAACACAATTGGGAAAAACTATAATGAGGAATTCATTATAGTGGTGAAAGGAACTCTTTGGCTGTTTGGGCATCAAAGCCACTTTTTAGATCTTGGAGGATAAACATTAACTGATGACAGTTATTCTTTTAACTGAAATCCTCTGCTAGTGCACAACAGTTACAAACTGAAGCCGTGATTGGCCGATTTTAATGGGTTTACTGCCTTGAGTGCATTTTTATTTGTTTTTCTACCCTAGTCTTAAAACCCTTAAAAAGAGACCTTTTTTAATACCAAGACTCCCCCTTCTCTCCCTCTTTTCCTTCTTGGCACCCGCAAAAGTTTTTAGGGAATTGATTTTTCTCAGTGTGTGGCTGGCTGTGGAGCTGTGCTGTAACGCTTTGGTGAGATTTTTGTAGCATTCTTGAAAAGCAACTTTGGCCTTGACGTGTGGAGCGTGTTAATGACAATGAATTAAGGCATTTGGGGGGTGTTGGCCTGGTGGAGAGTAGCCAGAGGTAGTACAGTCTGCTTTGACAAGGGCTGGTTTCGGGCACAGGGGGTGCTGCGCCTCCTGAGGCAGTGGGGCTTTGTGGCCAGCCTCCTAAATGTGCGCCTGCTTTCTGGGGTCTGTTGGCTTCTTTGTCAAACAGTGGAAGTGTTACACACATCCTTTGTACCCCTAAAAGTCCTCAGTCGTGGTGCTTGTCTGAGCAGGACTCCCTCTTCCCAAGAGCTGGGGACAGACAAAGTTAGCAGCCTGTCCTGTCCCTCTGGGAAAAGCTGGCTTGCTCCAGTTTCCAGACTCTCTTCCCTACAGACATATAGCACCGGGCTCCACATGGTCCTTGTTTGGGGAGGCTCTGGGGTGTGCCTCGATCTACACTAGTGAACAGGCTGGGGTCTTTGCAGTCTATTTTCAGTGTAGAGAAGGTGAAGGGAAGATTAAATTTCTCAGCCCTTGTCTAAAATGGCTTCTCTTTTTAATAGAGCTTTAATGCTGGAGATGGCAGCAATCTTTGGGAGAGACTTGGTGATGTATTGAGTGGTCACAGCTCTTGGCAAAGATCTTTGCTGTCTTCTTGGAAAGATGGGGCTGACCTTTACCTTTAGGCAGCACTGTCCACCCCACCACCCCAGCCCACCTGGGCCAAGCACCCTAGTAGATTTGCCCATCCCCATCCCATTTGTTGCCAGGACCCAGAGCAGACTCAGACCCTGCCCCACAGGTCTCACTTACACAGACCTGATGTTTTTGGCTTAGAAATAGGTGAAAACCATAGGCACCACCTTGTTGCTCTAGCTGGCATGTTGCTTTAGCCATCCCTCAGCCCCTAGCTCTGAATCATGGGAAGGTGACCTTTGCCCTTAGCAAGTGCAGGCAGAGACCCATGACCCAAAGTTCCCTCCATCTTTGGCATTCTGCAGACCAGATGTCGCCTCTCACCTTTAGACAGGAGCGGGGCTTGTAGCAAGGCCGTGGGCCATGAAGTGGAAATGTGCGCCAGGAACCAGCTGTGGACTCGCTGCCTCAAGCAGAGCTGTCCAGAGGAAGCTGTTGCTTGCCCCCTTCTTGTCCTTGCTCTTGGTTGGGTGTGTGTCCTGGGTGGCCGACTTCCTAAGGTACTGTGTCAATAAAGTGGGACCATCCTCTTTGCTCATTTGCCTTTGTACTCTTCAGCTTAGTGGTGAAATAAAAATAATTTCTGTCCTCCTGGAGCTTAGTCAGTTAGGGACAGGATGTGGAAGAGCAGTGTTGCTCCAATTATCTTGTCATTGGAGGGCCTGAGATGACCGGGAAAACAGACAGGTACCTCCACATTTATTTATCTTTGTTGATTCTGTGGGCTGTGAATACCCACCATGGGGCCGCACATCTTGCCATATAAAAAGGGTAGTCTCGCCATCAGACTCTCAGTCGGCACCATTTGGCAGACATACACCAAGTGCCCACAGGTTGGCACTGGGGAAACAAACAGTCACTGTCCTGGTGCTGACTGCAGATCCTGCCTGCGACGTCTTTCTCTGTGGACCTAGGGTTAAATAAGGATGAAATGCGAAGGGCAGGAAAGAAATAGGAACACTGCCAGCAGGGACGAGCATGGGCGTAAGTGGAGGATGGGGAGCATTCGTGCCTGGCCAGGTTCGAAACACAAGTTCGGTGCTTGGGCTGGACTCTGAGCCTTGGTTCCTTCAGCTGTAAAATGAGGGGGTTCTCAGAGATCCACCCCTATAGCTCTGATCCTCAGAGGTTCAGTAGACACTCGGAAATGCCAGGGTGCCCCGCGAGCTAGCACGGGGTTTCAGGTTGCATTCGTTGCCAGAGTGCAGGGGACGAGTCAGTTCATTGTGGCTGCTAGTTGGACCACATCTGGAGTTCTGGGTTCTGCAAGGGGCCCAATGATCAGGGGGAATTGCTAAGAGACCAACGAAGGGGCTGGTGTTGCTCATCCTGAGAGAAGTGGGATGTTTTCAAATCACTACCCAATGGACGTGATGGGACCCCCTCAACTGCAGGCTTGCAGTAAAAGCTGATGTTCAATGGACCGAATTCCTCTGGAACTTATTGATAGCTTCTGAGGTCCCTTCTCAGCCTGGCTGCTGTGGTCATCTCCATCTTAACCCAAGAGGTTTAAGGGACATCCAGGTCGTCCAGTAATGGCCTCCTCACCCAGCCTAGTGCAAAGCCCTGGCTGAGGAGGTGTGATCTGAGCTGTGCAAAGGGGCGACCCCAAGAGGAGCCTGGATCAGCATGGAGAGTCTGGCTGACTTTCTTCTGTGTTACGTGTGGGGTGCAGTGCCAGAGCTGGGTTTGAGTCCTGACTTCTCATCTGGAGAGCTTGCTGAAAAGGAAGTGTCTTTGTTCTTACATTAAACCAGAAGATGCCATGTTGTCCTCAAGGGCCAAGCCTCAGCGCAACAGCCCTTCACACCCCTCCTAGGATTGAAGGGGTCATCTAGTCCATTTGCCTTTGATTTACACGAGAAGGAGCAAGCCCACAAAATTGGGGGTGGATTGTCTGTTACAGAGTTGGTGCACTGGATACTGGACCTGTAGTCAGGAAGACCCATGTTCAAGTCCAACCTCAGACACTTCAAAGGTCTGTGACCCGAAGTCACTTCACTGCTGCCAGCCTCAGTTTCCACATCTGTAGAAGAGGATGATCCAAGGTCGTTTTGAGGATCAAGTGAGATCCTGTGTGTGAAGACTTACAAACCTAAAGGAGCCTTTAGGAGTGCCAGCTGTTACTCGATGCTGGCTATTGTGAAGTGTCTCATGACTCTGGAGGGGCTCCATACTACTTCCTGCCTTCAGACGCAAGTTCGATCCTAACTGACCTCCAGACACCCCCACTTACCACTGCCCTTCCTAGCTGGCGTTCGGTCTCCTTTACAGAGTCCTCATCTTTACCACACCCCATACTAGCTTGGTGGCTTCCAACATTGTCTTGGGTTTCTGTTCTCTATGCTAGCTCTCAGTGATCTCTTCACACTCCAGGGGTGATTATCTTTATGCAGGTGATTACTAGGTTACATTTCCAGCCTTAGGCTCTCTCCTTAAACTGGTTTTTCAACAAGCTTCCTCAGATTGAGCATATCCAATTCATGCCTCACCTCTATAGGGGGAGGAGAGGAGAGGGAGAGGTGGGCTTCTAAACTTCTGTATTACTAATGTCCCCAGGTTTGGGCCTTCAGTGTCCTCCAGGGTTCCTCTCTTACCCTGCATATCCAGTCCATCAAGTCTTGATACCCTCTCATGTCCCCTTCTCCAGTCATACAGCCACCATCTTGGTTCTGGACTAAATCTAGCTGGTACTATTAAGATAATATTCTAATTGGTCTCCTTGCCTCTAGGCTCTCCCCACTCCAACCTCCACACTTCCATGGGATTCTTAGTAGCATTTCTTGGGAAGTTACCTCCTTTTATGAATTCCAAATCCCAAGAAAAATCAATTGAGAAATTGGGGGAAACTATTGTAGTTTTGTATGAAATTAATAATCAACATTGAAATGCTGCTGGCTTGAAGGAACCCTCTGACATTGAAAGCAAGAGCAGGGCGCACTAACATGGAGGTGAAGGTTAAAATGGATATGTCAAGGATAGGAGCTCGTAGGAAAGAGAAGTAGCAGTCCAATTAGGCTTGCCTGTCACTATTACCATGTTCTAAGTCTGTGCTCGTGTCCCTGTCTACTGATAATGCTGAGTCATTCTTGGAAATTGGTATTAATAAGTGCGTGGAGTGGGCCAGGTAGCTGATGTGGACTTGTCAGAGGTCTGACATGGTGCCAGGAGTGCAATGGGATGGGTAGCTCAGGCAAGGTCTTTCACCATTTTTCTCATGAGAAAATGTAGGAGGCTGGAGTGGGTGCTGGGAATGTGATGGAGCCACTGGTCCTTTAGAAATCCACCATCTCCAAGAGTCAGGGAATAAAGACATGCTAGTGGTCTAGGGAAGGAAGCCAGGAGAGGAGGATAAAGGATGTAGGGAGGAATGGAGGAAGAGGGAAAGGAGTACAAAGGATATTGTAGAAATCATTCTGGTTTTAGTAATGGATCCACTGTGAGAAAAGAAGCATGGAGGCGGTGCACCGGGGAGTGAGGATTCTCACAAACCTCCCTTTTATTTGTACCAGGGCAAGGTTGGGAGTGAGAGGAAGATGGTGGCTTAACAGAGAGGAGAGGGAGGAGAGGCAAACACAAGCTAAGGAGATTTTTAACTAGGTGAATCTCCTTACGAAAAGGTGATAAAGTAGCTGGCAAGAGGGAGAGAGGGCAGAACCCAATGATCTGGGTCTGGGCTGAACCCAGAGGGAAGAGTCTTGTTTGTTTCATTCCAGTCTCCTACACATACACACAGACACACACACACACTCCTATTGTTAAAGAGGGATTAAGGGGCAGAAATACATCATGATGGAGGTGAGCAGACCATGAATGTAAATGGGATGAACTTGCCCATAAAATGGAAGGGCTTTCAGAATAGACTGGAGAGCAAAACTTAACAATTTGTTGTTCAGAAGAAACACACACACTTTAGTGGTGCAGTGGATAGAGTGCTGGTCCTGGAGTCAGGGAGACCCGAGTTCCAATGCAGCCTCAGACATTTACTAGCTAGGTCACCTTAGGCAAGCCAGTCAGTTCACTTCTAGTTTGCCTCAGTAAAATAAGGACAGTAATAGCACCTACCTTCCAGGGCTGTTGTGAGGATCAAATGAAATAATAATTGCACCTTATAAAGCAATTAGTACAGTGCCTGGTACATAGTAAGCATATATAAATATTATTATTGTTATATCCTGCAGAGTTAATAAAGGAAGAATCTTATACTTCAGCTAGATTTTTAAAAAAACGGGTGGCAGTCATGAATCACAGCATTAAAATATATACTACTAAAATAAAATAAATTTCCCTTAGAATATAAAAACATTCATGGTTTACATGAACTGATGCTGAGTGAAGTGAGCAGAACCAGGAGAGCATTGTATGTAGTAACAGCAGCATTGTACCATGACCAACTATGATTGACTTAAATCTTCTCAGCAATACAATGACCAAAGACAATTCCGAAAGACTCGTGATGGAGAATCCTATCCACATCCAGAGAAAGAACTATGGAGTATGAATGCAGACTGAAGTATACTATTTTCATTTACTTTTGTTTTTTTGATTTTCATGGCTTTTCCCTTTTCTGTTTCTTTTTTCACAACATGACTAATGAGGAAATATGTTTAACTTGTTTGCACATGTATAACCTGTATCAGATTGCTTGCCGTCTTGGGGAGGGGGAATGGGAGGGAAGAAGAAAAATTTGGAGCTTGAAATCTTATTAAAAAAAATGAATGTTGAAAACTATCTTTACATGTAATTGAAAAAATACTATTTACTAAAAAAAAAAAAAACAAAATAAAATATACATGGTTGATAGAGATAAGCAGTTGAGGTACGTTTTATGTAAAGACACCATAAAGGCTGAAATAATATATTTGTTAAATATGTTATTTCATGTTAAATATACTGAAGAGCATTGTACTTACAGGAAGCAGCACAGGGAGAAGAGCAAAACACAAAAAAAACACTGGCTTTTGGGGTCAGAGAATCTGGCTTCCAATCCTACCTCTGGAGTTTAATGCCTCTCTGATGGGCAAGTCCCTTAATTTTCTTGAGACCCAGTTTCATTGGAAAATGATGGGGCTGAACTGAGGCCTCTTCTGGCTCTAAAGCAATGAGATCAGATTTAAGCAAATCTAAGAGAAATAAATGTTTACAAGAAAGAAGTTAAGGATCTGAACAAAATAAGCCATTAAGGTAGATCTTTCATGATTACTGAATGGGAAGTGCAAGGTGCATAGCTAGTTTTCATTTTTCCCATGGCACTGTTGCAAAAATTGACCCTGTGCTAGGGTAATAAGGACCTCAGAAACAGGCTGAAAGGCAGACATAAACACATACTCTTGCTAGATGATGATATGATGAAAATTGTGTCCAATAAGATAATTTTTAAAAAGATTCAGATTGAAATAGAAACTAAATAAAGTGAGACTAATAAGTGGATCAAAGAACAAATCAGAAATAATTCTATCCAAAAAAAGTGATAACATTGAAAGAAGACACCAAGACCTATGAGATTCAGCCCATACAGTCCTTAGGGGAAATGTTCTCTTTCTAAATACATGAATGAAAGAGAGGAAAGAGATCA
>NW_020953945.1:191377-250081 GCF_900497805.2 Vombatus ursinus | reverse complement strand
AGGAAAGAGATCAATAGATCGCCATGCAACTGTAAAGAGCAGAAAATCAACAAACAATCATGAAAAAGAAAAATCAAGGAAGAGCTTAAATTAAAAAAAAAGTAAGGTGATGACAAATTTTTTTTTTTTTTTTTTGAGAAGACCAATAAAAACAAATCATTAGCTAGTTTGATGTGAGGGAGAGCAACAGAAAAACTTAACAAAATAAAAAATTAAGAAAATCACAACTAAAGAGGAAATAAAAGAATTTCCCCCCAAATATACCCAATGATATGCCAGCAAGATATAAAATTTAAGTGAAGTGGAGGAATATTTACAAGTATAAAATTTCCAAATTAACAGAATAGAGAATCAAAACAACTCAGTTTCAGAAAATGAAACTGATCATAAACTCCAGAAAGGGAAAAACAAATGAGAAACCCTGGGCCTACGTGGACTTCCGAGTGAATTCAAACAAGCATTTGAAGAACAATTAGCCTCTACATTTATATAAATTCTTTGTAAAAGCACATGTAGAAACGCCTTTACCAAACTCTTCTTATGAGACAAATTTTGCCCAGATAGCTAAAACAAGCAAGAAATATGGAAGGGGAAGACGCCAAGATTTTGAGGACTAAAGGGGGAGAAGGGTAGAGTCTGAGCAGTTGTTTGGAGTCCTACCCACTGCCTTTCTTGGTTTTTTAAACTGCTGGTTTTGCAGTTTGTGACTTCACAGTCTCTGAAGGTCTGACTTACTTTATTTTTTCACCTAGCCTTTGGAAAGACTGGAGATGAGTTGGAAACACAGTCCAAGGAGCTATGACTATGGTTGGCAGACTAGAGGCTCTGACAGTCCGTACGGGCAACCACACCAGGGATCAGACCCTAACACTGTATGTCAAGGTGCCTGCAAAAATAATGGAAGAGAAGGGGTGCAAGGAGGTATTGGTGTCTACTGAGGACCAGACCATGATCTAAACATAAGTGGTACGCATTCTGGGTGACAGACTAACCAAAGAGCATCATTAGAAGCAGCTACCAAAGGGATTGATCAAGCAAAGGCCCAAAATAAAGGCAGACTTACCATGTGCACAGATAACCAACTTATCACCAGGTATGAATGAATGGATTGGCAACTGGAAAGAAAGTGACTGGAAAACAAGTAAAAATAAAGATGTTGTCCACAGAGACCAATTCACTAAGCTGGATAGTACGACTCGGGACGTGGATGTTGAGTGGGAGTAGTACCTGCTCCTTCCAAAGTTGAAGGCAGTGCTGAAGCTCAAAGATTGGCCAGAGAAGCAACTAGAAAGAAGTGAGAAGACTCACCTCAATACTTGGAGATGGTGTTAAAGTGTCATTCTCTTTAACCCTGCAATATAATCTCCAAATTATTTTCTCTTTACCCTCCTCCCACCCCCCTCCCTTGTGTTGGAGCTATCTTCCATGGCTATCTTTGGTAATTTTTTTCTTCATATCCTTTCTCAGTGTTTCTATGTGCTATCATTTCTTCAATACTAAAAACAAAACAAAAAAACCTATATGCTATACCATAAACAACTATAGAAATTGTCCACATGTACTAACGATAAGAGAAAGGCAGATATCTTCATCTCTGTCATATCTAACTGAACTCTGACTTACTTAACTCTTCCTCCAGATCACCTAGAAACCGATCCAGACTGCTTGACTGCTCACATGACGTGGGGTAATAGGAGTCACCAACTTTTCCTTCAGGTAAAATGGACTGGGAAACAAACTTTGCCGTCTGTGCTTTCTAAGGACTTAACTGGCTTTACCATTTGCCCTGCTTGTATGCCCTACAGTATCCCAATATCATCTGACCTGATAATCCAAAGATGCCTGTCTGGGCCATGTAATCTGCCCTCCTAGTGCATCCTTGCAACTTTTAGGACTTAGAACTTTTAAGAGTCTTTTCATTTACCCAGCAATTGAGCTCTCTAATATGTTGTCTTCCCCTCCTTACCCACCCAAGTGTGATCTTGACCATAGACTGTCTTTCCGTAGTTGTCATCCATCCCCAGTATTGAGCATAGCATTTGGAACTTAGTAGGAATAGGAATTCAATAAATGTTTTTTCATTCATTAAAAAAAAGAAGAAGATTGACGAGGACTGGGAAAGGCTCCTTGCAGGAGATGACATTTTAGCTGAGAAGGGGGAGGGGAGAGATGAAGAAGAAGAAGGCTCCAGATGGATGGTTTTCAAGAACAGCTCAGAGGCTGGTGTCACTGGATTATTTGGAGGGGAGAGTAAGGTGTAAAAAAGACTGGAAAGGTAGGAAGGGGGTCAGGACTGAAGGGCTTTATGAGTCAAACAGAGGATTGTCTATGTGAGCTGGGAGGTAATGAGCCACCTGAATTTCTCCAGTGGGCAAGTGACATGGTCAGACCTGCACTTCAGGAAGATCAATTCCATGGCCCAGTGGAAGACGCTTGAAGCAGACAGGCCAACCAGCAGACAATCAAGGTGTGAGGTAATGAGGCCAATGGTGCTGGCAGCATCATGAGGGAAAGGGTTGCACATGAACGATATTATGAAGGCAACATCAGCAGGACTTGGCAAGTTATTCGATGAGGGGCAGGTGGGGTAGGCAGGGCCCAGCTCAGCATGACATCTAGGTAGTAAGCCTGGGTAACTGGAGGGATGGTAGTGTCAACAGAAATGAGGAAATTTGGAAGGAGAAGGGTTTAGGGAGAAAGAGGAGTTCGTTGTTGGACATTTTGAGTTTAAGGTAACTACAGGACATCCAGTTCAAAGTGTCCAATAGATGCACAACTTAACATGTTTAAGGGGTACCATATTGCTTGGCTTCTCAATGAGTGGGGGTCAGGCTGGCTAATTGATGTTAACTGATAATCACTGAGGAGCATACCGGTGGGGGTTCATGAGCAATTAGAAAGACACCTCCAATCTCTCCAAGGTGCCCCTAAAGCCCTGAGGAGAAAAGTAGCCAGACACCCTCTGAGGACCCAGTCTGCCAGTATGAACAGGGGTTTGGGAAATTAGCCCCAGAGCCTGTGCTAAACTAGGCATAGTGATAAGATAAACAAAACAAAAAACAAAGAAAGAAAGAGAAAAAGAAAGAAAGAATAGTCATGCTCAGAGTAGGCAAAATTACTTACTATTTGTGGATATAATGTTTTATGTAGAGAATCCAAGAGATTCAATGAAAAAGATTAAAGCAATTAATAACTGTAGTGAAGTAACAAGTTATAAAAGAAATCCACCAAGATTACTAGCATTTCTATATATTAACAAAAACCAGGAGGAAATATAAAAATAAATTCCATTTGAAATAACTACAAAATGCATAAAATACCTAAGTGTAAACTTATCAGGACAAGCTCTGTACTTACATAAATAAATATGACAAAATATTCTTTACAGAAGTCAAGTAAGACTTAAAACAAATGGAGGAATAGCCATTGCTTATGGTTGTCTCGTGCCTATTTAATAAAAAAAGTACCTAAGTTAGTTTATAGACAGTGCCATACCAATCAAACTGCCAAAGAGTTATTTTATAGAACTAAACAGGATAATAAAATTCATCTGGAGGAGCAACATATTAAATAGACATATGGCAATAATTTTTTAAAAGTGGAAATCCTAGAATCATTACATCTCAAGCTGTCTTATAAAACAGTATTCATCAAACTATTCAGTCCTGATTAAAAAATTGAAAATTTGAACAATGGAACAAACTAGGTAAGCAAAACCCAGAAGGTATTAAACATAGTAGCCTAATGCTACAAGAAATGATGAAGGAGGGGGCAGCAAGGTGGTGCAGTGGATAGAGCACAGGCCCTGAAGTCAGGAGGACCCGAGTTCAAATCCGGCCTCAGACCAAACACCTGACACATACTAGCTGTGTGACTCTGGGCACGTCACTTGACCCCAATTGCCTATTAAAAAAAGAAAGAAAGGAAGGAAGAAAAGAAATAATGAAGGAGATGGTTTCACTAAAACCCAGGAAGATTTACATGAATTGATGCAAATGGAAGTGAGCAGAATCAGAACTCTGTACACAGTATCAACAGCACTGTTCAATGATCAGCTGGGAATGACTTAGCTCTTTTCAGTAATGCTATGATCCAAGACAATCCCAAAGGACTCAGGATGAAAAATGCTCCCTGTCTCCAGAGAAAGAAATGATGGAGTCTGAATGCAGATCTAAGCATACTTTTTAAAACTTATTTTTTTTTTGTATTTTTTATCTGTATTTTCTTTCACAACACGACTAATATGGAAATATTATAATTAATATCATTATGCTTGCCTTCTCAACATGTGGAAGAGGAAAGGTAAAGAGAATTTGGAACTCAAAATTTTTAAAAAATGAATGTTAAAGAATTTTTTGACATGTAATTGGGAAATCTTTCATGAAGTAAGTAAAAACATATTAAATATAGTAGCCTAGTGTTCAATAAATGCAGGAACACAAATAACAGAGGAGGAAATGCTTCATTTGATAAAAAAAAAAACTGCTGGGAAAACTGGGAATTAGTTTGGGAGAAAATGGGTTTAGACCAGCATTTATACTATGTATCACAATAAGCTCCAATAAGAGTTTAACTCATTAAAACAACAACAACAACAACAACTAGAAAATGGAAGGAACTATCTTTCATATCTATGGTTAGGGAGAACTTAACTAAACAATGGATAGAGGTGCTCACAAAAGATAAAATAGAAACTTTTTCCAGTGTCACATATTTTATTTTATTTTTTTCCACTTAATAGCATTTTATTTTTTCAATTACATGTAAAGATAGTTTTCAACATTCATTTTTATAAGATTTTGAGTTCCAAATTTTTCCCTTCCTCCCCTTTCCCCACCCTTCCCTTCCCCCTCTCCAAGATGGCATGCAATCTGATATAGGCTATACCTATGCCATCATATTAAACATATTTCCACATTAGTCATGTTGAGTTGAAGAATCAGAACAAAAGGGAAAAACCATGAGAAAGAAAAAAAGAGAGAGAGAAAATAGTATGCTTCCCTCTGCATTCAGACTCCATAGTTCTTTCTCTGGATGTGGATCTTTTGGAATTGTCTTTGATCAATGTATTGCTGAGAAAAGCTAAGTCTATCAGTCAATTATTGCACAGTGTTGCTGTTACTGTGTACAACGTTCTGGTTCTGCTCATTTCATTCAGCATCAGTCCATACAAGTCTTTCCGGGTTTTTCTGAAGTCTGCCTGCTCATCATTTCTTACAGCACAATAGTATTCCATTACATTCATATACCACAACTTGTTCAGCTATTCCCCCATTGATGGGCATCCCCTCAATTTCCAACTCTTGGCCACCACTAAAAGAGCTGCTATAAATATTTTTGTACATGTGGATCCTTTTCCCTTTTCTATGATATCTTTGGGATATAGACCTAGTAGTGGTATTGCTGGATCAAAAGGTATGCATAGTTTTATAGCCCTTTGGGCATAGTTCCAAATTGCTCTCCAGAACAGATGAATCAGTTCACAACTCCACCAACAATGCATTAGTGTTCTAATTTTCCCACATTTTCTCCATCATTTATCACTTTCCTGTTTTGCCATGTTAGCCAATCTGATAGGTGTGAGGTAGTAGCTCAGAGTTGTTTTAATTTGCATTTCTCTAATCAATAGTGATTTTGAGCATTTTTTATATGAATATAGATTTAATCTGCATCTGAAAACTGCCTGTTTATATCCTTTGACCATTTTATCAGTTGGGGAATGACTTGTGTTCTTATAAATTTGACTCAGTTCTCTATATATTTGAGAAATGAGGCCTTCCTCAGAAACACTGACTGTAAAAAATTGTTTCCCAGCTCTGTTTTCCTTCTAATCTTGGTTGCAATGGTTTTGTTTGTGCAAAACCTGTTTAATTTAATGTAATAAAAATTATCCATTTTGCATTTTATAATGTTCTCTATCTCTTGTTTAATCATAAATTCTTCCCTTCTCTGTAGATCTGACAGGTAAACTATTCCTTGCTCTCTTAATTTGCTCATAGTATCAGCCTTTATGTATAAATTGTATACCCATTTTGACTTTATCTTGGTATATGGTATAAGATGTTGGTCTATGCCCAGTTTCTGTCATACTATTTGCCAGTTTTCCCAGAAGTTTTTGCCAAATAGTGAGTTCTTACCCCAGAAACTGGAGCCTTTGGGTTTACCAAACAGTAGATTACTGTAGTCATTGACTACTGTGTCTTGTGTACATAACCTATTCCACTGATCCACCACTCTATTTCTTAGCCAGCATTAAATAGTTTTGATGATTGCTGCTTTATAATATAATTTTATATCTGGTATATAGCTAGGCCACCTTTCTTTGCAATTTTTTCATTAATTCCCTTGATATTCTAGACCTTTTGTTCTTCCAGATTAATTTTCTTATTTCTAGCTCTATAAGATATTTTTGGTAGTTTGATTGGTATGGTGCTGATAAGTAAATTAATTTAGGTAGAATCATCATTTTTATTATATTAGCCCATCCTACCCATGAGCAATTGATATTTTCCCCAATTATTTAGATGTGACTTTATTTGTGTGAAGTGTTTTATAATTGTGTTCATATAGTTCCCAGGTTTGTCTTGGCAGATAGGCTCCCAACTATTTTATATTGTGTACAGTTATTTTAAGTGGAATTTCTCTTTCTATCTTGCTGCTGGGCTTTGTTGGCAATAGATAGAAATGCTGATGATTTATGTGAATTTATTTTATATCCTGCAACTTTGCTGAAGCTGTTAATTATTTCAAGTAGTTTTTTAGTTGATTCTCTAGGATTCTCTAAGTGTACCATCATATCATCTGCAAAGAGTTATAGTTTTGGTTCCTCATTGCCTATTCTAATTCCTTCAATTTCTTTTTCTTATCTTATTGCTAAAGCTAACATTTCTAGTACAATATTAAATAATAATGGTAATAATGAGCATCCTTGTTTTACCCCTGATCTTATTGGGAAAGTTTCTAGGTTATCCCCATTGTGTGTAATGCTTGCCGATGGTTTTAGATAGTGACCACTTATTTAAAGGAAAACTCCATTTATTCCTATGCTCTGTAGTGTTTATTTTGCTTTGTTTTGTTTTTTGCTTTTCGGTGAGGCATTCAGGGTTAAGTGAGTTGCCCAGAGTCACACAGCTAGTAAGTGTCAAGTTTCTGAAGCTGGATTTGAACTCAGGTCCTCCTAACTCCAGGGCCAGTGCTCTATCCACTGTGTCACCTAGCTGCCCCTATCTCTCATGTTTTTTAATAGGAATGGGTTCTGTATTTTGTCAAAAGCTTTTTCTGCATCTATTGAGACAATCATATATATGGTTAATTATACTGATAGTTTTCCTAATGTTGAACCAGCCCTGCATTCCTGGTATAAATCCCACCTGGTCATAGTGTATTATCTTCATAATAAGTTGTTGTAGTCTCTTTGCCAATATTTTATTTAAAATTTTTGCATCAATATTTATTAAGGAAATTGGTCTGTAATTTTCTTTCTCTGTTTTGGCTCTTCCTGGTTTAGGTATTAGCACTATATTGGGGTCAGAAAAGGAATTTGGTAGAACTCTGCCTATTTTTCCAATAGTTTATATAATATTGTAATTAATTGTTCTGTAAGTGTTTGGTAGATTTGACTTGTAAATTCATCTGGCCCTGGAGATTTTTTTTCTTAGGGAGTTCATTGATGGCTTATTCAATTTCTTTTTCTAAAATGGGGATATTTAAGTATTTTATTTTCTCTTCTGTTAATCTTGGAAATTTACATTTTTGTAAATACTCATCCACTTCACTTAGATTGTCAGATTTATTGGCATACAGTTGGGCAAAATAGCTAATTATTGCTTTAATTTGCTCTTCATTGGTGATGAATTCACCCTTTTCATTATTGATAGTGGTAATTACCTTTCTTTTTTTTTTTATTCTATTCTATTTTTTTCATTAAGTAATTTATTTTTAGTTTTCAACATTCACTTCCATAAGATTTTGAGTTTTAAATTTTCTTCCCCCCCCAACAAGAGAGCATACAATCTGATATAGGCTCTACATATACATTTATGTTAAGCACATTTTCCCATTAGTCATGATGTAAAGAATAATTAGAACGAATGGGAGGATCTTCTTTCTTTTTAAAAATCAAATTAACCAAAGGTTTACTTATTTGTTTTTTCCCTCCACAAAACAGCTTAGTCTTATTTATTTGTTCAATAGTTTCCTTACTTTCAATTTTATTAATCTCTCCATTGATTTTCAGAATTTCTATTTTGGCATTTAATTAGGGATTTTTAATTTGTTCTTTTTCTAGCTTTTTTAGTTGCATGCCCAATTCATCGATCTGCTCTCTATTTTATTTATGTAAGCATTCAGAGATATAAAATTTCCCCTAAGAACTGCTTTGACTGCATCCCATAAATTTTGATATGTTGTCTCATTATCATTCTCTTTGATGAAATTGATTGTTTCTGTGATTTGACCCACTGTAAGGTCTAAAATTCCCCTGGCTGAGGACCCCTGTACCTCCCCCATAACTGTGGGGTGAGTTTTGATATCAAAGGAAGAGACCAAGGAGCTCTAGACTGATTATAGGAGTTTAATCAATCATTATAATTATTTACAAAACAGGGGCAATCTGGGGCGGCTGCCAGATATTTCAGTGGAACCTCACAAAAGAACACCCAAAATCCCCGTGGTCATTATAGAAAACAGACAAAGGCAGGAGGAGCTAGAGAGTGCATTACTACTGATGGTGGGTATTTTGTTTTCCACTTAGTAATGAGCTTGGGCATTAAGCCAACGTTATACCCAAACATAAGTACAGGTCGCATATGGGTCACGATATTCTTGTTATGGCTTTCATAGTCATAGTATCTAAATTATGATTAAATATCTAAGTTATGATTTTTAACAGGTCATCATGTTTGGGCTTCCACCTTTCAGAGTGTTTAAGTTTTTATGGCTTTTCCCCAATTGGGACCCCTACACCTACTCATTCTCTAGGATTATTTAGTTTCCAATGAATTTTTAATTTACCTTTCCATGTCCCTTTATTACACATAACTTTTATTGTATCATGATCTGAAAAGAATGTATTTAACATTTCTGCCATTCTGCATTTGATTGTGAGGTTTTTATGCCCTAATGTGTGGTCAGTTTTTATGGATATGCCATATACCACAGAAAAAAAGGTATACTCCTTTCTATCCCCATTCAATTTTCTCCAGAGGTCTATAATATCTAACTTTTCTAAAATTCTATTCACTTCCTTAATTTCTTTATTTTGTAGTTAGATTTGTCTAGTTCTGAAAAGGGGGAGGCTGACATTCCCCCCACCCCAGTATAGTTTTACTATTTCTGCCTGTAACTCACTTAACTTCTCCTCTAAGAATCTGGATGCTATACCACTTGGTGCATATGTTTAGTATTGATATTACTTCATTATCTATGGTACCTTTTAGCAAGATGTAGCTTCCTTGCTTGTCTCTTGTAATTAGAGCTATTCTTGCTTTTGCTTTGTCTGAGATCAGGATTATTAGCCCTGCTTTTTTTTTTTTAACTTCAGCTGAAAAAATTATATTCTGCTCCAGCCTTTTGCCTTTACTCTGTGGGTATCTTTCTGCTTCACATGTGTTTCTTGTAAACATGTTATAGGATTATAGTTTTCAATCCACTTTGCTATCCACTTCTGATTTATGAGTTCAGATCACTACATATTTCTCTCCATTTTATTTTTCCCCATTTATACTTTTCTCTCTCACCCTGTTTCTCTTCACCAGTGTTCTGCTTCTGACCACTTCTCTCAATCTGCCCTCCCTTCTATCAGCCCCCCCCCTTTTTCTTTCCCCTCCAACTTCCCCATAGGGTAAGATTTCTATACCCAACTGAGTGTGTATGTTATTCCCTCTTTGAGCCAAATCTGATGAGTAAGGTTCAAACAATGCTCACCCCATCCCTTCCTTCTCTGTACTGTAATAGGTCTTTTGTGCCTCTTCATGTGGTGTGACTTAACTTTATTCTGCCTCCTTCTTTCTTCTTCTTCCAGTGCAATCCTTTTCTTCACCCCCCTTTTTTTGTATCATCAGATCAAAGTCAACTTTTACCCATACCCTCTATGCACACTCCTTCTAATGCCCTAAAAGAGTTACAATTCTCAAGAGTTACAAGTATCATCCTCCCATGAAGGGATGAAAACAGTTTAACCTTATTGAATAACATGGTTTTTCTTTTCCCTGTTTACCTTTTTATGCTTCTCTTGAGTCATGTATTTGAAGATCAAATTTTCTGTTCAGTTCTGGTCTTTTCATCCATTAAGTTTGAAATTCCCTTATTTCATTGACTGTCCATCTTTTCCCCTGAAAGATTATACTCAATTTTGCTGGACAGTTGATTTTTGGTTGTAATCCAAGCTGTTTTGCCTTTCAGAGTATTATATTCCAAACCCTCTGATCCTTTAATGTAGAAGCTGCTAAGTCCTGTATAATCCTGACTGTGGCTCCTTGACATTTTAATTGCTTCTTTCTGGCTGTTTGCTATATTTTCTCCTTGACCTGATAATCCTGGAATTTGGCTACAATATTCCTGGGAGTTTTCATTTTAGGATCTCTTTCAGGAGGTGATAGGTGGATTCTTTCAATGACTACTTTACCCTCTGGTTCTAGGCTGCCAGGGCAATTTTCCCTGGTGATTTTTGAAAGATGCTGTCTGGGATCTTTTTTTTTGATCATGGCTTTCAGGCAGTCCAATAATTCTTAAATTAGCTCTCCTGGATCTATTTTCCAGGTCAGTTTTTCCAATGAGATATTTTATATTTTCTTCTATTTTTTCATTCTTTTGATTTTGTTTGACTAATTCTTGATGTCTCACAGTCATTAGCTTACACTTGCCCAGTTCTAATTTTTAAGGAATTATTTTCTTCAGTTTGTATCTCCTTTTCAATTTGGCCACTTCTACTTTCAAAGTTGTTGTTTTCTTCAGTGGATTTTTTTTTTCCATTTGGCCAATTGTATTTTTCCAGGACTTGTTTTCTTCAATCAATTTTTGTCCTTCCTTTTCTAAGCTGTTGACTCTCTCTTGCATACCTCTCATTTCTTTCCCCAATCTTTCTTTCACCTTGCTTATTTGATTTTTAAAATCCTTTTCGAGCTCTCCTAAGGAGACTTTTTGGTCTTGGGACCAATTCACCTTCCTCTTTGACGACTCACATGTAGGCATTTTGACATTGTTGTCCTCTTCTGAGTTTGTGTTTTGATCTTCCCTGTTGCTATAGTAGCTTTCTATAGTCAGGGCTCTTTTCTGGTTTGGTGTGTGTGTGTTCTCATTTTTCAGGCTATTTTGCAACTTTTAAAGTTGACCTCTGTTCCTTGGGCACAGGGGCCACTGCCCCAAGCCTCTTGTGCTGGGGACCAGGGGCCAGGTCATTGGTTTTCTGTGCTGGGGTCTCTGGGGACTGGCAGTTTGCCCACTGCGCTGGGGTAGTCCAGCCTAGTTACACCTGTCTTGCTCTGGGTTCCAGGGCTGGCAGCTTGCCTGCTGTGCTGGGGCTGGAGGCCTCACAGCTGGCCTGCTATGCCACTGGTCTGCTGAGCCAGGACCGAAGGGCCTCAGTTGCTGATCTGTGCTGTGGCTGAGAACCTCCTGCTGGCTTGCCTGGACACTGCCTGCACTGGCCTGGGCTCCCCTTTTACCCAGCTGACACAGATCTCTCCTGAAGTCCTTGTAAGTTATCTTGGGCTGGAAAATGGTTTCACTCCATTTTTTTGTAGGTTCTATCACTCCAGAATCTGTTCCGATTTAATGCTGTCTCTGAAGGAAACTGGGGAGAGCTGAGGCAATTTCCGGGCTTTTCTCCACTATGTTGGCTCTGCCTTAAAATACTTTCAAAGAACCGTAATTAAATGCCTTCTCATGAACAAAACCAGGCAGTTAGCGAGACAGTGGATTGAGTGCTGGGTCTGGAATCGGGAAGACCTGCATTAAAGTCCAGCCTCAGATGCTCATTGTGAGACCCTGGGCAAATCATTTCACCTCTCCCTGTCTCCGTTTCCTCAGTTATAAAAGGAAGGTAATAAAAGCAGCCACCTTCTAGGGTTATGATGGGGATCAAATGAGACATTTGGAAAGGGCTTAGCATAATGCTGGCACATAGTAGGAGCTTGATAATTGCTTGTTTTCTTCCTGTTTTACCACCCTCCCCTTCAATGTTGCTAGGATAAGAAAGGGAATTGACTGGAAAAATTTTTTCCCCAGTAAATATCCTTAAAAAGGGAATTGATCTAGGTACACCAGATCTCAAACTGCATTATAAAGTGATAATTATGAAAACAATCTGATACTGGCTAAGAAATAGTGTAGTGGATCAGTGGAGTAGAGTAAAATGACCTTAGTAATCTGAAGGGTGATAAATGCAAAGAACCAAGTTTTTGGAATAAAAACTCATTATTTGACAAAACTATTAGGAAATGGGAAATCAGTATGGCAGAAACTAGGTATAGACCAACCTCTCACACCCTATACCACGATAAGGTCAAAATAGGTACATGATTTACACATAAAGGGTGTTAGCATGAGCAAATCAGGAGAGCACAGAATTGGTCAGATATATGAATAAGGAAAGAACTTAGGACCAAAGAAAATATAGAAAGCATTGCAAAATGTAACATAGATAATTTTGATTTATAAAATTAAAGTTTTTGCACAAACAAAACCAATGCAATTAAAATTAAAAGCAGAAAACCGAGGGGAAAAAATTACAATTATCTCTGATAAAGGCCTCATTTGTCAAATATATTTCTCAAACTTTAGTCAAATTTATAAAAATAAAAGTCATTTCCCCAATTGACAAATGGTCAAAGAATATGAATAGGAAGTTTTCAGACAAAGAAATCAAAGCTATCTATAGTCATACAAAAAAATTTTCTAAATCACTGATTTAAAAATGCAAATTAAAATAACTCTGAGGTACCACCTCACATCTATCAGATTGGCTAACATGACAAAAAAGGAAAATGATAAATGTTGGACAGGATGTGGGAAAATTGGGACACTAATGCCCTGTTGGGGTTGTGAACTAATTCAACTATTCTGAAGAGCAATTTGGAATTATGCCCAAAGAGCTGCTAGGCCTGTATGCCAAAGACATTAAAAAAAAAAAAGGTGGTTGGGGGAAAGGGCTTATTTGTACAAAAATAATTACAGCAGCTCTTTTTGTGGGTGGCTAAGAACTGGAAATTGAGGGGATGCCCATCAACTGGGGGGAATGGCTAAACAAGCTGTGGTGTATGGTTGTGATGGAATTACGATTGGGGCGGCTAGGTGGTGCAGTGGAGACAGCACCGGCCCTGGATTCAGGAGGACCTGAGTTCAAATCTGGCCTCAGACACATAACACTAGCTGTGTGACCCTGGGCAAGTCACTTAACCCCACTGCCAAGTCTTACATGAATTGATGCAAAGTGAAGTGAGCAGAACCGGAACACTGTACACAGTAACAGCAATATCATATCATGATCAAATGTGAATGACTTAGCTACTATTCTCAGCAGTACAATGATCTAAAAAAATCCCAAAGACTGAACAATGATGTAGACAAAGAACTGAATACAAACGGAAGCACGCTGGTTTGCACTTTTTTTCTTTCTTTTTAAAAATTTGTCTTCTTGTAAATGTTTCACATGATTACACATGTATAACCTATATCTGACTGCTTACTGTCTCAGGGAGCGGAGAAGAGAGGGACAGAATGTAGAACTCAAAGGGGCAGCTAGGTGGCACAGTGGATAGAGCACCGGCCCTGAAGTCAGGAGGACCTGAGTTCAAATCCAGCCTCAGACCAAACACTTGGCACTTACTAGCTGTGTGACCCTGGGCAAGTCACTTAACCTCAATTGCCTAAAAAAAACAAAAAAAAATGAATTTGGAACTCAAAACTTAAAAAAAAAGTTAAAATCGTTTTAACATATAATCGGGGGAAAAGTATACACCTATATATATGTGTGTATGTATGTATGCATATATGTATGTATGTATGTACATATATGAGAACTGATACATCTAAGTAAGAATAAGAGCCTTTCCCTAAAGTTGATCAAAGGAAATGAACAGGTAGTTTTCAAAATAACCAAAAAAAACAAACGCAATCTGCAACACCCCTGAGGTTTTATCTCCTGCCCATGAGAAGACGAAAAAGTCAAAGGATGAAAATAGTAAAAGTTGGGGAGGGGGGGTGCTTCTGGGAACACAAGCTCACAGGTCTGGGGGGAGCTAGGAATTCGTTCAACTATCATCTAGAATCACACCAGAAAAGGCAAAATTAAGCTGTTCACACCCTCTGCCCCAGAAGGGTCCCAAGATCCTGCAGCCCTTGGTGGCCCTGGGATCCCTGTGGCAATGTCTTTGTTAATGGTGGGGGGGGGGGGTGCTGCCAGGCTTCCTGGAGGCCCCTCTGCTCCAGCCACCCTCGTCCTGAATTATCCCGCTCTCAGCACCCTGAACCAGTGAGCTCTGTGACCCTCGATAGACAGAGCATTAACTCCTTAAGGGTATCCCCAGGGAAGCCAAGGCCCCATGATGAAAGATCAGCTCAGCCCTGAGGCACACAGAGGAAAGTGGATGGCTGTGGAATGGTGAAATGCAGGACAGGGAGGGGCCCTGGAGGCGCCATGCAGGAGGAGTCAGGCAGCCAGAAAGAAAAAGCAGAGCCTCAGGCCCCCTCTTTGACCAGCAGCCCAGGCCGGCCTCCATGCAGAATTAGTACTGCTGCTGTCAGCCGAAGAGAGGACCGGGGAGGCTGGCTGAACAAGCCAAGAGAATGACCAGACCTCTGGACGATGGAGCTGGCAAAGGCAGAGGGGCGGCCCCACGAGTGGCCTGAGGGTGAAGGCTGGGAGTGCCTCCAAGAGGCTGCGGAAGGGGCCGGGGCTCCCAATTGAAAAAGCCATCTCAATCACCCAACAGAACGAGTATTCTGCAACAAAGGAAACTGAGTCAATCAAGTTAGCCAGGTGATGCAGCCAACAGAACTGTGGACCTGCAGTCAGGCACACCTGAGTTCGAATCCTGGCACAGGCACTTAGGGTGGTGACCCTGAGCAAGTCACTTCTCTGTTTCCTCATCTGTAAAATGGGCATGAGCACCAGCTCTCTCCCACGGCTGTGAGGATCCAGTGAGGGCTTTGCACCGTATGCGCAGGGTACCTAAGGTACTAGCAATCATTCTACCCCCCCCCACCCCAAGGAAGGTGGCCTGACAGCAGGGGAGGGGAAGGGGCTCAGCCTCCCAGGGCTCCAGCTGCGGTTTCCAAGAAGGAGCCGCCACAACCCTGAAAGGCGTTAACTCCAAAACCATTTATTTCAGCTGCTTCGTGGGGTGACTGCCCGGCCCCCACCCCACCCCTCTGGCCTCATCCCCGTCTTGGGTGGCCGTGCCGCCCGTGGGATGGGCTCCACGGCCTTTCCTGGTCCCAGTGGGGGCGTGTGGGAGGGGTCCCCAATGGAGTTTGCTATGTATCAGAGGCCGCTGCGGGGAGGGGGTCTGGGCTTCTGTGCCGGTCACTGGGAGAAGCCTCAGGAGTGTCTGGACAGTCCTCTGCCTGGGCCCCCCCAGCAATGGGGGGAAGGGGGAGGGGAGGCGTGCTCTCTGGGGAAGAGCCCCCCGTGGCAGCATCTGACGGGCCATTGGGATGATCCACCCTCTCGAACAAAATCAGCATCTCACAGTGCGGGGTCTGTGGGAACAGGTCCACGGCCACGGCCCGGACTGGGCGGAAGGGAGAGCCCTTCACCCTGTTGGAGGGGGCTCGACAAAGACTGGGGGGAAGAAGAGGGGCGTCAGCGTCCAGCTGGGCCCCAGCTCGATGGCTCTGGGTGGGGCGGTCTCAGGACAAAGGACCTAAGCATGTGGAACGGTCAGGGCGGCCAGGTAGGCGCTGGGAATCCAGCGGCCCTCGGCCCCCTTCTCACCAGACTCGGAGGCGCTCCTACAGCCCCTCGCTTGACCGAGGAGGAGATGGAGGCCCAGAGATGACCCTGGCTGGTAAGAGGCTGGACCTTCATCAGGCAGCTTGGGTCATGGGGCCCCAGCCTGTGGGTGTGTAGGGCTGAGCTTTAGCAAACTCCAAACCTTCTTTCAGTCACAAATTCTTGAGCCCTGGAGATCTTCCTGACCCGACCCCCTTCTGGCCAAAGTGCGGGGGCTGAGGATGGCCCAGGCCCTGCCTCCCCAGCCCTGAGGGCCCCATGCTTTCCTCCCCGCCCCCAGGAGGGGCCCAAGCAGAACTCACTCCACAAAGTTGCTCATGGCTGCCCGGGGATTGCAGGAGACATAGAGGAGTTTTTTCAGGTGCTCAGCTCTCCGGATAGCCAGGATGACTTTGGAGTCTGCACAGAGGGCACAGAGTTCAGTGTGCAGCAGACCCAGGCCAGCCGGGCCAGAGGCCACGCTGCATTCCCAGGGGGGCCCTCCTTCCCAAGTCCTCGTGCCCAGCCCAAGTCCTCGTCACTCACGCAGCCCTGCTCGGGGTGGATCCACGATGGCGGTCAGCTTCTGCGAGGCCAAGGAACTCATCAGGGAGGGGACCAGGTCCTCAGCCTTGCCACAATGAAACTCGATGTTGTCCAGGGCTGCAGGGGAGAGAACCCCAAGAGCTAGGCCCCAGCATCCCTGGCTACGTGGGCAGCTCCAATGGCCGGGCCCAGAACTGCTGGACCCCAAGGACAGCAGGGCCACGATCTCCATTTCCCCCGAGTCACAGGCCACCGGGAGGGGTCCAGTGGGGCCCCTCCTCTTGGCCACTCACGGGGTCTCCTTTTCTTTCCCAGGAGCTTAGCCTAACCTGCCCTGTCCCCAGAGCTCCCAGTCCTGCTCTCCCAGGCCACCCTGTGGTCTCATCCCGTTCCACATGAACATGAGGGCACTTGGTTTCCCCTGCACATGTGTGTGTACACACATGCACACACGCACGCACACACGCACGCGTGCACACCTGGCTCGACCCTGGGAATGGCTGCTCCTCCAGCCCCAGGCCCCTTCCTTCCCCAGCAAGGGCTATAAGACCAACCAACCATTAATCTTGGCATTCACTCGGGCATCTTCCACAGCTTCTTGGCACAGCTCAATGCCAATTACTTTCTTCACTTTCTAGAAAAGAGGAGAAAAGGACTCAGGCTCCACCTGCGAGCCTCCTCGGGGACCTGAGACTCCGTTGGTGCGAGGACTCCTCCGCTGAGGGAAGGCAGCCTCTCCTCTGTCACTCAAGGCCCTGAGATGAGCAGTGACTGACCCAGGGCCACACAGCCAGCGGGGGTCAGGGAGGGGCCTGAACCCTGTCCTCCCGCCTCCAAGGCTCCTCCCAGTTTGTAGGTGAGGAATGTGGGGCTCACGGCAGCAGAGATGCCCATCTCAGGTCCCAGAGCTCATGACCATCGGTCAGACATTCCCCACCTTTCACTCTCCCACAAGGATGTCTCCCCTCTCCCACTGTCACAGCCCAAGCCCCGCCTCCTCAGGTCACCTAGGACCCTGGAGGCCAGCTGGGCAGGGCCTTGGAAGAGGTGCCCTCTGGGGTCCCAGAGCGGTCAGGCTCGAGCTCACCTGGGCCAGGGAGAGGCTGATGGTGCCGGTCCCGCAGCAGACATCCAGCACTGTGCTTTCCCTGTCCAGCTGCGCCCAGTCCTGAATGGTTGTGTAGAGGACCTCGGCGGCTGGCGTGTTCACCTGGGGAACCACAGCTGGGATGACCGCCAGAACCCAGAGAGCCTCCATTTCCCTCTCCTGCCACCTCCACAGGGCCACCCGGAGCGCTGCTGAGGCCTCACTTAGCCTCACGTCCTCTCACAGAGGCCCCAGGGCACAGGGAGGGCTCTGGAACAAGCTGGGCAAGAATGACCCAGAACCAATGTGCCCAGGTGAGCCCCAGGACACCTTACCGAGCAGAGGAATGAGCCCAGGAGAGGCAGAACCAAGACATTGATTAAGCACCACTACATACCAGGCACTGTGCTAAGCACCGAACGTGCAAAGGGGGGCAGAGGCAGCCCCTGCCCCCAAGCAGCTCCCACTCTAGTGGGGCAGACAAGAGAGGCTAGAAAAGGATGGGGAGATGACCCGAAGGGGTGTGAGTTTCAGGGCTGCCCTCCTCTGCCAGAATGATAAGTTTCTACAGGTAGTGACATCTTAGACCCAACATGAGCACAACCTTCCCCTCCCCCCGCCCTCCCTTTTACTGATGAGGGCACTGCCCTCTTCCCAGTCCCTCAGGCCCCTAACCCAGGAGTCATCCTGGACTGTTCACTCTCACCCCCCCACCCCCACATTCAACATGGCGCCAGGGCCTGTCGATTCCACCTCTGCGACTGTCTCTCAAATACGCCCCATCTACCACTCTGGTGCAGACCGTCATCACCTCATGCTGGACCACTGCCATAGCCTGGGTGGGAGGGGTCTGCTGCCTCCACACCATCCTTCATTCAGCTTCCAAAGGGATCAGGTCTGACCATGTCGTCCCTAGTACAGCCTCCAGGATTTGTACAAAATGTTGGTGATGGCCTTCCAAGCTCTCCACGAGCTGAGCTACCCCTCCTCCCTTTCCTGCCTTCCTACACCACTCCCTACCACACACTCTTTGGTCCAGCGACCCCGGCCTCCTGGCCATCCCACCTCTGTGCCTCTGTGTGGTCAGCTGACCCTCCTGACCAGAACGCCCTTCCTCACATCCCACTCTTGGAATTCCCTGGCTTCCTTCACCTAAGGAACCCCTGTAAGGTCCCCTTCCACTTACTCTCCCCACCCCACCATCAGTAAGCATGGCCCCACTCTCGTCCCCAGGGGGAAAGAAAGGAAAGTCATGCCCAAAGCCCCTCTTCTGGAGCGGCCCTGTTCCATCTGCTCACCCCTGGTTCTGAGAGGTCAGGACAGTGCTCTCAGGACTCCTTGAAATGGTACCCTGGCTCTTGGGCGGTCCACTCATTCTCAGACTCCCCTGGATCTATGCTCCTGGTGGGTCGTTTTTGATGGGAGGCATGTGACAGTTTCT
Organism: Vombatus ursinus; assembly: GCF_900497805.2. NCBI lineage: Eukaryota > Metazoa > Chordata > Mammalia > Diprotodontia > Vombatidae > Vombatus > Vombatus ursinus. The sequence continues at coordinate 231,076 of NW_020953945.1, read as the reverse complement.
TCTGACTTTGTATTTCTAGTTCATACTTTCTCAGGGAGTCATTCATTCCTATTTGATCTATTTTAGTTTGGGGGGACGTGGTTTTGTGCCTCTAGTGTTAAACTCTTAATTCCCTTTTTAAGTTTCTCCTCCACAGCTCGCATCTTTTCCAGTTCTTTCCTCTAATATTCTCAATTCACTTAGGCCATTTAAAAATTCTTCCATCACCTTTCTAGGAATTCTATTGGATTCAGTGGGAAATCTGTCTTTTTTTTTGAGGCTCTGCTCTGAAGTGTTGGAATTATTCTCCTCTTCTGAATTGGAGTCTCGGGCATCCCTGGCCTCATAATAGCTAGGTGGTGTAGTGGGTACAGTCCTGGGCATGAAGTCAGGACCCGAGTTCCAATACAGCCCCAGACACGTACTAGCTGTGTGGGATAGTGTGTCACTTGGGCAAGTCGCTTAACCCTTGTTTGCCTCAGTTTCCTCAACTGTAAAATGGGGATAATAACAGCACCTATGTCTCAAGGTTGTTGAAAGGATTAAATGGGAAGATATCTGTAAAGCACTGGGAACAGCACCTGGCACACAGCAGGCGCTATATATTCATTCCCTTCTCTTCCCTGTGCCCTCCAGCTCTCCTTTCTTCATTTCCTTCCCTCCATCTTAGGAATTCTGCCCACGCTCTTCTCCATTTTAAAAACGCTCACTCAAACAGCAAACGAAGCCAGGACTTTCACAGACAGAGCAGATGCGGCCCTCACCTATCCTTCCACGGCCAGCTCAGCTCTGGTGGGCAGCCAGCCCAGGCCCCTCCTCGGGTGAGGCCAAACGCTCCCCCTTGAACCTCCCAGACAGCCCTGATGACTCTGGGGGAGCGTGAGAGCCAGCAGGGGCCTCACTGGCTACCTAGTCCAACCTGACAGGAGAAAGCCTCCTTTCCCATGTGCCCCCAAAGGACCAGCCCAGCCCCCATCCTCGCCTCTCCCCCAGCTGTGCAGTACAAGGCCTTCACAAATCCTCCCCATCTTCTTGCCCGGCCCCTGCCATCCAGTCACATCTGGGGGAGGTCAGGGGGATGGTCACTCCTGTCCCAAAACCTTCCTCCAAGGACAGGCAGCAGAAGGCCCGGGCCCTAATCCCAGCTTGGACGCCTCCTGGCCCAGTGGTCCCAGGCCAGTGCCTTCCACTCTCAAAGCTACACTTTCCTTACCCTAAAAATGGGAATAACACCACGTGCACTGCCCACCTCGTAGGTCTGTCATGGGGAAAGTGCCAAGTGATCAGAAGTCACTATCATTTTGGGGGTTCCGACCTGTGACAGCAGTGACGTTAAACTCAAATAGAGATGGGGACCGTGGGTGCTACGGACTCAGAAAACCACAGACTGACATTATCTACGTTGCGTGGCACCTGTTTCTCAATTCCATCGGAACCTCTCAGGTGACTACATGACCATCACTGCCGCTCCAGTGACTGGCCTGGGAGCGAGGCGCGACATGATGATGGCCAAGAGCCAGGGGCCTTGGAGAAGCAGGGCTTCCCGTTTGCTGAACTGATTTCAAACTGAGGCCGAATGAGTGCAGGAAGGGCCTTGGCTCGGGCCTTACCGTGATTAAGGCCTTCAATCTAGCGCTCTCTACAGAGTGGACACCTCCTACAGACAGGGAAACTGAGGTGCACTGCTTGGCTGCAGGGCCGCTGATGGATTTGCTCCCAGAGGACCAGGTGTGAAGGCCTGCAGCAGCTAAGGCTCAGCCTGGTCATAACATCTGAGAAAACTTCAGGCCTGATCTTGGCTGGCTCTGCCACCAGCTGCAAGGTGGCTTTTGACATGTCCCTTCCCATCTCGGGGCTTCAGTTCCCTCATCAGACTGTGCTCAGCACATCCCTGGGACCCCAAAGCCTCACACACAACCCGCTCCTCCCCCTGGAAGGGGGTGTTGATGGGCTGCCCTCTGGGCTCCCTCCCCATCCCAAGGAGTCCCCAGAGCTGCTCCACAGGTCTCTCCAGAAGGGTCTCCAGAGTCCTTTCAGCTTTAAATATTCTGTGCCTTCTCACAGAAACCCTCATTCCACCTCTGACCCACCTACACCCTACGATCCAGTGACCTGGAACCCCGGGCCCCCCACGCCTGGAGCACAGCCCCTTCCTCTCCTGGCTTCAAACCTCACCAAGTCCCTCCCAGTGGTTCATACTCTTGATGCCTTCCCTCCGCTCATTTCTTCCCACTGTACACAACTGTCTCCATGCCGTCTCCCCCCTTACACCGGGAACTCCTCCTGGGCAGGGGTTTTGCCTTTCTCCGTAACCTCAGGCTCTTAGCATGGTGCCTGGGGCACAACACAGCCGGTGCTTAAGCAATGCCAGCTGGCATACCTGGAAAAATGCATGAGGGGAAATCCGGAACTTGAGCCCCAGAAGCTCCTCGTGTATGTACTTCTCTCCGGCGATGTGCTCCAAGGGCAGGTCCTCTCTGTTGGGAGACTTTCTGAGGACAGAAAACAGGAAAACGCCTCCAGCACAGGGCAAGCCAGAGTGGACATACAGGGGTCCCTCTCTTCAGACTCTAAGTCACAGAACAGCCACCACTCAGCTCACGGAGGGACCCTTGGTCTGGGCCTCGCTTCCTTCCCCAAGCCCTCTCCTATTCTAACACCAAGAACTGTGCCGCCCACCTGGCGAGGCCCCGGGCCCGCCCTCTCCCTCCTCCCCAGGCCATGGCCAGGCCGGGAGTGCCCAGGGATGCCTTACCTCTGCCCCTCCTCCACGAAGTAGAGAGAGGTCACCCCACTGAGCCGGCCGGGATCCTCCGTGAAGTGCTGACCGAGGGAGGCTTTCAGTCCCACCAGTTCTTCTTTACTGAGTTTCTGGAGGACCAAGAGAAAAGGCCACACTCAGGGACTCAGACACTCTGGCCTGCCTGACGGGGGAGCCTTTGGCTCAGTCTGGTGAGGGCGCCCGGGTTGTCGCTGCCCCAGGCAGAATCAGACAGGCGCTGAGCCAAGAATGTTGTGTCCTGGCTGCTGGAGCAGCCTGGAGGCCTCAGGGGCCAGTCAGGGAGACTTGGCTAGGAAGCCCCCCTGGGCAGCAAGTGCTTACTCTGAGCCTGTTTCCTCATCTGTAAATTCTCTGTGACTCGCTCCTTCTGCCTCCTTGACTGGATCCTTCTCCAGGTCATGCCCTCTCACCATCCATGACCCTCAGGGCTCAGGCCTGTGCCCTCTGCTCAGCTCCCGGGGACTTAATGACCACCTCTGTGCTGATGACTCTCAGACCTCCCTGGCCCGCCCCTGCCCCTCCGCCGACCTCTCGGCTCACATCTCCTATCACCTCTCGGACCAATCCCACCGGAAGCCCAGGAGACACTTACGCTTCCCTCTCCTCCCTTCCCTATTACTGTTGAGGGTACCGCCCTCCTCCCGGGACTCAACATCTCACTCCCCGTATCCAATCTGGTGCCAAGGCCTGTCGATGTTACCTCTGCAGCATCTCTCGAATTCGCCCCCCTCTCTCCTCAGATGCCGCCTCCACCCTGGTGCAGGCCCTCATCACCTCACACCAGGACTATCAGAATCACCTGCAGGCGGCTCTCCCCACTCCACACCATCCTCCACTCAGCCACCAAAGGGTCAGGAAGGACCGAGCCACCCCCTCTTCAGTAAACTCCCATGGCTCCCTATGGCCTCCAGGATGAAACACAACATGCTCTGGTTGGCCTTCAAAGCTCTCCATAACCTGCCCCTCCTCCCTTTCCAGGCTTTCTATGCCTTTCTCTCCTCCAGTGACACCGGCTCCCAGCTGGTCCCTGAGTGAGACCCTCCGTCTCTCAGCTGTGGGCTGCCCCTCCCCCGTGCCTGGCCCACTCTTGACCTCTGACCTCCCTTTAAGTCCCACCTAAAACCCCACCTTCTTCAGGAAGCCTCTCCCAAGCCTCTTCATTCTGTCCATTATTTCCTATTTATCCCGCAGGCACACAGCTTGCTTTGAACATATTTGTTTGCTTGTCTCCCCCATTAGACTGTGAGCTCCCTGAAGGCAGGGACTGGCTTTTGCCTCTTTTGGTATCCCCAGGACTTAGCACAGTGCCTGGCACATAGCAGATGCTTAATAAATGTTTATGGATTGATGGACACTCTCTGAAGCCCCCACTTCATAGGAAGTTTGAGAGATCATGTCTGCAAAGCGACAATGTTATTATTGTCAATAATAATGATAGCTAACGTTTACATTCACTCCTGCTGTGTGCTAAGCGCTTTACCATCATTATCTCATTTGATCCTCACAACAACCCTAGGAGGGAGGGGCTGTTATCACTCCCACTTTACAGATGAAGAAACTGAGGCAGGCAGAGGCAAAGTGATTTGGCCAGGATCACACAGCTATTAGTGTCTGAGGCTGGATTTGAACCCAGGCCTTCCAGCCTCCAGGTCCAGTGCTCTGCGCTCTGTGCACAGCGCCACCAAGCTGTTATTTCCACTGGTCTCTTGGCACCCCAAGGCCTTCCTGACTTCCCTCCAGAGCACCCCCTGACCTTCCTGGGGCCCACGATTACTGCAGGACCTCCCCGAAGCATCTCCAGAGCCCCAGCCCGAGCCTCGGGCTTCCTGGCAGCGGGGACGAGCCAGACGCACAGGATGGACATCCTGCACAGCACACCGAGTCCGGCTCAGCAAGGAGAGAAACCCTTGGTGCTCCTTCCCAGGGCTTTGATTTTTGGTGATTCACCAAGGGTCCCTCCTTCTTCCAGGGGCTGAACCCCTCAGGGGGTGAGAAACATTGCCAGGGATCCCCCCCCAGACCCCACCAGCTCAGGCCTGGCCAGAAGCTCTTTGGGCCTGGAATAAAAGTGACCAATTTGAACCCTTTGTCCTCCACCTGAATAGTACCACGAGGAGATGAGTCCCTTCTCCTCTCTGTGCCTCAGTTTCCTCATCTATAAAATGAGGGGGTTTGCCTCAGTCCTCCAAGGTTTTCCTCTGGGCCCAGATCCAGAATCCTACCCACGGTCCTGCCTCTGGGACCCTCATCAGATGACTTTACACCTTGTTGGATCTCGCTCTTTCATCTGTATGTGGAAGGCGGCAAAGCAGGATGCCTGAGTGGCCCCTTACAGCTCTCTCTACCACCTGCACCTGAATAACTGAGAACTGAACCCTTCTTCTCAAAGAGAGAACAAAGCAGCCCATGGGGCTGCCAGTCCATAAGAAAGAACACCAGGAACACAAGACCTGGGGCAGTTCTCATGCTGGGGGACTCTGGGTATGGCCCTGTCCATCTGAGCCTCTGTTTTTTCATCTGTAAAATGGGGATAAGAATCTCAAAATGTGTCTTCTGGGCTTTCAAGTGCAGCAGGCCCAGAACCGTCGCTATCCCTCTTCTCTCTGAGGCCTCCGGGACGTCCCAGGGGAAGCGTTCCGAGGCCAAAAAGGGCCTCGCAGGCGGAGGCACAAAAGCAGGTACCTGGGGGTGGAAGTAGACGATTGCCATGATCTCCCCACTGCGGCTGGTGCGCACCGTGAGCTGCCGCCAGTGCCCCTCGTACGTCTCCGGGCTATACACAGAGTAGGGGGTCGACCTGCAAAGAGCCACTCCCAACATCAGCCCCCACGCTCCAGAGAGCACTCCTCTTGTTTCACTCTGGGCTAAGCCACTGCCACCAGAAGGCTGGCTAGCTCCTGGTAAAAGCGATCCAGCTAGGGATAAAGATACCCAAAAGCCAGGGATGCCAGATGTCAGCATCCAGCCACAGGCTCTGGGAAAAGCCTGAGAGGTGGCAGCAAATCTGGACACGTTCAACTGACCTCATCTGTCCTCAAAAGGCCACCTTTTCATTCCTTTACCTGGGAGCAGAGGATGCTTGCTAAGCCTGGGGCTGCCTGCAAAGTGCCTCCCCATCATCTCTCTCTGGGGGCCGCTAAGAGCTCTTCTTGTCCAGCCCCTCCCCCTCCTCCCTCAGCCACATCTGCCACAGCCCAGGGCTGGCCTCCTCTCTGCAAGGGCCCCATTCTGCTAACTGGGAGGGGGAACAAGAGGCCTTCCCATGCTCCTTCAAGGAAAGGCTCAGCTCTCACAGGCCTCACTCACCGAATATACTCCTGGAAAGCCCGGACCACATGCTTGGTGCCTGACGGGATGTGGATGGTGTCAAAGGGCTCCACCACTGCACACGTGCCGCCCTTGTACTTGCCCAGGCGGCAGCCCACCGTCTTATCTGCTTGGTCCACGCCCACGCCAATCAGGAACTCACACTTGTTGCGGTATTCAGTCTGAGGAAAGAAAACGGACGCGCTGGCCAAGCTGTTTCCCTTCACAAGAAACACACTGAAATTGTGGCTTGAGTCCAAGGCACCAAGTCCCAAGTGTCTGGTTCAGCAGGATCTTCACCCGAGCATGAGGACAGCACGATGGCCTCGCTCCCTTGCCCTCGAGACCGCCAAGGTGTGGCAGAGAGCTCCAACTGTTAGCTTTTTGGTTTTAAGAAAAAAAAGCCCCCCCCCAACACGCTCATGTAGATGTACCAAACACATACCCCATCTTCTATGTTATCACCTCTCTTTCCAAACCCCGCCACCTCCAGAGAATCAGCCCTTGTAATGAAGGGTTAAAAAAAAAAAACGGCAGCTCAGTACAAGTAACTAAACAACGTGGACAGTCAGTGTATGCAGGGCTCCATACCTGCAGGCCCGGGTCTCCAAGAAGAAGGGGAAGGGTCCATTTTCTCCCTTTTTGTGACGTGGCTTAAAGTACAGTCTGTACTAGGGAGGGAGGGGACAAAGACAACAAGCTATCAGGGACATGAAGAGTGAAAGGGATGCCTTCTAGTCGAGGGGGACCCCCGGGCCGCCCTTCCTTCTCTGTGCCGTGTTCACGAGAACAGAGTCCAAGCAAGGAGCAGGCAGGAGCGCTGGCCTTCGCCCTGGCCAGTCCTGGAAGGACACGGATCAGCAGAGCGCCCAGGGCAGGCGCAGGGAACGGGGAGGGGCCACAGCCAGGCCTGGCTGTCCTCAAGCCCTCTGAAGGGCTACCAGGCAGACTGACCACTTGTCAGGGACACTCTGAAGGGGATTCCAGGTCTGCCCGGTGACATCCCCTGGACCACAGATGCTGAGGCAGAAGGGAGCCCGGAGCTCAGCCCCTCGTTTTAGAGACAGGAGACCGGGGCCCGGAGAGAGGACGAGGGCTGGCCTGCCCAGTCCAGCCCGTTCCAGGCTGCCTGTCCTAAATCACAGACTTCGAGGTCCCTCGTGCCCTCTCCCCTTTACAGAGCCCACGGGCTGAGGCAGGCCCTCACTGCTGCTGTGTGATCGGCAGAACCGGGGTTTGGTCCTCCTACACATCTGTCGCTAGTTTTCATTTTTTTATCGCCAGCTCCCCTGCCCTCCAGGAGAAGCCAAGCAGAAGCCCCCTTCCCCACCTGCCCTGGCAGGTCTGTCCAGAATGCAAGTCTCAGTCTGTTTGCCCTGCCCCCCAAAGCCATAGCTCTCTGAGCCCTGGGGACACTCTGGCTCTGGGAAGGTGGGGCAGGAGGCCTGGTCACCTCTGTGGGTGTCTCTGAAGGCCGGTTCCAGACCACAAACATTCACTGGGTTGCCCAGAGGTACTAGGATATAGCCAGGCTTGGTGGGGAGATACCCATGCCCTGATCAGGAGGGGTCCCACTGGGCATACAAGAAGGGACAGAGAACGAGGGCTAACCTCACTGCTGGACCCACCTCTTGCTCCCATGATCCAGGAGTTGGGCAAGGACCTCACTCCTCCACGTCCTACTGCCCCTCTAAGACCCTGCTTAAACCCAGCCCTCCCCAACACCCATCTCAGCTGAAGGCATCACAGGCACTGTGGGCTTCATGCCGACAGGGGGCTGGGGTACAGATGCCAGCCCTGCCATGAGTCACCTGTGTAGCCTTGGGCAAGGCCCTGCCCTTCTTTGGGTCTCAGTTTCTCTCATCCTCAAAATTCTGGGGTGGCCATGGAAGGGAGGCAATGGGCTAGAGAGGCTACAGTGCCATGGTGGGCTCACCTTGTCACAAGGGGAGCCAAGGGAAAGTCACAGTGACATTAACAAAGGACACAGGGAAACACAGAGCCGGCCGCGGTCACAGCTCTGGCCAATGTGCAGCTGTTGTAGAGAAGGCCGGGCAGGAGGTGGTGTGGACACCGATCAGGCATGGCAGATGCGGGGAAGGAGAAAGTGGGGGTCTTTTACTCATCGAGATGACTTTGTGACTCACAAAAAGTGGGTGCAGGTGGATGCACGAATGCGCAAAAGTACCGTGTTTCACTGCCTCATCATAGCAGAGCTCATGCCATTTTTGTTCTGCAAAGAAGCGGGGTGTGGCCATTATGTGAAGCTTTTTAAAAAAACTTGTTTCAGTATTATTTAAAAATCATTTATTGCTAAACTGTATCGCTGACAGGCAAACTGCCCAATTTAGCTAGCGCGGGGAGACGCAGTCTCACCATATCACACGACTTATTCATGGCAGCTTGGCCTGCCCACACCTACAGCTCTTCACAGGGTTGAGTGACGATACTGTAAGTGCCGCGGCACTCAGCTTTGGAAAGATGCTTGCAATGTGCAAGAGATAAATGCATACCCACAGGCCCCTGGTGAACACATTGCTGCTCTGTTTACCTTTCAAAGAACATATAGCACACAACGATTACAGGATGAAAGGGGATAAACCCATTTTTGGACTGAAAAAACAAAAAATCAAAAACCGGGTGTGACAATTAGGCTGTGGCAAAGATTATGTGGTGAAATAAGGTAAGTTTTCAATAATATGCCTAATTAAAAATCAAATAAAATGGTAAAACGGGGCTCCTGTTTGCTCTGAGGCCAGGGTTAACACCATCAGAGCATGACAACCGGAGCCTCAGGCGACACAGACCAGCCCGGGGCGGCCGGTGCCCTCACTTCCCAAGCCGGGAGCGGGCCCCGTGACCTCACCTGAAGCGGGGACGCCTTGACACCTTCCAGGGGGCAGCAGATCCTGTTGAATTTCTGCTTTTGCACAAACAGCCAGGGCAGCAGGGCACGGTTGTTGTTCCCAATCTCCCTGGAAGACAGCAGACAAGGGCATGCTCGGCCTGGCCGATACAGGACAGCTGCCTCCTGGCCTCCCACCCCAGGGTACAGGGCACCAAGTCCCGGCTCCTCCTCGCCATGGGCTCCAGGGCAGACCAGCCCTATCTGAGGAGGCCGAGAGGGGGCCAGACCCGCCAAGGGTCCGCCATTGTGCTGGTCACAGAACAGTCCAGAGACTCCAGGGCAACAGGAGGGGCTGTTCCCCAAACTGAGGCCCTGGCAGGAGGGTAGGGGTTGAAGATCCTGATAAAGCAATATGGCACACTAGAGCTGCTAAGAACTGGGTTCACATCCCGCTACTGAAAGACACTGGCTCCAGAACCACAAGCCAGTCACTGGACCTCTCTGAGCCTCAGTTTCCTCATTTGTAAAATGAGACTAAGATTAGTCACATGACCTCAAATGAGATCACATGTGCAAAATGATTTATAAACCTCAAAATGCTGTGTAAGCAGGTCCTTGATCTAACAATTCACGGCTAGTCTGTCCCCCCCAATGAGCCAATCAGACTGGCTGGCCTAGTGTGCCTCCGGGCCTTTGCAGAGGCTGTGCCCTATGTCAAGAGTGACCTCCCAGAAGACCTGTTCCTTCAGGGCACAACTCAGATGCCACCTCAGGCTCCCCAAAGTTGTTAGAGCTCTCCCATCCTCCACCAGAAAACAACTTAACAGACGCCTAGAATTTCCTGCAGGTGGCTGCTGGGAGCTGACCACCTCTGGGCATTCCCAGGGCCTTCTTCTCTCCTGCAAGTGGCCTGAGGCAAGGGACTAGGGTGGGGACACAGCCTGAACAAAGGGCCCTGGGACCTCCACCTCCTAGTTACAGATACCACCAACTTGCTTTATTGATGGAGAAACTGAGGCCCAAAGGAGGGCAGTGATCTCACACTCTGTGTCTGAGGCTTCTGACTATGAACGGGCTGTCTGAGATGAACACACACACACACAGGAGATGTGACCGGCGCAGCTCCCTCCTCTCAAAGGATGGGAGCAGAGTTGCAGCCATAACCCACAACACCGAGAACAGGCCAGGTGGCCAACAGATGTTAGCTGAAGGGATGGATGACCGGGAGCGCGTGGGAGCACAGGGAGTCCCCAGCTTAGCCAGCAAGGAGTTAAGTGCTTAGCATCGTAGTAACAGAGGGCACTTGGCTAGTGCTTGAAAGGTTGCAGACTTCTTTCCATTCAGTCTCTTGACTCCTTCCAACCCCTGAGGAGAACGGCTCCCTACACTATTACCACCCCCATTTCACAAATGAGAAAACTGAGGCTCAGATGAAGCAATCTGTCCAGGGTCCCAGGCAGGACTGGGACCCAGGTCTCTCCAGACCCCCAGACTGCCCCTTCCAGTGTCACAGAGTCATCTTTGGAAAAATGTTTGGTGGCTGTCAAATCCAAGGGAGGTAGGGCTGACCGGGCTGCTCTTGACCTTTCCCTCTTCCCTGGGCCGGCTGGTCTGTGGGGGGCAGGCAACACATCTGTGCCCTCCCAACATACTGGGGGCTCTTCAGAAATCTGCTGGCTGAACATGGGGAGCAGTGAGGACAGATCACGGAGTCAAGGTGAGAAAGAACCAACTTTCCAAGACAGAATGGGCTGCTCTGGTAGGTAGTGAGCCAGCCGTCACCAGAGCTTTCCTAGTGTCTTGTGGAGGGAGGGCTCGGCCCAGGCAGCTACCCCTTCCCCTTCAGGGGCCTAGGAAGCACCCTGGTCCAGGGGTCCTCGGCCCACCCATTTCACGAGGGGGAATCTGGCGGGGGGAGCTCACTGGCTCTCAGCCCTGGACGTGATGCCTAGCCTCCTGCGGCTGTGTGCCCCCTCCCCTCCCAGGACTTACTTGGTCAGTTTCTGCAGGACCTGCTCACACTCCTGCTGCTTCTTTTCCAGCTGCTCCTCGTAGGGGAGGGTCCAGAGGGGGGTGACCACGTCGGCGATCTGCTTGGCCATGGGCTCCTCGGCGGAGGAGGCCGCTGCAGCCACCACTGCCCCCTGGACTGGCCGCTTGGCCTCGCCCTGCCCCCCATCTTCTCCCTCCCTCTTCCTCTTCTTGGCCATGGGGTCGGCTTTGGGCTTGGCCAGCCTGATGCTTAGGCAGCGGCCCTTCCACAGCGCCCCGTGGAGCACCTTCATGGCCTTGTCCCGCTCCTCCTCGCTCTTGAAGGTCACGAAGGCGAAAGTCTGCTTCCCGAAGAGCTTGGTCTTGTGGGGGTGCAGGCCGTACTTGGCCAGAAACTTCTTCACATCATTGAAGCCCACGTAGCGGGGCACGTTCTGGATCTCCACCTTGTAGATCTCGGAGGTGAACAGGTCGTCCTTGATGTAGCGGTACATGCCTGGGCCGCCGGGGGCCTCCTCGGGGGTCCCGGCACCATCCGGGGGGTCCTCTGCCTCCTGCATCTCCCCCCTCACCTTCACAGGCTCGGCAGGAGGGTCTCTCCTAGCTGTCCCCTCTTCCTCTTCCATCGTCCCCACCTCTGCAGGGAGAAAAGAAGAGGCATCAGCCCACTCTCCCAACCAGGGGTGGCCAACCTGCATCTGTGGCGCTCTGGGCTGCTTCTGTGGGGGGGGGGGAAGGACTGGGCTTCCATCAGGGGAAGGGCCACATGATGGCAAAGCCTGGCTGGGAGCTCACTACCTCTCAAACCCCAGGTCGCCATCTGTGGAACCAGAGGCACTGAGCCCTCGGGCAAGGACCAGCCAAGATGCCCTGTTCTGGGAAGAGGAGACCAGGTGGACCTCTTGGGGGCCCTTGGAGCAAACGGGTACAAGAGGAGGAGCCCCAGATTGGGAGGCAGAGGACCCGGCTTCGAGCCCCAGCTGTGCTCCTCCATGCCTTTGGGCAAGTCCTCCTGAATCCCAGGGTCCTCCTCTCACCGCCGCCCCCACTCACCCCCAGCGCACATAGTAGGTGGGGCAGGAGGACAGAGGAGACCACCGCAGTCCCCAGACTAAGCCCCCCTAGACTGCACGGCCTCTGCCTGTCCCAGACCTATGACCCCACAAGAAGCAGAGGGGGGAGGGGAGCACTGGAAGCCCCCCACCCCAGGGAGGGTCAGCTCTTGGGGTGAGTGGGCTGGAGGAATGGTCCTCAGTGCTAGGGGAGGCAGGGACCCTGGCGGGCACCTGGGCCACCAAGAGGCGCCTCCGTCCAGGGAAGGGCTGGGGGCTTCTTGAGGATAGGGGCAGGACGGACCCCTCCCCCTGGGCGGGTATGGGAGGCTCAGACCACGCACCCTCGCTGGCCTCGGGGCCGCCGACTCGCTCTGGCCACCCGAGTGGGGCTCGAACCCGTGGCCCAGAAAGGCTGCTCTCGACCCTCACCCTTATGCCAGGGACACGCGGCCCCCAGTGCCTTCTGGCTACACTTCCACCGCGCAGGCGTACCACTTCCACCATCGCGCATGCGCACTACGCCTCCACGCAGCCGCACCACCCCCACCGCGTCTGTCAGCCCGCCCGCCTCTCAAAGCCATCCCTCCCTCTGAGGCGGAGCCGCGCCATATACGTCATCACGTCCCGCCCTGACGCACCAACAGCCTCCTTCGGTCTCGGCCTCTTCCCGTCTCGTAGTGATTCTCCTCGGAAACCCGCCCCTTTCATTGGCCCTGCTCCCGCCCCCGCCGCTCTCAACCCATTAAAGACTCTGGGCTTGAAAACGGAAGTGGGCGGTCGCTTTCGGCGCGGCCGGAAGTGGGCGCGGCCGTCGCAGTGGCCGTCGGGAAGGCGGGAGCCGCGGCCTGGTTGGGGCACAAAGCCCCGGGCGGGGCGGAGTGGGGGCGTTTCTTGGAGTCGGGGGCGCGCCCGCGCGCCCGCGGCCCGGCGCGCGGCGCTTTGGGCGGGAAGCCGGAGGGGGCGGAGAGAGCAGGCGGAAGGAGGGGCGGGGCAGGACAATGGCTTGTCCGCAGCCCGCGGCCCCGGCGCCTCAATAAAGTTGCGTTGGTTTTGAATGCGCGGGGGCGGGGGCGTGTTTCCCGCCGCCGCCGGGGTCAAGGGGCCGGGGTCGCGCGCGCGCGCGGGCGGCGGGGCTGAGCTGAGGTAAGAGCGGGGCGAGCAGGCGCCAGCGCCAGACGAGGTACGGACCGGATCGGACCGAGCGCCGCCGCACCGCCGGGACCAACCACCGCCGCCGCCGCCGCCGCATCATCGCCTCCCGCTCCGATGGCGGCTGCCAAGGTGCGTGCTCGTGCGCGGGGCCCGCCGGGCCGGCACGGGGGGAAGCGGCCCGGCCGCCGCGCTGGGGGCGCCCGCCAGGGCCGAGGCTGGCCGGCCGCGCGTGGCCTCTCCGGGCCTCCGTAGGCCTCGGCCGAGACTGGGGGGGACCGGGGCGGGGAGGCCAGGCCGGGCCCAGGCCCCCGATGGGCGCGGAGCTCGGCGGGCGGCGGGCGGCGCGGCCCGTGCTCTAGGCCGGCTCGGCGGGGCCCCGGCGGCCACGTGGGCCCCGGGCCGGGGAGGCACGTGGGCGGGGGGACACGGGAGCCGCCTGGCGGCGGGGCCTCGGCCTGCCAGAGGGTCCCGGGCCCCGGGCCCCAAAGGAGGCCTCGCGGTCCCTCCTGGGCCCCCTCCCTGCCAGGCCAAGGTCACGCGGGGAGCGGGAGCCAGGCGGCGGGGTCCGAGCGGGCGTCTCGGCTGACAGCATCCTCCGCGCAGGCCTTGGGGACTGGGGGGGGGCGGGCGGTGTCGGCCCTAGGCCTCGAGCCCTGGGTGATCCATGAGGCCTTGGTGCTGCAACAGGAAGCGGGTGGAGGAGGGGAGCCTCACCCCCCCCCCCCCCCCCCCCCCCCGATCCCGGCCCAGTCACACTCGGGCCCAGAGGGTTCCCCGGCCCGGGAGTCCGTACAGTGGCCCATCGTGTCCTCCCGGCTCTGCGGCCCGAAGGTCAAGACGCGCTCCCGAGAACGTTCTTCCTCCGGAACTGAAAACGACTCGGATCCTCGTAACTGGAGACGTTGATGCCTTTTGGCAAGATTTAAAGCACATCGTTTCAAGAGAACGGCCGCGGAGGAGTCTCTCCACAGAGCGGGGCCTGGCCCGGAGCCCGGCTGTCCGTACGCTGGACGTGCCGCTTCGATGGCCAGTTGAGTAAATTGGAGTACAGACCCGTCCAAAAATTCAGCTCCAGGCTGAGACTTTCTTCCACATACGTGTCCGGAATTTTAATGAAATCAAGTCTGTCATTGCTGCTGTAAAGATGTGCCAGTCTGCTCCCCGTGGCTTCACTGAGCATCCCAGCAAGTGGCAAATGAGGATGCCCGGGCGCCACTCCCTAACGTGCACGGCAGCCTTTATTAATGGAAGCTTCTTGAGGGTGGGGCTGTCTTCTTTATATTTGCATCCCCAGCACATAGTAAGCACTTCATGAATACTTTCTCATCCATTCATTCAGTCCTGGGATTTCTTAGATACAAAGTGCAAACACTTCCTGTTCTTGGGTGCCTGCTACGTTCAAATCCTTGTGCTGGAGTTTTTAGCAGTCTAGTGTCAATCCCTATTTGCCGGGCTGGTGGTTGGAAGAAGGCAGTCTGAACGTGGAACAGAGCAAAGCTTAACTGGCTTTCTCTTGAGTTAATCTGATTTGTGGATTATTTATGGTAAATTTTTAATCCTAGGGCTATTTTGCTGCCTTCTGTCCTGATTCTTCTACCACCATCACCTCCCCTGCTCGGTCTACCTCCCACTTAATGTGGGCTTCTGTGGAAGGAATGCCAGTGACTTTGCTTAGTCTGAAAACTCACTGTTTAAGTAAGGAAAGACCACCAGCCTGAATCCCTTAGGAAGGTGGTCATTATAAACAAAGTTTAGACAAGGAGTTTATCTTAAAGCAACCTTGGAAAATGTCAGCATCATCTTAGAGATGAGGGGAAGGGACCCATTTTCCTAAGGTCCTGCGGCTGTACTTGGACCCAGGAGGGATTTTTCCATCACTCTCCCCCCCCCCATACCTTTGAATGTGGTTGTTTATTTTAATGATGCATCATCATCCCCTGAACCTGTCCTGCCGTAGGAATCCTTCATACATGAGGTGCCCAGGTAGACTGCACAAACTTTATAAAGAACATCAGTCTTGCCGTGTCCAGATTAATTGGGAACTTATTACTTCTATTAATCTGTTTTCCTGTAGTTTTTTTAAGGGGTAATAGCTAGTATCCCGAACGATAATCCTTTTCCTTTCCCATCCACATTACAATTATTGCCAGAAACATGAATTGTAGATGGACACGTGTGCCTTTCACATGTTCGTCCTTCTGGTAACCAGGCTGTGTGTAATACATTTTCAGAAGAAATCCCTAGAGAATCCCAGCATGGATGTTTTCTCTTGACTCCCAAGCTCATGGCCTTGGCTCTTCTTTTTCTGCAATTGCCCTTCTGGGATGGTAACTCTTGGGGCATGTTCCTTGGCCTAGCATCCGAGGTCTGATGGCCTGCTGAGACCAGCGCATGAGGCCTTTGCAGGCTTTACAGTGTATAGAGCGGGAATGGAAGCTCATCTCTCGTGCTTGGGACTGTCCCTTGTCTTTTCCTTTCTCTTCTTTTTAAAATGGGCATCTTGGAGATGTGGAATTACCCTGTTAGACTATAAACTCCCGCGTTAAGAAGAATGGCTGATGTTCCTTGGAGTAGAAATTGTTTCATTCTTAGTACTTGTATGTATCCCCACTGTGTCTGGCACAGAGAGAGCTTAACAAGTGCCTGTTAATTGTGGCTGCCAGGGGGCGCCACTGCACAGAGTGGTGGGCCTCCAGTCAGGAAGGTCTGAGTTCAAATCTGGACTTGGATGCTTACCAGCTGTGTGACCCTGGGCAACTCACTGTACATTTTTCTGCCTCTGTTTCCTCAGCTGTAAAATGGGGCTAATAACAGTACCTTCCTTCCAGGGTTGTTGTGAGGATCAAATGAGGTCCTGTTTGTAAAGTGCTCTCTCTAAAGGGTGGCTGTAATCATCGTCTTTGGTTTGGGTTGCGTGGTGGCTTGTTGGCACCCCCGTGCATATCTGTCTCTGGTCTCTTCCCAGGAAGCTCACGAGGAGCACGACACCTCCACAGAGAACGTGGATGACTCCAACCACGATCCGCAGTTTGAGCCCATAGTGTCTCTTCCTGAGCAGGAGATAAAGACCCTTGAAGAAGACGAAGAAGAACTCTTTAAGATGTGAGTGGGGCGAGGGCATGGACTGCACCCCCACAGCAGGGTCTTAGATGTTGAGCTCCAAACCTTGTTTTACAGACAAGGAGACTGAGTCTCCCAAAGGAAAAGGGCCTTGCCCAAGTCACGTGGGCAGTAGTGGCAGAGTCAGGATTTGAATCCAGCGCTCATCCCGTGGTCTGGCCATGTAAACTCGCGTTTCATGGTGGTGCTGGTCAGTTTTGTAGGCGATGGCAGTTCTGGGAGTGCGGAGTCAATGCTCCTTAACCACCCTGTCATCTGGAGAGGAGTGCAAGTGACAGGTCCACAGCCACATAGCTAGTACAACATGGAACCAGGATTTGAAACGAGGCCTCCCGGCCGCTCTCTCTGGGCTGGCTGTCCGGAGCTGTGCTGAAGCTGGGGGCTGGGGTGGGGGGATCCTGCACACTTTGGTTTTCATGCTGGAGCCCTCCCTGCACCTGGTGAGCTGGATAATCTCAATCAGAAAGGACGTGGAAAGGGAGTTCACAGAGAGCGTGAGATGGGATGAGAGCCGACGGGGGGGGGGGGGGTGGGGGTGCAGGTGTCTCATCTGGCTGCCCCGGGGGATACTTTTTTGACTTTTCAGGAATCGTGTATGATATATGAGAGCCAGAACTGTGTAACGAAACTGGAGAGAAATAAGAAGGATGAGGGGGAAGGACGTGGAGACTGGATGGGAAATGTCAGGGCTTGGGGGAAGAGAGCCTTGAGAGGTGGTGGGGTTCAAACGGGAAGAAATGGAGCACGGCCGCCACGGTGCAGGGGCTGGCTCAGAGGAGTCTGCCCCGGGTCTCTCCCACCTTGCACCTGGGCTGCCTCGGAGTTGTCCAGCCCACACGTGTGGCCAGGCCCGGTGACATTTTGTCTGGAGAGGCGGCAGGTGGCCGTCCTCTCCTCAGCTTCCCTGGGTTGCTGTCTGCGTCCTGTGGCGTGCACCCAGAGCACAGCTCCTAGACTCCCCCTTTGCTCCCCACTAGTTAACGTTCAGCTCTGGGCAGGATGTGCCCCACCCTCGAGGTCCTCATGGGTCGTTGGCATCCGGCTGCCAGACCGTGTCGTTCCTGCCCCCACACCATCTCACACTGGCCCTTATTCCCCTGGGGGATCACTTCCTAGCCGTCCCTTTGCCCTCAGGGGGACCTTCCTGAAGCATGGTTTTGGCCACGTTACCCATCTTTGTGTATTTGCGTGCTTTGTGTAGTGTTTGCCTATGCCTATGTGTGTCAGCTCCCTGGGAGAATTTGAGCTGGGGGGGGGGGGGGGTGTGGCGCTGTCCGCTCCCCATGCCTGGCACACAGTAGGTGCCTGCGTGATTCCTGCTGTGCTGTCGTCCCTGCCCTTTGTTCTGTTCTCGGTGTGCTCAGGATTCTCCCCTTGATCTTCTGGGTTTGGGCCACTGTCAGCACAGTGTGTGGGACCTGACTCGTCTCCTTTTCTGATTCCGCATGGTGCAGCCTGCCTGCTCCCACCGTGCGTCTCTGTTGCCTTTTGGGTGTCCTGTAAACTTGGATTCTTGAGTGAGTGTGGGATTGTTTCCGTGCTTCCCTGATAGGATCACCCAGACAAGAGCGTTGTCCCAGAAAGATAGGCCCAGGTCTTAGGAAGGGGCACAGGGTATTAAAAGTGCTGCCTTTTAAAATGGGGTCCAGCCTTTCTTCCTCCCCTGTCTCTCCTGTTCTTTTCTGTGCTTGCTGCGTAGTGGTCATCCATCCGTGGACCGAGGGGTCCTTCCCTTTAGCCACAGCTTCGATTCTAGACGAGGAGCGAGCACTCTTTGCGCTGGGCTTCTCCTGTGGATCCTCCTTCACTGAAAGGAGACATATCTGTGTCTGAAGCATTTTCAATAGCTCGTTGCAGCATTCTGCATTTTCCTATGTCGCCTCTCAGATTTCACCCCAGGCCTTTGATGTTAGGGGTGAGAGTAGAAATCTGTATTGTGGCCCTACGTCTTCAGCTGCTCAGGGTGACATGGTACAGGTCATGGAAGGCTGGGCCTGGGGGCCTGGGCGTGGCTGGGGACAGCCTCTCAGTCCTCAAGTCTGTAAAATGGGGAAACAGCGTTCACAAGGTTGGCCTGAGCATAACACTAGACGATAGCCATTTTGCAGGTGTATTTTTGTCTTCTGTATTAGCAGGATCATTGTTGATCAGCACAAGTAAATGAACTGGCTTTTAAGGTGTTTATGGCCCAGCCACAAGAAATTGGATGTTAGCGAAGCAGTACCTCTCCTTGGGCAACAAAATGGGAATAGTATTAGGGGCGAGAGCTCGCACCCGGTTCTGTCCACTTTGTAAACACGTTTCCCGTGAGCCCGTTTCTCTTGCCAAAGGAACGAGGCAAGAACGGTATTCCTCTGTCCCGGGGGAGAGTGCACAGCTCATCCCGCCTCGTATTGTTACGCCAGAGTTCTAAGTTGTATCATATGCCGTCATATCCTGTGCTAACTCAGTGAGTCTCTCCAAAGGCGGGCCAAGCTGTTCCGATTTGCCTCTGAGAATGACCTTCCAGAATGGAAAGAGCGAGGGACGGGCGACGTGAAGCTGCTGAAACACAAGGAGAAAGGGACGATTCGCCTCCTCATGAGAAGGGACAAAACTCTGAAGATCTGTGCCAATCACTATAGTACGTACCCCGTTTTTGTTCTGCTTGCGGTAATGCGAAGGCAGCGCCAGTGGCCTGTTTTGCCTAAGCCTGAGAGTTTAAAACCTAGAGTTAAGATGTATTTTTAAGAACTCTTTGGATTGGGAGTGTCTCTGGATGAGGCAGAATTAAAGTGGAGAATGCTGCCAGCTGGAATGGCAGACCAAGCAAGGCGAGGAGAAATCCTGTGCCTAGGGGGATGGAGGGTGACACTGGGGGTCCTGTGTGAGCCCCTGGGGTGATAGTGCTGCCTTCTGGACTTTTCTTTAAAAAAAAGAAATCCATCTTCCCTGGTAGAGAGAAAGAGACTTGCACAGTAGGCGGTCTGTGCTGTCAGACCAGCAGCGTGCAACAGGCTGGCAGATGTTTGGGGTTAAAGGGACCCCATTGGGGTGGTTTGGAAAGTGCGGCCGTCAGCCGAGTACGGACACCAGGGCTGTCGGAGACGTGTGGGATCGACCCTCGCTGGACTCGGGGGTGAGGCTGACAGCAAGAGCTGCTCCCTCAAAGAAGTCTCCAATGGGAGCCCTAGTCTTGGTGCTCCCTCCCCCTCCCCCTGCCCTTTTTTTAAGGAGGAAAAAATGAACTCAGAGAGAGGAAGCTAGCTATTGGAGGTCACACAGCAGCTTGGGGCTAGGACCCAGTTTGGTGCTGTATCTAGTCCACGGCATTTTTTTTTTTTTTTTTTTTTAATTTTGCCTTTGTCCTGCCCAAGATGCTGTCTTTGTGCTTCTGGGCAAGTCACTTAACCTTCCTGGGTTTCAGTTTCCTCCTGTAAAAGGGAGAGGTTTGGGATTTGTCTTTCTAAAGCGAGAACATTACAAAACAGAACTCAGTGATCAAGGATCCTCTGGTCAGTGTGGGAGATGATGCTGGAGAGCCCATTCCCAGGGATGGTCACTTGAGAAGGAATATCCTTTCTGAGTGTGTTGATAGGCCTTCTTTAGACACTGCAAATTAATTCCCCAAGTAGTTTACTGACAGCAGGCTTTTCTCCAACTTTGACCTTCTGGGAATGGTGTTGACTGGTGTGTCTGATCCTAGCTTGGTTCTGGGCATGCTATTGCTCTGATCTGTTTCAGAACAGTGGATTCAGAGGGAGAGAAGGAGCTGTGGTGGTGGGGTCGGGCCACGGCCCTTGCTCTTTCCTGTTTCCGGCTTTTAAAATTTCTTTTGCATTTGAAGTCGGTGTAAATGGTGTTTGGAATGTGCTGTGGGATTTGTCCATAGTTGTTTTCCTGATCCAGTCAGTTTTAATTTCTGTTTGAAAAACAAATATCTACTACAATAAAGGTACTGGGCCAAGAAGCAGAGATAAAGAGACAGACACAACGGAGCTCGCCCAGCCCAGCCCAGGCCAGGGGTGGTCTCAGGGCCCTGTCTCCTGGGCCCCGCTGGAGCCAGCCTGCTGCCACTGCGCACCGCGGCTTTCCCCAAGTGGAACAAGCTGTATATTTCTGCTGAGTCTTTTTTTCAATATAATTGAGGTGACAGGTAAAAATGGAAGTTTTCCCGTCCTGTCCCTACACGGCAAGGTGTAAGTCGAGAAGGTAGAATGCGGAGCGCAGGCATAGAAAACCTGCTGCCTTCTTCAAAGAGCAGGCGACTCCAGCCCCTGGGGAGCAGCCTTAGGGTTTCCACTGACCCTAGCTGGGCACGGCCACATGAAAGAGGGTGGGGGATTCTCTGCCTGGGAGCGCTAACCTGTCTTCCCCCTTCCTTCTGCCAGTAACACCATTGATGGAGCTGAAGCCCAACGCAGGCAGTGACAGGGCCTGGGTCTGGAACACACACGCTGACTTTGCTGATGAAAGTCCCAAGCCTGAACTGCTGGCGATCCGATTCCTAAACGCAGAAAGTAAGTGAGACGGTCAGAAGGATGCTGAAGTTTGCAGAGATCGCTGGCCCGAGCTCTCTCTGCCCCATACTGTGTGATGTCAGCTCATGACCATGGCTCTCTGAATTGGAAGGGCCCTTAGGGCTCGTCTGAGCCAGCCTTTGCGTTTTACGGGTGAGGAAACTGAGGCTCAGGAAAGGAAATGACTTACCCAAGGTGTCACGGGTAGACTCCCAATCTAGGGCTCTTTGCCCCTAAGGAATGAGGAATCTGGCTTGGCTCTAATTCTTGTCAAGTCCTGACCAGGGGCTTTGTGTTCACTCTGCTGATGGTTAGTGAATGAGGAAGGCTGATCCACCCAGTGCTCCTGATTAGGCTCAGGTGAAGGGAGAAGGCAGCCCAGAGAGGCCATAACCTGTCCTCACTTAGGGGGTAAGGAGTGGGGGCGGATTTTCCCCAGATGTGACTACCTTCTCCTGCCACCACTTCCTTCCAATGAAGGGTGGGCCTGCCCTGGGAACCCTGACCATGGGTTCGAGAGCACAGAAATTTTGTTGGTAAAATGTTGGCATTCTGAGCACGACCTGCTGGTTTGGGAAGCACATTTCCTTATTCCTTGGTACAAACAGCCTTGATGGGCCAGTGAACAGATTCCAGTGTTTTGTGGCAAAGGGCAGGCCCAAGGAAGGCGCTGTGGAGGGCAAACACTGCTTGGAATCCTAGGACCGCTGTGAGACCGCCCATTAGGCGGTGGCTGGTGCAGTCACAGTCAGGAAGACCTGACTTCAGGCCCTGTGGCCCTGGGTAAGTCACTTAACCTGTCTGCCATTTGTTGAGTGCCTCCTGTGTGCCAGACATGGTACTCGGCTAAGATGGGGGTAATAATAGCACCTGCCCACCTTGCAGGATTGCTGGGAGGAGCCAATGAGATCACAGCTATAAAAGCACTCGAGCTCAGTGCCTGGCACACAGTAGGTGCTCTATAAATGCTTATTCTCCCCACCCCTCCTCTCTGTTCCCTGGGTAACTTTGGGCAAGTTATTTCAGCGCCGGGCCTCAGTTTCCTCTGAGGCCTCTTCGGACTCCCAGTCTGTGGCCCTAAATCTCAGTGCTAGGGTGTCCTTGTTCATTTTGTTCTCAAGATTAGAGTGGGCAGGTCACTTCACCTTTGAGCTTCATTTTCCTCATCAATAAAATGAGCTTGGGTGTGAGAAGCTTCCTTTGAGGATTGAAGGGAGCCCCAAGAGGCCCCGTCTCAGCCCTGCTTCCCCTCCAGGCTGCAGGCGCGGTGCTCTCATGGTGCCTCCCCCGAAATGGAGGGACAGAGGGGTGAAATCTCTTTTCCTCTTGTGACTAGATGCCCAGAAGTTTAAGGCAAAGTTTGAAGAATGCAGGAACGAGATAGGAGAACGAGAAAAGAGAGGTAAGATTCCCTGTGTCTGCTTCTCACTGTCCCCCGCAGACTCACTCTGTACATGACTGCCTTCCTCAGTCTTGCTGCTTTTCCAGTCTGCTAGAGAAGTGACCCAGGCTCTTGCAAACACCTTTCTCTGGTGAAAGGCCATTGCATGTGCTTGGGAAACATCCCCGGAGCCTGGTCGAGGCTGTCAGGAGGGCCCTTTGTGAGTCTCCCAGCAGGTTCCATAGAGTTGCCATGGCTGGACAGTTAAGAGGCTGCGTCCTCTTTTCTTTTCCTGTGTAGCTCAGTCAGAAAAACGGTAATTAGGGAATTGAATGAATGGCAGTGATTCCAGGGCTGAGAGGGCCAGCTTCTTTGGAACCTTGGGTAGGGCTGACGTAGTATAGTGATGACATAGTAATAACTCCGCTTCTTTCCTGTTAGGGTGAACGAAAATGGTGGCAAGCTATAGAGGTTGGCTAAACAGCTTGATTTTGCCTCCAAATCTAGTATTTTAAATGATAAAGTTGTTTGGAGAACAATTTTAAGCAATCAACATAGGGAATCAAGCTTCTCTGCTGGGCTTCAAGCGAGCCTCAGGGCCAGCTGATGTCAGGCCCCCTTGGGGCGTGTAAACTCTTCTGTGGTCTCTGCTCTTCAGTTGGGCCAACCTGTGAGTGCCGAGCCCGTTGGGTTCCTGGTGATCCAGGGCGAGGAGTGGCCCCCCCGACAGGCCCAGGGCGAGGTCCGAGTCCGGCTGTGGCGCCTGTGCCCGCTGGTCCTTGCCACGTCGAGGCTGTGGCAGCTGCTGACTTCCCCGGTTGGTGTGTTTTAGCAGGAGCAGGCAAAGAAAACACTGATAAAGTAGTGGAGAAGTTGTCGGAGCTGTCGGTGAAGGAGGAGAAGGAGGAGAAGGAGAAGGAAGGCAGCCAAGAGCCTGAGAGCCCCTCGGCGCCCGAGAAGGAGACCAAGGACCAGGACGTGTTACTGCAATAAATCATCTCGCAGGCCTCGCCTTCTTTCCTTTTATTTTCTTTATTTTTGTTTCAATTTTTTTTTTTTACAAGGGACTTTATATAAAGAACTGAATTCCAGCCTCCAGGTTGTTTTCTAAGCTTTTATCCTTTCGAAGATGTCTTCAGCAAACCCATTCCCAGTCACATGTACTGCGCTCATAACATTCTTTTCCATAGTGGAAACACTTATTTATAGTACATCCAAAAGAGTGAATAAAACATTTGAAAGCTGCCTCCGAGGACAGAACTGAGTTCTATATGTTTACTCAAACACACTGATGACTGAAACTCCTGGCATTGGTTGTTGTCGGGTGCCTTTGTCTTTGTGTTGGTGACTTAGGGGTTCTGGGGGTGCATCGTCAAGCCTGCTGGTGTCGTTGGGAACGCCCCCGCCTCCCCAGGCTAGATGCTTCTTCATTTGTGGTGTACCAGCTAACCCGGCACAGTTGCAGCAGCGTTTCCTGGGGGCACAGTTGGCATAGCTTGAGTTGTCTTCCCATGGGCACTCATCCTCGGGAAGTCGAGGAGGAGGGTGCTGTGCTCTCTGGGTACTTTAGTGTTGTGGCCTTGGCCAGCCTGGGAGTCGAGGGGAAGCTGGTGGAAGCAGCCCTTCTATGGCCTTGGTTTGTGGCTCACAGCTCTGGGCGCTTTCCTGGTGTGCACGTGGGCTGGGGGTCCCGCTCTTGGGCCTTGTTCTCTGTAGGCTGCACCTACGTGTTTCGCTCTTCTGGCGTAAGGCACTTCCCCCACGGGTGTCCTCCCTGCACCTGGGACACTTGTCCTTGAGGCATGGAACACTCCTTGTGTGGTGGGTCAGTACAAGAGTTGAGGTGGCGCGGGCTTGGTTGGCACAGGCGGCTGGCTGCCGTCACATAGGGGAGCTAAGGTGAAGCTTGAGCTCCAGCAGCCCAGCTGAGCTGCAGAGCTCCTCGAGCAGGGGAAGGGCCTTGATGACAGATGGGTGATGGTGCTGCCCAGAGGGCTTTCAGGTCTGAGTGGAAGGAAGACATGGTCAGCGTCAGGCTCTGTCTCTCTTCCTGTTGTCTGGAGGGTGGGCGGCCTCAGGCCGTCGGGTCAGCTGTCCTCTGGGCAGCCCCTCCCAGAAGGAGATACAGTCTGTCGTTCCCCAGCACCCCCAGAAATGAAGAATACCTCAGCTGCCTGTGTGCCCTCAGGGAAGTCATCACTTGGGTGTGGCTGTGTGCTGTGTGTCATGTGTCCCTTCTCTCCATCTCTGGCTGCTCACCTGGGGCGCTTGTGTCATGTCTTAAGTTTTGCTCTTGTCTAAGTTTTAAGCCAAGAACTTTCAGCTTGCTTAAAATGAAAGGCCCTCCCATAGGGAGGATGGTTTTACCATTAATTGCTGAAGGTTTTTTTCTTTTTTAAGCATTTTATTCTGCCATAAGCTTGAGAAATGTTGACCAGCCATGAAGCCCCCCCAAGGCTGGAGTTTTATTTCCACTATTCACTGTGAGCTTTGGAAAGCAGCATAAACGGTTGAAAAGCATATTAGCCTATAGTGTTTCTTAGTAGTAATAGTAAAAGGACTCACTTCAGTCAGATTTTTAATCTTGGCAGGTTCCCTTCATTTGTTTTCCTTCCCACCCACCAAAGGTGCTTTATTTAAAACAAAACAAAGAAAGCATGTCCGTCTCACTTGCTGAAGGTCCTTACTTAGCATCTCCACCAGTTCACCTGTGTTTATAATGTCCCCGCTATAGATGTTAACGTTATGACTTGGTGTTTTCCCTGTTTGGGTCTGTGTTTGTCCATTTAAAAATACCAGCCCCTGGTCCCTATCGGAGTGCCCTTCCAAAGGAAGAGTGTGATTGTTTTAAAGAAAAAAAAATGCCCGCTGACTAACGGAAAGCTTCCTTCTCCAACTGCTCAACTTGTGTTCTCGTCCTGTTCGGTCTTGTAAAGCAAGCACAGCCACTCGGGACTGTGCTTGGCCAAGTCGGTGGTGGAGGAGGAGGAGGCAAAAAGACCCCTTCAGAAATCAGATGTTAGCGCAATAAAGAGGGAAGCAATTGCACATGAAATCATTGTTCTGTCACGCTCTCTGGTGTTGATGTGTTGGAAACCGGAAATGTACTCCGTGAATGTTCTGTTGGCTATGATTTCCTCTGTGCCGACCCTACTGGAGCGAGTTCTCGGGGAACAGGAGGGTATGTCTTTAAATGCTTTCATTGAAGTTATGTGTGTAAACAGGGCTGTGTGTCCCCAAGATGCTTTCCCCCTGATACGGGGTGTGGGGTATAAGCATATGCCAGGCACTTGCCCTCCCCCTTCCAAAAAGAGATCTTGTCTCACTCTGTAATTGTTTTGTGTCCAATAAAGTGCCACTTAATGTATTTCTCCAGGGAGCCTCTGCTTGCTCTTGTCGAAGTGGATGGAAACTGAGCTGGCTCACTTGTCCAGCCTTGGGGCTTAGAAAAAGCCTGTGGGAGTGAGTAGCCTCTGGGAAGGCTTCAGGCTCTGCCGTCGCTGGCTGTCAAGCCACAAGAGAGCCCTGGTGCACGAAATCGGTGGGGTCTCTGGTTTGGAACCTTGGTGCACAATTCCAGATTGGAATGTTTGAAAGATACTCTGGCTGCTTTATTACTCCATAAAGGAGAGAGAAAAAAATACGAAACCTGAGGCCCAGGAATATTGTAACTTGACCACGGTCACATAGGTTAGAAACCTGGGTCCCTTAACTTTATGACCCCTGGATGAGAGACTGTCCCTTTGGAAGTCGGGGATAACTGGACATTTATTCCTACCCTGGCAGTTAACGTCCGTATGACCCAGGGCCAGACGCTGAACCTTAGTAACCCTCAAGCAATTAGAGCCTGGGGGCCTGTCCCTATGAATTCTGCACGCCCTTTGGGCAGCCCATCAAGTGGCTGATTCTTGGTTCTCCTTTCTCAACCACAGTGCATCTGAGTGTTAACTGTGGCGTGAAGCAAAGAGTAGGCATCATGAAGTGGGGAGGCTTGAGTGTGAGTGATTGCCGTTTAGTCACCACATACTCTGCCTACCTCCTGACCTCTCAGGTCTGAAAAGCACCGTAGAAACAGGAGCTGGTGTCCCTGTTGGGGAGTGGAGACGCCCTGATCACAGCATTCCTGCCCGCTGGTTTTATAGGAAGGGAAGATTCTGGGGCAGGTCCCAGCAGCGGGAGGGAATAAGAGGAGGGTAAAACATCGGAAGTTTGATGGTTGACTTCCCAGTCACCCCCCATTTCAGAATCTCTGAAAGAAGCTGAATATTCTTTGGAAAGCAATGCTTTCGAACTTGATTCGGCAGTACGGAGGCCTGTCTGCCGTCTCCAGATCTCGAATTCCAAACTTGTGGGTTGGGACCCAGATTACTGAAGCTTTCCTGTAAAGTTCTACTGAGCAAGCGGAAGATGAGCCTTCCATTTGCAGCTCTCCTTACCCCACACTTTCCCTCCGATATTCATCGCACGTTGATTAAACCCCCATGATGTGCAGGCTCCTGGGGAAATAAGCATGAAATGACAAGCAGCCCCTACCCTGAAGGACTATGGACTAGCTGGGATCAAGGGCTAGTTTACTATTAGCTCAAGCAGCTTTAAGGGCGGAAGATCAGGCAGTGCATTCTATGCAAAAAGATGCACAGCTTTTCATTTGTAAACTGCAGAGTTAAGATAGACAGTTGTCTTCCCTGTGCATTGGAAGGAATGCGTTCACAGGCTGCTGTCTGTAGGTTATGGCAGCGTACTCCGTCCAGCCGATGTCTTCCCCAGGTCTGTAGGTGGGCGCCACGTTCCTGCAGTAGCCCATGAGGGGAGACAGGAAACGTCCCCATTTTCTGAGGAATCTTGGAGTGACTCGTCCTGTGTCACAGAATCAGATCTGGAGTTTGAGCCCAGGTTATCTGGGCCATGGCGCTGCGATCCTTCCACAGGCATCCTTGGAGCATGCTCAGTGCTGGCAGGAAAGGGCTGCTTCCACATCCTTATCGGGCTTTCTGTTTGGCTCTTTACTTTGAAATGGAATATTGCTAGTGGGACATTGGCTGCACACAAGGGTCACAAGGCCGGCTCCCCCTGCTGCCTTAGAGAATCCTCAAGGTTGTGGGGAAAGCTAGTATCTAGTGGCCAACTTGGTGGCTAGCCTGTGCACTCACGGTGTGGCTGCAAGCCAATGTGGACCCTTACCTTGGACAGCTTGGCACGTCCTATGGGAGCTGAGATTTCCATGGCAGAATCTCGGGGCATCAACCCAAGTCATCACCCCACCCTCATGAAGCCGTGGACCAGAACGTTGGTGGAGGCTACACCTTGCCTATAATGGGTAGGTTCCCCATGATAGGAAGTGAACCAGAGACAGGTAAAATTATGGGCATGAGTCAGTTGACCTTGGTTCAAATTCCAGTCCCATCGTTTGCCAGGCGTGTATATGATCTTGGCAAGGTCATTTCCTAGACTGATCCTCAGTTTCTTCATCAGTAAAGTTCAGGGTGGAGTAGGTGATTCCCCGAGGTTCTTTTGGAATCCTCCAGATCTAAGATTTGGCATACAGTTAGTGCCAAATAAATGTCCTACTACCCATTCATCCATCTGTTTTCCACAGATTTGCCTATCAAAGGATATGGAGCTGGAATGAAATCTTACTGTCTTTGAGACTGCCATGCCTTGAGGCACAGTGTGCTGGAGTGTTGGACTCAGACACTGGGTTCAAATCTTTCTGGCCTCTGGCCTCTGTTTTCTATAAAATGGCGGGATTGGACCGGATGGTTTCTCAGTCCTCTTCCAGCTCTGAATCTGTGGTCTAGTCTAGTCCTGTCATTTCACAGGGGAGGAAACACACTCAGAGTCACATGGAGAGTGAAATACTTAGCGGAGCTGGGCTAAACACAGCTTTTGGGTTCAAAATGCAGTGACCCTTACACAAGGCCCGATAACAATGACAGGATGGCCATTTTGTACTGCTTTGTTAGGTCCTCCAATTATGAACACAACGGCCCAGCCAAGCGAGTCACAATCCTATCGGAAGGACCTCAACACCTAGTCGAACCCCTGCCTGGCCAAGACTCCACTCAAGGCACGCCCAGTGAGTGGTCATCCAGTCACTGCCGTGGTGAGGCAGAAACCATGCCCTGAGCCAGCCCAGGCCTCTTTCAGACAGCTCCCCTCCTTCTGCCCCTCTGCACCAACATTGTTCCTAGCTTTATTCTCTGGGAGGCCAGGTAGAACGTATCTAATCCTTCCACAAAGATCTCTTCAAATAAAGGAAATCGTTACCCCCACCACCACCATCAGTAATTTTCTAAGCGCTTACTCTATGCCAGGCACTGTGCTTGGCACTGGGGTTCAAAGACAAAAACGAAAGGCCCTCCCCACAAGGAGTCCAGATTCAAACCCAGGACCAGTATCCTTAACTCTCCATCGCCTCTAAGAATGCCTTCAGTAAATACACTTGGGGGGGGCAGTGTGCCTTGCAAAAGCCAACATCAGGGTCAGTAGAAGGAACCCCCACACTGAGAACTCTCAGACCATACATCCATTTTTAATCCAGTGAGCATTTATTGAGCACCTACTACAGGCTGGACCCCTCATGTCTTTGTGTGTAGCTAACCCAACAGGGGCTGTGTGAGCAGCCCACCTCTGCAAACCTCAGTTTCCTCCGCTGTAAAAGGGAGATAAATGACCGATGTCCTACTGATCCCTCATGGTGAGGACTGGACTTTGTACACCATAGAGCAGATGTGGATGGTAGCCGACGATAGCAGGGATCCCTTAGCTGAGGGGCCACTGAGGGAGGGCAATTTCTGGACACAAAGCCAGATGACCAAATTTTAGGAAGGATCTTTGTGAGCTGGAAACTCCCAGAGGAGGGCATGAAGGATGATGAAGGGCCTGAAGTCTGGGCCTTGTGACTTTTGGAGGACCTGGCAGGACTGGTGTTGGGTGTGTGTGGGTGTGGGTGTGTGGGTGTGTATATGGTGGTGGGGGGGTGGTATTAGCCTTTTCCTGCTTTTCCCGGTGTAAGCGGAGACCATTGCCCCTCACCCCAAAAAGTATTTGGGTCCCATTTGTCTGCGGACTCTCCTTCAACTCTCCTACTTATCTACCTATGAAGGAAGTCTCCAGTGTTCCCCTGAGGCTATAATCCTATCAACTGGCCTTTCATTATCACCTATGCCCAATCTCTCCGTTCTCCCTTACCCTTAACCTAGGCCAGCCCTCTATTGTTTATTACCTCCCAATGGCCCCGGCTACTTCCCACCCTTGATCCTATCTAGACCCCATTCTCCACCTCCCAGTCACTCCCTTCAAGGTCCTCCCTAGACCCCTTCTCCCAGACCCCTCCCACAGTCACCCCAAACCACTTGGCCACTCCTAGATCCCTCTCACAGTCTTTCTGTATGTAAGGTCCATCTGGCCTCCATTGAGGTGCTCAGATTCCATAAGAGTCTGGCCAAATACTCAGATTCTTAAAATCTAGCCAGGGGCTGAGACTTATTCAAGCCCGCCTGTCATTACAAGCGTCACAAACGTTTAGATTCCTCAAGCCTGGCCAATAGGGCAGGTCTTTAATAAACCTTGTCTTTGACTGGAAAAAAAAAACAAGTTCAAAGAAAAAAAGATAGAAGCCAAGTGAGAGCGAGTCCCCTCGGGTTTCCACAAAGCCGCGTATTTCAGACATATTCTCAGCTGAGGCCGGACTAAAAGAGAGGTTTCAGTCGCTCAAAGGGTGTTGATCTGGGTTCCTGAAAGGCACCAGAAAGTGTTTGGAGCAATAGCATCGGAGAAAAATTGGGTCATGTCAAAAATAAAATGCCAAGGGCTCCGGCTGTAATTAGGTTGAATTCAAACCCACAAAAGGTGACTTGGAACTCACAGTCTCTGAAGAGAAGGTTTCAGGTTGTTGGAATCCTAGATGGCTGGTGCCGGGGAGAGCCCAGCTCAGACAGGCTGTGACTCACGAAAATAACTGCAAGGCATCCTGGCTAATAGGGCTGGAAGGTCGGCCAAGCCTTCCTTGCCACAGCCCCGTGAGCACTGAGTGTCATCCCCATTTTACGGAGGAGGAAACTGAGTCAAGAAACATTTGCCCAAGATCACCCCACTAATAAATAGCCAAGGCAGGATTTGAACCCAGGTTCCTTCTGTCTCCAAGCACTCTGTCCACTCTGCATGCCAGAGCACCTGGTCCAATTTGTATCAGAATGTCAATAAGGGGCCATCTCATGGGGGAGGGATTAGCTTTGTTCTGGCTGACCCTAGAGGCAGACAGGATGTGGAGACCATCCAATTGCATTTAACACCCAAAGACTGAGCACTTGCCATCTTCAAAGAGGAAACATGGCAGTCTCTGATCTCAGGGAGCCAGATCACTAGCAGACTGACCTTTGCCTCCTCTCTCGGAGTCTCAGTTTCCTTCTCTGTTAGATAGGAATAATCATACTTAAAGCACACTTGGGATTAAGGCCGAGGGAGATCATGAATGTAAAGAAGGGTTTTCAGGAGCCAGTTCAGTGTCTGAGATTGGAACATTCTCAGGGTTGGTTCTGTGTGGTTGTAGTGGAAAAGGCTTCGGGGGCTACAGGGAGAAGAGTCTGAACTTGAGTCCTGCCCCGGCTATTTACCACCTGGGTGACCCTGAGAAAGTCCCTTTTCCATGAGCCTCAGTTTCCTCCTCTGTGAAATGAGCGAATTCCACTGGATTATCTCTGAGGCCTCCCCAAAGCCCCTCTCTTTTCTAAGACCCCTTGCAGCCCTGACATCCCCTGTTCTAAGGCCCTTCCCAGTTCTGACATCCCCTGTTCTAAGGTCCCTCCCAGCTCCGACATTCCCTGTTCTAAGGCCCTTCCCAGTTCTGACATCCCCTGTTCTAAGGGCCCTCCCAGCTCTCACATTCCCTGTTCTGAGACCCCAGCTCTGACTTCTCCTGTTTTAAGCTCCCTTCCAGCTTTGACAGTCTATGTTCTAAGGTCTGACTCTATTCACTCACTATTGATCTCAATCCAGACCCTTTCTTCCTGAGCCTCAGTTCTATTCTCTGTAAAAGAAGGGAGCTGATGGAGATGTCCTCTAGGCTGCCTTCCTGTCCCCGTCGTCCTGTGCACGGAAGGCTCCCAGCGAGGGAATGCTGTGGCCTTACTCAGTTCCACCTTAAGCCCTTTGCCAGCCTGTGTTGATGGGTGGGATTTCCTGCCTAGCCGGTGGGCTCCAGGGCTGATTTCCTCTAGCCAAGTTCCTAACTGCACAGCTCCTTATAAATGGCCCCAGCAGCCAATGGCAGGCTGGGCCAGGGTCAGCCCAGTCCTTTGCTCCAAGCTAAATCGAGCTTGCTGCTGGTGGAGCCGGAAGTATCCCATCACCAGAGGGAGGGCAGCCCCCCAATTTTGCCTTCTCTGTGCCTCTACCTGGGACTCGGGCTCACTGAGCTGTGAGAGCCCATCTAATCCAACTCATTCATTTTACAGAGAAGGAAACTGAGGCCCAGAGGGAGGAAGAGATTTGCCCAAGGTCACTCAACTAATTAGTGTTAGGGCCAAGACTAGAAGCCAGGCACCCTGATTTCCACCCAGGTCATTGCTTTTCTATTATTCTGAGCAAGGTAGAAAGAGGGAGGGACCCAGATAGGGTGCTGGAAAATCACTGAAAAGATTTCTCTTAGGCAAAGCAAGTCAGGAGATTAACATATAATTAATGAATATTAATGAATAATTAATGAAATTAGAGGCAGATCTGGTTCTACTCTGACCTCAGTTTCCTCTTCTGTGAAACATGGGCTATGGACTGCGTGGTCTTTAAGGTCCCTTGTTGTAGAAAAAGCCCCCGGCTCAGTCAGGAGAAATTGGAACTAGAATCGACCTCCACCATTTACTAGCTGTGTGACCATAGCAAACCACTCATTTTTGAGCCTCAGTTTCTTCACTTGTAAAACAAAAACAACAATCAGTATACTCCCCTCCTCACAAGGCTGCCGAGAAGAAATCCCTTAGCAAATTGTAAAGCTCCAAAATTATCGCAGGGATATTTTCATTCAACACAATTCTGCATAGCTCCTCTCTTCTGGAAGCTCCAGGGGCTCCCTATCATTGCCTCCAGAATGAACAACAACATTCTCTTCTGACACTTTGGGTTTGTATTTTTTAATTCAATTTTTATTTTCCATTCTGAATTTTCTTCCCCAACCATTGAGCAGGCAAACAAAAAAAAAAATCCAAATACACTAAGAAATATGTACAGTCATGTAAAATGAGTTCCCCATAAAGGGTGCAATGCTCTGAAGGTCAATTCAGTTTGTAAGCTACAGCAGGGTGTGGAAGTGGAGGGCAGTTATAGAGGCAGAGATTTACTGGCCATAAAGGATATTAAAAGCCATCGAGACCAACCCCTTTCTTTTAAAAATGAAGAAACTGATTTCCTGAGAGGTTGCCAGTTGCTCAAGATCACTTGGGTGCCAGAGCTAAGTCCTCCAACTCAACTCCAAATCCAAGGAGCCGTCCACTGTGGCATGGTGCCCGGGGCGCTCCCTGAGAAAGCACTTGCAGGCTAAAGTAACAGCCACAACAATGGCAACAATGCTTGGAGACAATGAGGTCTACTACTATTTTCCAAGGTCACCCAGGTTGAAAGGGAGCAGGGCTGCAATCCGACCCTGCATCCTTGATGCCACATGCAGCTTTTCCCATGGTACCACTGGCTGCCTATTCAGCAGTGCAATGATTCTCAGAGCACTGGGAGCTCTCCTCACTGATGGCAAACCTTGTTGGTCAGAGCTCCATCAATCACGTCATGGAATCATGGGATGTCAGAGTTTGAAGGTGCTGAGGGGTAGAGGTGGGGGTGAGCAGGTGGGAAACCTCTGCACTGTGTGTAGGGTCTATTAAAATCCAAGACTGATTCAAGCATTGACTTTCAAGGAGAGAGATTTCCCAGGGCTACCTCATGCAGTCAGCGCTCTATGGATTAGACATAATTGGGTGTCTTTATACATTTTCAACACAAATCTGAGCAGCTGTCTCTGGCACAATATCTCTATGCAGAATTATTATAAATCAAGACGGGGTGGGGGGGAGGGGAGGGCAGCTTGGTGGCACAGTAGATAGAGCACCGGCCCTGAAGTCAGGAGGACCTGAGTTCAAATCTGGCCTCAGACCAAACACTTGACACTTACTAGCTGTGTGACCCTGGGCAAGTCACTTAGCCCCAATTGCCTAAAAAAAGGGAAAAAAAAGCAAATAAATAAATCAATAAATCGAGACAGAATATGTCTCTTACAGAAAGAGGAAAGTGATTCAAAGACCTGTTTGTGGTGCTGAAATACAGGGGCTATCTCATCACCTCTAGGAGAGTTTAACAGTTGCAAAATCCCTAAACAAACAGTTTTACTTTTCTTGTTTACAGACCGAGGACAAACAACCTTAAGTTCATTTGGTCATCATTTCTACCTTCTGCAAACAAGCGCAATCTATAGATACACACACCCAGACGTATAAAGTAGTTAAGTCCATGTCTCTAGCCCCTGGAGAATTTAATCCAGTCCTTTTGGGAATTTCTGTCCTGGGGTTCAGACAGCGGTGGGCTAGTAAATGTTTAACGACCATACCTCCAGAAAACAATGCACACAGGACACACTTTTAAGTTTGATCGGTATTATTGATATTTGGTCTGTCGCTTTATTAAGTCCAGACAATTAACAACACAATAAATCAAGCACTGATTTGTAGCGTTTATCGATTTCTGAGGCATAACTGTTGGAGTTGGTAACTGAGTCAGTGGGTGTGAGCTAGCCCACTTAGCCCAATGTATTTGCTAGCTGTCTGCAGTCACTGCTTCACCATCACATCCTAGCCAGCCTTCCATGTGGGCCATCTTGCCACCTGCCTGCCCCAGAAGCATATCCCCTTCAGTAATAAATCAACACTCCCGTCGCTTTTGGGTTAGGTATTGTGACAAGTAAGGTGCTAGTGCCCTCTGGCTCCATTCACCATCCCAGTGACTTCCCAAACCAAAACATCTCTCCCAGGCCACCACTCCCATGTATGTATTTCTTTCCCTATTGGAACATAGGCTGTTTGAAGGCGGGGACTGTCTTGCTTTTTGTATTTGTATTCTCAGGTGCTTAACACTATGCCTGGCACACAATATGGGCTCAATAAATGCATTTTCTTTTATTAACGACCTCAAGCACTCACATCATCTTAGGCGTTTTCTCTGGACTCTCCCCAGATGATCAGTGTCTTTCCTAAGATGTCAGAGAAGATGGAAATTCATCTTTGGTCCTGGGATGTTGGTCCCAGAAGG
The DNA here is from genome assembly GCF_900497805.2 of Vombatus ursinus. Lineage (NCBI taxonomy): Eukaryota > Metazoa > Chordata > Mammalia > Diprotodontia > Vombatidae > Vombatus > Vombatus ursinus. The sequence goes on along the minus strand of NW_020953945.1, from coordinate 196,677 downwards.
GACTCGTCCTTGCAATTCCTGGGTGTTTCTGGAGCCCATCAGGCGCTGGGGCAGTGCCCCTGAGTCCCAGCCCTAGCGCTGACCTCACAGCTCTGTGCTCCTGCCAGGAGAATGCAGCAGACTATTTCCAGATGCTGCCAGAGCCTCCTCTGGAGCAGCTGGAGGGGAGTTCCTGGTGGGAGCCACTTTCCTGGCAAGATGCCGATGAAGCCGATGAAGCCGGTAAGTCGGGCATCTGTCCCCCAGGCTCTGCTCCTCCCCTCCTCCTGGGCTGGTCATGGTGAGCAGGCAGGGGTCCCTCAGCAGCAGAAGTAACAACAGCTGGTCTTTCCCTAGCACTTACATGTTTGCAAAGCTTTACATGTGCTGCTTATAGACCTGCCCCTCCAAGTTCTGGCCTTACATGAATCAGGGGCAATCTCAGGCTCTTCTCAAAAATTATTTTCTTTAGCCTGTTTTCCCTGAACACCCAAATTTCTCCTGCTCACAGAAAGGAATAGCTCTTTTTATTCTGAGTCATGAAGACTCAGTCTTCCATTTGAGCCACGACCCTTCATTCTCCTACAAGCCCCCAGCTCACTAAACAAACCGATATAGTTGTGTATAGTAACTATATTAGATTTAGAACTTATATATAAATATGACTGTTTATGAAATATATAACTATGTAAAAATACAGGTCAGACTTCCCTCTCCCTCACAGTACCCAAACCACAGAGAGAACTCACAGTAAGTTCACACTCAGTTGATATAATTCTCATCTTCCCCTGCCGTGGGCAGGGGCGGGGGGCGGGGTGTCCATATGCTTCTCCAAACTCATAGTGCCACATTGGTAGTTTGGACATCCCCCTGGAGAGAAGCAAACTCCAGGTCCCTTCTAGTTCTGGGTCTGTGATGCCATGAAATGCCACCTTCTACAGGAAGCTTTCCCCAAGCCCTCTTCATTCCAGTGCCTTTCCTCTTTGAATCGTTTCCTCTTTATTGTGTGTATATAGCTCACTTTGTATAGATTTATCTGCATGTTGTCTCCCCCATTCAATTGTAAGCTCCTAGAGGGCAGGGACTATCTTTTGCTTCTCTTTATATCCCAAGCACTTAGCACAGTGCCCGACACATACATAGAAGGCACTTAATAAATGTTTATTGATTGATTGCTTGAATTAGGGATTCAAGTACAAAGGTGAGATAGTCGCTGCCCTCAAGAAGCTTACATCCTAATAGAAGACACACATGTAAGAAGCAGTGGCCAGGGAGGAGAGTTTGCGTTCTGGAGATTGTAAGTGAAGCCATGCCAGTCAATTGTCCCAACCTTCCACTAGCAAAGATAGCAGCAATTAGATTACCATTCCAAGAGAAAGGAAGAAGGTAGGGAAGGCGGATGACAAGATGCCCAAGTTGGGTTGGCCAGGGTCCTCACTCACCTCTGCTCCAGATCTCTCTCTTTCTCTGTCACAGTCTGATCCACCAGCTGCTTCTTTCACAGGTCTGTCTGTCTGTCTGTCCTCTCTTATAGGCCCAGCACCAAGGGATGGCTGAGATCCACCATAGCCTCTCCAACATTGGCACTTAATCACTGCTCCTCAATGAGGCACATTCCTCATTCCTCTGGTACAATAATAATCAATTACATTCAGTCCATGGCAGATATAAATACATGTACCAATATGGCGGATCTTTAATAAACCTTATCTTTGGCTGAAAGAAGGCTTGGGTGGAATTCATTCAGGCAGGGCCCACGTGTGGTGGTTTTGGGGTCCCAGCATCCCCAAACCTCTAAGCCTCAACAATACTACTGTACTGCCAGGCATGGTGCTAAGCCCTGGGGATACAAAGATGGAAAATGAAATAATCACTGCCTCCCAGAAGCTCACAGCTTATTTTTTGAACACCACTGTTCATAGAATCATAGATCGAGAGTAAGAAGGGACCCCAGAAGCCCTCTCGTCCAATCCCTTCCTTTTACAGATGAGAAAAATGAGGTCCAAGGAAGGTAAGTGACTTTCTCAAGATCGTGCAGGTAGTAAGCATCAAAGGCAGCACTTTTCAAACTGTGATAATTCCCTCCAGTGATACAAATTGCAGTTCACCCAGGGCTGCCTGCCCTGTGGGGGTCTACCCAGTGTTCTGGGGGTCTCATGAGCGTATGGGTTGGCCATTTGGGAAAAAACCTTTATGGGAGGGAGAAAAGGTAATGGGAGAGAGAAAAGGTAACTAAGAGTTTTCTCCTTGTCTAACAAGTGAGAGGGTGTGGGGTCCTGCTTCACCAAAAGGGCTGGAGCTTAAGCTTTTGGACTCTAAACTGAAAGAGAGATAACAGAGTCCACTGTTCCTTTAAGGGGAAGAGATATCACCTCAGCTGGAGGCTACAGCTGCAGCCAGGAGCTGTATGCAGAGACTTTCCACAACCTTGTCCCTCATGCTGCCATACCTGATGGTTCTTTTAATGACTCCAAGTTTCTCCCTTAAACAAGGGCATGTCTTTATGCTGTCAATATTTTTCTTGTATTGATTCTATGTATGTGAGTCATGGAACATTCTAGTTTCCAAAGGCCTGGGGTTGAGTATCAGCCAGAGGGCAACAAGCACACAGTGAACACAAGCAGACTGCAGCACTTGGCAGATGAAGAATTACACAGGAGAAAGGGCATGAAGGATGTCATCCAAGAAACGTATGAATGAAAAAGAAAATGACCAGCTTTCCCCATAACCTTGAGTGGGATGGGAGTCTCCTCTCTAAAAGGAGACCCTTTGGGCCCAGCAATCCAACTTTTTTTTGGAACACTGAACATCACCAAGACCTGAAGTCATTAAGTTTATTTGTGAAGCTCAGCTTCCTGCATATCTAAGGCAAGGTCTCTGTTGCAAGACTCTATCTGACTTAGAATTAGAAAGTCTTTGCAATGTCCAATTATCAAACTGCAGCCTTCCAGAAACATAGGAGGTGCTTCAACAAACCCCTAGGGGCTCTCTGGGTCTGGGTGTCCTAGGTGTTTTCAACTTCAAGATTCCTTTTGGACTCCCATAAAAATGGATGGGGTTGGGGTGAGTCAAAAGGAACAAACAACCCTAAATGGGGAATCTTGGCCTGAATACTTTGTTTCACATTCCTGCCTTTATTATGTATATGTGACCACCCACAAACCTAGCACCTGGTTTCCTCTTTATCCCTTAAAACACCTCTTCTCCAGTTTTTCTAAATTCCTCACAATCCTCATTCTTCTGGTACAAAAATAATCAATTACATTCAATCCATGGCAGATATAAATACATGTACCAGGATATGTTCAGACATGATCCAACTGATGGGTACACCCGCGGGGGGGGGGAGGCCTCTGCCTCCCTACCCTCCCACCCCCCCACCCCCCCATCTTAGCTGCCAATTCTTTAGTTTCACAAAAGTCCTGCTATGAATATTGCGGTATAATGGGGAGACTGGCCAACGAGATCCCAGTCCTTGGAGCAAATTTACCCTTCCTGGTAGATATAGAGACAACGCACAAAATGTCAGTAAAACTCATGGGACCACTGCAAGTGGGTTTGGGCCAGAATGACTCAGAGGTAGTACTCTATGATGATGAACAGTCTTCTGGTTGGTTGATGAACCAGAAGGACTGATAGCCAAAGAGAAAATGATCCAGAAGTGTGTATGCATACAAAAGGGGTTTCCTCTCTTGCTTTCTTGGCTGGTTTGAAGTGAGGAAGGTTGCTATGAGCTGCTGGGTTGCTGAACGGCTCTGGTAAGCTGTACTCCCCAACCTGACCACCAAGTGTACGTGAATACCATCTCTGTTTCTTTTGTCTGTTTTGTGTTTATTTCCTGCCGAATCTTAGATGGATGAAGTTGAGGATTCCCCAAAAGGTAGCAGAGAGTTATGTGGTGAGTGCAAGCAGGCTGCAACGTACTACAATTGAGGAATTAGGCAAGAGAAGAGGTATAAAGAAATGTACAACTGAAAAAGAAGATGAAATGCCTTCCCTCGGAGCTTTGTGTATAATAAACTTTTCTTCTCTAAAAAGAGACTCTGCATCCAAGAGCCAAGGTTTTTTGGAACAGAACACCAGCCAGGTCAGCGTGAGTATTCAGAGAAGGAACTGACCAGTTTAGTGCCTTGTGGGCTTTGAAAGATCAGAAGAGCCATTCGAGGTCTTGCCAGCAACTGAGTCAGTAACAGACCACAGGGGCCAGGAGCCACCGTTGTCAAGTAAGGCGAGGACCTGGTATAGCTGCTGAAAGACCTGCTTGACTGAGCCCAGCTTTACGCTTACCTGTCATCCAAGACCCCATGTCTTCAAATGAAGTGGCCCATCACTGACACCCCACCCTAGTGGCAATTTGGTGGCAACTTTGTGTAGGAAGAAAAGGATTCCTCCAGGTAGGAGTGGTGAAGGACGCCTTGACCGCCCGTGTTCCTCACTGCCTCTTTCCTTCAAGTTGGAGCCCCTCTCCCCAAGGGCTGGGTGTATGAGGAGAAGAGAGTGCATCTGCTTTGGAGGGGAGGCTGCTTTGACAACTTCGGGCTTTGCTATACCTTTTCAGCAGATCCCTTTCTGTAAAAGCTAAATTCTCTCTACCCGCTACTACATATCAGGGAGCGTACCAGTTGAGGGATCCTGAGTGACAACATCAGAAGCTGCAGCCCTCAGAGTTATCAGATGATAGAAGCCTGGGGGAAAGGTAGTCAGCCATCCTCTGGAGACCCAACACCATAACCAGAGAGTGAGATGAAGGGGTTTCTGTATTGGTAAATATGGGGCCCTACTTTGTGTGTTTGACCTTGGGGTCTATGCCCAGAAGAGGCATCATTGGGTCAAAGGGTATAACAGTTTAATAACCTTTCTCATATAATGCCAAGTTGTTTTCCGGAGAGGTCGAACCAATTCATCTCTCTTGGGCAGTTGGTATACCTGTCTTCCTGCAGTCTCTCCATAATCGATTACTTCAGTCTTTTGTCATTTTTGCCTTCTTTTAAAGGTCTGGTTTAAGGGGCATGAGAGTGTCTGACTGGGGAGTAATTAATCAATCATTCTCAATTATGGGGTTAAAGGGCCCAGAGGCACCCTGGGTAAGGTGAGCTCGCACCTGGATTCCAGAACAAAGCCCTTACCTGTGCTAACCTTGTTACCAAGGAGTTAAACTTAGCAAGGGAGGCAGTGTCACCATCTCAGGTCCCCAGGGAGGCCCTTGCCACTCTCTCCGTGACACACAACGTCCAAGCTGGAAGGGATAGGTCCCCGCGTGTTTGAGATCGTGCCCGGGCCTGCGTCTGTGCCTCGGACACACACACACACACACACACACA
>NW_020953945.1:178267-190977 GCF_900497805.2 Vombatus ursinus | reverse complement strand
CCCCCATCCCTGGCCCGGCCCGGACGGGCACGGGGCTGTGCTCCGCTCCCTCCCAAAGAAAGGAGGGAAAGGGAAACCGGGAGGACGGCGGGATGCAGAGCAAGCGGGGGCCCTGGGGAGTGCCCCAGCCGGCCCGAGGCGCAAGGCTACCCTAGAACAGAGAGCCGGGCAGGGCCGGGCCGAAAGCCGCGTCCTCTGCCTTGCCCTGACCCCCTGTTGTCTAGATGCCCCCCCCCATCGTGCCTTCTCAATGTGCACACGCTCCCCTCCCCCGTGAGCTTCCTCGTTCTGTAGCCCCCGCTGACCCCCTGCACGTCACCCCGTTCCCCGCACACACCTTCGGGCTCCGGGTGCCCTGCCCACCCAGCTCCGTCTCCCCACCCCTCAATCCCCTTGACTAGTCCAGCCCACTCATCCCCGCTAACCCTGAGTCACCCCAGGTTTCCCCCTCCCCGGCGTCCCACCCCTCATCTCCGGGAGCAGTGCCCCCGCACTGGGTGGGAGTCCTGGGGTGAGGTGCTGCCCGCTCCTGCCAGCCCAGTCCTGCCAGCCCAGTCCTGCCAGCCCGCTGCACAGTGGATACACTCGGCCGATGGCGGCTGCTGGGAGGGGGCTGTGTCTGTCTGCGGGAGGCTGCTGCGGCTTATGGGTCTGTCTGCCGGTCTGTGCTGGCCTGGCACTGGGGGAGGGGGGTTGTGCCCGTAGGGGGTCTGGCGGCTATGGGAAGGAAGGACTTCAGGAGGCTGAAAGGCTGGAGCTGGCCCCGGGCCTGCAGAGGGCAGCCCCCAGATCCTGGAGGGTCTGGGCTCCCCGAGCTCCTCCTGCCTGGCTTGCCTCACCAGCCCCCCACCAGCCAGCCTGTCTGTGTTCTATAGGCAGTGTTTTGATTAAAACAAATTGCAGCGTTCAGATTTCCTGGGCAATACTTTCTCTCTGCCATTGGCTCCTGCCGCCCCAAACGGGCTTGTCAGTCATAACTCAGAGTCTGATGAGGCTTGGGAGGCAGGGTTGGGGGATGGGGGCACAGGAGGCATGGGAGCCCCAGATTTGGAGCTGAAAGACTTGGGGTTCCGTTCCTGGCTCTGTGACCTTGGGTGAGTCCTCTCTTTCCCCAGGAACCTCAGTTGACCTAAACTGAGAGGGCACCTCAGTATCTCTCTGGCCTTCCCAGCTCTGCCATCCTCTGCTCCAAGATTCCTTCCACGCTGTGTGTTCCAGGGCCCCTCCTGGCTCCAGCCCTCTCTGCTCTTCCCTGAGCCTCAGGCATTCAGAGTGAGGCCTACTTGGGTCCTGGGTCTGGTCAGTTTGGGCCTGGAGCGGGGGGGGGAGATGACAGAGAAGGAAGGAGGCCAGGGAGAACCTTCATTCTAGAGAAGGCACCTCCATCTTCCAATGGCTCGGTCACCTCAGACTTACCTGTGTGACCAGGTGGCCTCCTGCCTCCTGATGACATTGACTGGCCAGGGGTCTGAGTACCTGGGTTCAGATCTCAGCCACTTACTAAGTGCATGACCTTGGGCAAGTCCGGGCTTCAGTTTCCTCACCTGTAAAATGAACAAGGGTTGGACACAGGAGTCTCTTCAGTCCCTTCTACCTTAGTGTCTAGGCTCTCAAACATTCTTCCCTAGAGGTGGGACAGTGCCACCCTGTCACCTGGCCCTGCCCATCAGAACAAGTGCCAGCGGCATCTGGGCGCCTGCTTTAGGAGAGTGAAAGACTTGACATCAGGAGACCTGGCTTCACAGCCTGATTCTACCACCAACTCACTCTGTGATCCCTGGGCAAAGTCACTTTCGTCTCCCTCTCAGCCTTACTTTTCCTTTCTGGAAAACGGCACTAAATAGTCCTCCCGTTTCCTACCTCATCAGGCTGCCCAACCTTTAGATACTGGAGAAATGGGCACTGAGGAATCACTGCTCTCCTCCTCGCTCCCAAGTGACCTTGGGCAAATTCCCCCTGGGCCTCAGTTTCTTCATCTGTAAAATGAAGGGGATGGAGTCCAATGTCCTCCAAATCTCGTATTCTTTATGTTATCACCTAGAGCAGGGAGCTTTTGAAGCATCAATAGTAATTTAGAGATGCTGCCATGGAATGCTCTGGTTTCCAAAGAGTGAAAGCTGAGGGTCACCCAAAGGACGAGGGAGAGGCGCCTAGTGGGTGTGAGCAGGCTGTAGACCGTTGCTATCCAAGAATTATGCAAGAGCAGCGTTGCAAAGGCTTGTCAGCAGAGAGATGTGGGACTGGAGAAGGAGGCTGGGGGGGGCTGGCCGTGGAACCGGCGGTGAGGATAACAGATGCCCAGCTATCCGCATCATCAGCCTAATGTCAACAGAGCACGTTGGGCAATTGGGGAGATTTATTGGGGGTGGGGGGCAAGAGTCACCCAGGACAGGATGGGCAGGCACCAATTGAGGGAGGGCTTGTCCTCTTCTGGGAAAACCCTTCCTCTAATAATGGTGCAGGCCATTGATTCCTAACCTCTGAGTTGGAGGACACCTTTTTAAAATATAAACATTTCTTGGCCTTCCCTCTGTGCAGAGTTTTACTATTAAAGACCTACTGACTGAAAAAATCCACAACCACAAAAAATTACTATGAATTCAAGGATGAATTTTTATCTTCCCAATCATGTCAAAATCCCAGAACCTCAGAGCTAGAAGGGGCCTGGGAAGCATCTGGCCCAGGCTGTACTTGAACAGGCCAGCCAGCAGACACCCAGCTGCTGCCTGAAGGCCATCTACATGTATTTTGAAAAGAAAAATCTTTGTGAGTGATAACAATGGTGATGGTGATGGTGGCTAGCATTTATATGGCACCTGCTAGAGGGGATCTCATCCGATCCTCACAACAACCCTGGCAGCTAGGTGCCATTATGATCCTCACTTTACAGTTGGGGAAACTGAGGCAGAGAGCGGTTAGTCGACTTGCCCAGCTAGCATTTGTGTGAAGACAGATTTGAACTCAGGTCTTCCTGTCTCCAGGCCCAGCGTTCTACCCATTGCACTACTAACTTGACTTGGGACCCAGAGGAGATAGAGCTTAATCGTAGCCTTGGCACCATTGACTGTGTGACCTTAGCAAAGACCTTTCCTCTCCTCCCTCTGAACCTCGCCTTAAACTGGGGAGCCCAACACCTACCCTGGCTGCGGGGCCTAGCGGCCAGCAGAGGGTCCAGGCCATAGCCGGTGCTTAATCGCCACTGGCCAATGGGTTTCTGCAGCGTACAGAGGCATAGACTCAGGTGCCACAGGGCCTGGCTTAAAGGCCTGCCTCCAAGACTTACTAGGTGTGTGTCCCTGGGGAGCTTCCATTTCCTTTCCTGCAAATTGAAGGGCTTCTATAGATGGCCTCGGAGGTCCTTTCTAGGACTCAGAGTCGTTGTTTTAAAAGCATTCAATTAAGTATAAAACTCTCTGCAGATGTGAGGGCTATTAAACCCCTTGGCAGATGACAGACTGAACCCTATTACAGATGTGAGGGGGCGCCAAGCTTCACTGCAGATGGGAGACTTTAAACGCTGTTGCAGATGTGAGGGCCATTAAGCCTCATTGTAATGGGAAATTTTAAACCCTATTGTAGAAGGATATGAAGGGCATTAAGTCTCTTTAGGCTGGGAATCAGAAGACCTGGGTTCTCTGCTGCCCCACAAAAGGACAGTGGCGCCCTGGGCAAGGCCTTTGGGCCTCAGCTTCGCCATCTGTAGAATGAAGAAGGAAGGAGAGGGCAGAGTTTCGCCCAGAGGTGTGTATCTTTAGTTAGGGGCATTGGGGGGTGGGCTCTTTGCAGGTGATTTGGAAGGTGGGCAACGGACGCTGATTTTGGCCCTCCTTAGACACATCATCTTCTCTGACCCTCAGGACAACTCTGTGCAGAACAGACTCCTAGTATTCTCATCCGCATTTGACAGATTAGGAAACTGAGCCCCAGAGGGGTATAGTGGAAAGAAAACTGGTTCTGAGTTCAAATCCCACCTTCGACCTTACTCCTCATGTAACCTTGGGCAAGCCTTAATCTCTCTGGATGGCAGCTTCCACCTGTGTAAAATGAGGGCATTGAACCGCCTCAAAGTTGGCTTCCAAATATATGATCCTTTGGCCCTGCCAGAATCACAAAGCTATTATCCAGCAGAGGTGAGATCTGAACACAGGGCTTCCTCACTCCAGGTGCATGCCTCCATCTGATGATCTTACCTTATTCCCAGGTCTCCCCATGGACCTTATTTCCTAGATGGGCCCTTGGGGTGCAGCCTGGGAGTTCCATTCCTAGCCAGCCAAGGCCTAGCCAAGCTAGGCCCCCCGGGCTGGAGGCAGCAATATCTGTCCTAGGACCATATTCTCTGCTTGAGGCTAGCCGGGGGCCGGGGCGGGGCTGGGGACTCTGGCCACCTCTCCAAGCCAAGGGCCCTGGGATCTTTGCAAGTGACCCCAGTGGCTCCCTGAAATAGGGAAACCGGCCAGTCGATGAATAGTAATTGTGATAAGGGCGGATCTTTCACGAGGTCACACAGCTGGTAAGCAGTAATAGTGATTATTAGCATTTATGTATTTGCAAAGTGCTTTGTGTATATCATTGAATCTTCCCCTCAAACCTAGCAGCTGGGGGCAATTCTTCTCCTCCTTTCAAAGCTGAGGAAACTGAGACAGATGTCGTTTCTTGCCCAGGGTCACGGAGCTAGTGAGTGACTCAGGCCAGATTTGAACTCAGATCCTCTTGACTCCCCTAGTCCTGGGCTCTGCCCACTGAACTGAGCCACCTACAGGACCATAGTCCTTAACGGGGTTTCTTGGAGTCTGGGGGATTTTAGCTCTTCACGTTTGTTCCCTTCTCTGTGCCTCAGTTTTCCTATCTATAGAATTAGGGGGTTGGAGCAGAAACCCATATGTGTCAGTCCCTTAGGGCGCTCTCTGATCATTATTTGTGTAATAAACATATGGATGAGCTGTGTGTGGTCCCCTGTGCTTAGCACAGGGAGAGCTACAAGGTTTGGGTAAGGTGTGGCCCCAGCTTTCTAGGAGGCTAGGAACATATACCTGGCCAGGTCAGTACTTCTAGGTCTGTGAGTTTGGCCATGTGGAAATCCCAGCCCATCTCTAATGGAGCAGATGAGACTGGAGGGATTCTCTCCCTGGGGCTCGAAGATGTGAAATGACTGGTCAGCCATCTAGCTAAGTGTCTGAGTATATATACACACACTCTGAGCATGTAAGTATATATACTGAGCATATGTACTAAGAGGGTGTATATATATATATATATACTAAGTATATATACTAAGAAAGTGTGTGTGTGTGTGTGTGTATGTATATATATATATATATATATACTGAGTATATATACTAAGAAAATATGTGTATATATATACATATATACCAAGTATATATATTAAGAAAGTGTGTATATATATATAATATATATATACTGAGTATATACACTAAGAAAGTATGTGTATATATATATACTAAGTATTTATACTAAGAAAGTATGTGTATATATATATACACTAAGTATGTATACTGAATATATATACTAAGAAAGTATGTGTATATATATACATATATACCGAGTATATATATTAAGAAAGTGTGTATATATATATAATATATATATACTGAGTATATACACTAAGAAAGTATGTGTATATATATATATACTAAGTATTTATACTAAGAAAGTATGTGTGTATATATATATATATATATATATATATATATATATATACACTAAGTATGTATACTGAATATATATACTAAGAAAGGCAACAAACCAGGCTCCCTGCCCTCTGGTGGGGGAGGTAATTTGAAAACATCCTTGCGTGGTAAATGGGAGGTCACTGCTGAGGGCAGGCTCAGCACGGAGGCTGAAGACCACTCAGGATCTCAGGTACACCAGAGCAATCTCCTTGTTGCTGTAGGGGCCGCACCCCAACTCTTAAACGCTGGGTGTCATACTGCCTCTTTTCAGACATGTTATCTTCCCCATTAGAATGTAAGCTCCCAGAGGGCAGGGAGTTTTCCCCTTCTTTCTTTGTATTTCCAGCTCTTCTGCTCTTAGAGCAGAGGGAGGCACATAGTAGGTGCTTAAGACATGCTTGATTAATTGATTGGTTGAACCCAAGACTTGTGAACCTCTTTAACCCTCCTCCACTACTCCGGGGTGCCCTCCCTGGGAAACTATGATATACAATAATTCAACTCAGCTTGGAAGGTAGAAATGGAAACAAACAACTCTGTGAGGTCCAAGGAAGAAAGGAAACAAGTTTTCATTAAATGCCTACTATGTGACAGGCACTATGTGAGGTTCACTTAGGGGTAACATTGTTACTGTTTGAAAGGTGGAGTTGGGATGGGGCTTCCTGGAGGCAGTGGCTGTGGATCATAAGATCATAAGGAATGCCTGGGGAGAGAGGGGGAGAGAGGGACGAGCGGATCTGTGCTTTGTTTGAAGGTTGATGAAGTGTAGGGGGAAGGACTCTGCGGTTGGAACCTGGTTCAAATCCCAGCTCAGCCACTTGCTAATAGGATTATGGGTAAGCTTCTTGCTCACTCTGCCTGGTTTACTCATCTGTAGAACTAAGAATGTTGAGTGAGTTGACTGCCAAGGTTCTTTCTGCCTCTAAATTTCTAAATTCTGGTCCCAAGTCATCTCTTACTCTCAACGTGCTTCTGGTCTAAATGGGCAAAAAATAGTGGTCACAAGGAAGGTGGTGAGGAAGGAGGAAAAGGCCAAGCAGAAGCCCATGTCCTTTCTGGGCAAAGCCCTTCCCCTCTCGGGCCTCAGTTTCTCCATCTGTAAAATGAGAGGTTGGACTGGAGACTGTCTGAGGTCCCTCTTACCTCTAAGTTCTATGAACCTCAAGCTGGAGAGCCCCTGCATCCGGGGCCCCTCGGGCCATGTGGAGCAGGCCGGAGTTTTCAGAGTGGCTTCCAAGTCCTGTGTCTCAGTGTGTGTCTGTGTGTGTGGGTCTGTGTGTCTGAATCTCTCTGTGTGTCTGTGTGTGGGGGGGGGGTGGCTCCTCCCCACACACCAGGATGCCGCCTCAGCCGTGTCTCCAGGGTGTCAAAGCTGAGGCTGTGCCCTTAGACCCATTTTATTTTTAGCTTCTGATGGAGAGTTGGGCAGGGCTGGGAGCCCCAGCAGGCAGCCTCGGCCTTGCCGCCCGATCAATACTCCTTGAATTAGTAGCAGGCAGCTGCCCGCCCCCCCTGCCCTGGGCCCCTGTGGATTCGGCATGAGGCTAGTGGTAAGAAAGGAAGCAGACAGAGCATGGATTCAAATCCTTGCCTTGTTACTTGTGTGATGTCTGGTGAATCTTCCTCCCTGCAGGCCTCAGTTTCCCCATCAGTAAAGTGAGGAGGTTGGATTGTTGTTTAGTCATGTCTGACTCTTTGTGACCATATGGACACCAATACTATCTGTGGAGTTTTCTTGGAGTGGTTTGCCATTTCTTTTTCCAGTGGATTAAGGTTGTGACTTGTCCAGAGTCACACAGCTCGTGAGTGTCTGAGTCTGGATTTGAACTCAGGTTTTTCTAACTTGAGGCCCACTGAGCCATCTAGCTGCTTCAGGGGTTGGATAGTCCTTCAGGCCCTCTTCAGCTCTGAATCAGTGATAAAGCATTTGTAAGAACATCACCATAGAATAATAATAGCTTCAGCACCGACATCTGTGTTAGAGGAGGCTATAGAGGTGTGTGAAAAGCTTGATAAGACCTTTTGAATCGACCAGCAAATATTTAAGTGCCTATTGTGTGCCAGGCACTGTACTAGGCACTGGGGAAAGAAAGGGAGAAAGAGAAAGAAAGAAAAAAAAGGAAGGAAGGAAGGAAGGAAGAAAAGGAAAGAGAAAGAAAGGAAGAGAGAAAGAGAGACAGAGGGAGAAAGAGAAACAAAGAAAGAAAAAGGAAAGAAAGAAGAGAAAGAAAAAGGAAGGAAGGAAGAAAAGGAAAGAGAGAAAAAGAGATAGAGGGGGAGAGAGAAAGAGGAAGAAAAAGAAGAAAGAGAAAGAGAGAGAAAGAGGAGGAAAAGAAGAAAAGGAGAGAGGAAGATAGAGAAAGGAAGAGAAAGAAAAAGGAAGGAAGGAAGGAAAAAAGAAAGGAAGGAAGGAAGAAAAGGAAAGAGAGAAAAAGAGATAGAGAGAGGGGGAGAAAGAAAGAGAGAAAGAAAGAGGAAGAAAGGAAGAAATGGAAAGAGAAAGAAAGATAGAGAAAGGAAGAGAGATAGACAGGGAGAAAAAGAAAGAAACAAAGAAAAGCCCTGCCCTCCAGGAGCTTACACTTTAACCCCTGGCACTTGACAGACCTTTGAGGTGGACATGTAGAGGTTGCTGCCTGATTGTGAGGGATTCTGTCTGGAGAAACACACACATATAATACATAATGGCAATACTATACATCACCATAATGCTGGCATTTCAGTAGTACTTTAAGGTCTCCAAAACACTTTATAAATACTATCTCACTTGATCCTCACAACCACCCTGGGAGTAGGTGCCATTATGGTTCCCATTTTACTGATGAGGAGACTGTAATGACCTGACTTGCCCAAGGTCACATAGTAATGGGCAGAGTCTGGATTGGCACCTAAGTCCAGGACATCTCCAATCTAGGGCTCCATCTACAGTCCTCCAGCACTGCCATTGTTCTTTGATTTTTCTCTGAGCAGCTGCTGTTGGGGAGGGATCCTGCCCAGGGAATGGGCCTCTGCCTCAGGAGGTAGGCAGCACAGGGTAGACCCTTTGAGGATAAGTCTGTCTTGAGGAAACCTAGGACAGCGAAATGTGTTCAAATGATGGGCTCCACCCATCCAGGTGCTTCTCATGTCTGCTGTAGCAAATGACCCTGAAAAGGGACTTTGAGGGTCCTCAGTTTCAAGCTGGAAAGTGATTTAGAGAACATGTGGTCCAGCCTCCTCCTTTTACTGAAAGGGAAACTGAGGCTGAGGGGGACAGCAATTTGCTTAAGGTATTAAGCTAAAAAGCAAAGCCAGCTCAGGATATGGACCTGTGTCGTGACTCTGCATTTAATACGTTTCCCACTACATCCTGCTGCCAACCATTCCATAACATTTGGAGTCACAGGCCCTGGGTTCGAATCTGTCTCTGTTGCTTGCTGTGTGTTTGGTGACGGCCAGATCACTTCCCCTCTCCCAGGCCCTAGTCTCCTCCTCCTATAAAAAAAGAGGGAGGTGGAATGGAGGACCTCGAAGGTGCTTTTTGGCGCTTAACCTGTGGTCCTATAATGGAAGGGTTACTGCTTCCTCCTTGAAGCCTTCCTGTCTGAGCTCAGGACTGGAAGTGGGCTTTTATCTTGAGGGAGCCCCCCAGTATTTGTACTTGTCTGCACTTATTAGGTGCCCAGTAGGTACCAGGTGACGGACATACAAAGACTCAAAGAGACCTCCTTTCCTTAAGGACCTTACTCCAGTCTAGAGACACCACTCAACCTTCTCTTTCTAACTAGAGTGTGACCGCTGGTCCTCTTCATGGCATGCAACTGATCAGATGCTTGATAAGTCTTGAGACTGAGCTTTCCTGGTCAGGTCTTGCCACGTCCCTCAGGACTCCCCTTCAGGTTCCTGATTCCCATTTCTGAGGCTCTCTGAGCTGGGACAGTCCATTAAGTTCAGTACTCAATAAAGCCTCCTTCTATGCCAACTGTCTTGTGGGCTGTCGAGTGGATTCTGGCTCAGTCGTTCCAGACTCTCGTTGGGGTTTTCTTGGCAAAGAGACTGGAGAGGTTGGCCATTTCCTTCTCCAGCTGATTTTACAGATGAGGAAACTGAGGCAAACAGGGTTAAGTGACTTGCCCAGAGTCACCCAGCTAGAAAGTGTCTGAGGCTGGATTTGAACTCAGATCTTCTGGAGTCCAAACCTGGTGCTCTATCCATTGCACCACCTAGCTGCTCGGGCCTGAATTGGACTCAGTAGCCACTGAAGTGCCCTCTGACTGAAATTCTGTGGTTTTCAAGTTTTCTAGGAATGAAAAACTCTACCCGCAGAGGCAGGTAGCCTCAGTTCCAATCCTATCTCCTGTGGGAAGGAGACTCTTCCTGGTTCTCTCCTTCGGTGACCCCCCCCCACCCCCAACTCCTGCCCTTCCATCGATGCTAGTGCCTTCCTGCTGACATTACCTTTCGTCGACTCTCAAGGGATGTACAGAATGAGGAGGTGTTCAAGACCAAGTCCTTACCCTGCAGAGCTGTCCCAAAGTGGAATGGGCTGCCTTTGCAGGGAGGTAGTGAGCTCCCCATCCCTGGGAGGTAGTGAGTTCCCCAGCACTGAGGTCTCCACACAACGGGCCAATGACCAGTTAAGTTTGTCCTCGAAGGGGCCATCCTGCTGGGCTGAATCTGGCTCTGAGCTAGTCCCCTTCCAGCTCCAACATTCCAGAATTCTAGGATTTGGTTCGATTGACACGTGAATTCTGAGCCCCACAAATCCCCCGGCACTAAGGACGGTCATGGATATCTTTAGGTAAGAGAGCAGTTACTGTGGTGAGTGGACGCCAATGAGGGGAACATTTAAAAACTTGGCACAGTTAGGAATCCCTGGCGGGGCTGGGGAGAGGTCAGCCTTACCTGTGAGGAGAGATTTCTAGTGTGAGACTTTGGAGTCAGGTCTCTTGACCCCAAACCCAGGACCCTTGGGGTGAGGCCACCCCGGCAGCCTCCTCGCCCCACCCGCCTTACAGCTAGATCCCAGGACTCTCCAGAGTCAGCTGGTTCTGTCCTCCTCTATGTGGCAAAGTGAGCACACATTGGGAATCCCAGCCTGTGGCCTGGTATTGTTTGGCATCAAATCTGTGGATGTGTGACCTGGAGAGGAGGGAGGGGACACCATAGCTGTCTTCAAGTATCTGAGGGGCTTGCTTGAAGAGGGGGGTTCAGCCCTAGAGGGCAGGGCCAGGAGCAGTGGGCTGGAACTGGGGGATGGGGAGAGTTATAGAGAGCGAGATTTAGGCTGGAGGTCAAGGAAAGCTTGCTAATTGGAGCTGTCCAAAAATGGAACGGGCTGCCCACAAAGGGTGTGCTTCCTTGCACCACATCATATAATCATGGGCTTACAGCTGGGAAGGACCTTAGAGGCCCATATGCTACAGGTGAGGACACTGAGTCCAGGAAGTTCGGGTGACTTGCCCAATGTCCCGTGCATAGTGAGTGGAAGGGGCAGGCTCTGAGCTTCAGATAGAGGCTGGCTGCCCACTGGTCAGGGACATCACGGAGGGGGTTCTCACTCGGATGCAGGCTGAACTAGCTGCCCTCTGAGGCCACAGCGCAGACACTGATCATACACTCTCAGGTCCAGAGGGAGAAAGGACCTCCGAGACCACCTGGTCCAACGTCCTCTTTCACAGAAGAGACTGAGGGTTAGAGAATGAAGAAGCTTGCCCAAGGTCGCCCCGTTGAGGCAGGATTTGAACTCAGCTCCTCCGACTCCCCAGTCAGAGCTCTTTCCAGCGTGCTGCACAACCTCCCCCCATTAGCCTGGAAAGACACAGGAGCTTAGATTTAGAGCTAATGGGGGCCTTAGTCATCCATTCTGATTTCTGAAGGTTACAGGTGAGGAAACCAAGGCCCCATTGGGAAATAGGCTTGCCCAAGCTCGCATCAGTAGTGAGCGAGTGGCAGAGCTGGGATTTGAACTGGGGTTCTAGGTGAAGTGTTGGCTCTTACCAACCATGTGCACCTCCTCTCCCTCTGCCCCCCCCCCCCACTCCTGATAGTCTTGATCAGCACAGGGCTCTTGGGACAGCAGCATCAGTGAGCCCCACTCTGAGAGCTACCTCTCCATGGGTTTGGAACCCCCAAATGAGGGAAGCAAATGCTTGTTAACTTCTCCAGCCCACATACGGTAGGGGCTAGGTGCGGGAAGATTGTGTGTGATGTGGCTGGAGTCTAGCTTGGGGGAACCTTCTTGAAGAATAAGGGTGGGGGTTGAAATCTGCCAAGAAATTTACTCTTTTTTATCCCTCGTCTCTCTGTGTATGCCCTCCCCCAAATCCCTGTGCCCTCATCCTGCCCCACTGTGTTTTCACATTCCAGTCTGCCTTCCTTGGCCAGATAGCACTCTGCAGATCTCTCCTCTCTTCCTCTTCTCTCTCTTCCTCCTCCTTCTCTCTGTCTCTGTCTCTCTCTGTCTCTGTCTCTTTCTCTGTCTCTCTGTCTCTGTCTCTGTCTCTCTGTCTGTCTCTCATCTTCTGCCTCCCTTCCTTATCTCTCTCTTCTCCTTCCCCCTCAGCATAGGACAGTGTAATGGAGACTGCCTCTGGAATCAGAGGACCCGGGTTCAAATCATCCCTTCCTGTGTGACGTTGGCAAAGTCACTTTGATTCCCTGGCCTCAGTTTCCTCACCCGTAAAATGAGAGGGGTGAGACTAGATGACCTCTGAGCTCCTTTCTAGCTCTGTATCCATGATCCTCTCCTCCTCCTCCTTTCTTTTCTCCTTCACCTTTTTTCTCTTCTTTACTCATCCCCCTTTCCTTTCTCTTCTCTTGATCCTCTCTTCTCTTCATTCTCTTTTTTCCTTTTCTTCTCATTCTTCCTCTCCTTCTCCTCTCCCTCTTTTCTCTTTCTCTCTTCCTTTTCCTTTTTCTCTCTTCCTCACTTTCTTTCATCTCGTCTATCTCCTCCTTTCTCTTCTCTCCCTTCATTCTCTTCTCCTCTTTGTCCCTTCCTTTTCTTCTCTTTCTCCCTTTTTTCTCTCCCTTCCTTTC
>NW_020953945.1:157182-178257 GCF_900497805.2 Vombatus ursinus | reverse complement strand
TCTTCCTTTCTTTCATCTCCTCTTCTGTCTCTTCCTTTCTCTTCTCTTCTCCTCTCTCTTCATTCTCCTCTCCTCTTTCTCCCTTCCTTTTCTTCTCTCTCCCTTTTTTTCTCTCTCCCTTTTTTCCATCTCTTTTTTCTCTTTTCCTCTCTCTTCATTCTCTTCTCCTCTTTGCCTTTTCCTTTTCTTCTCTTTCCCTTCTTTTCATCTCTTTTTTCTCTTCTCTTCTCTCCCTTCATTCTCTTCTCCTCTTTCTCCCTTTTTTCCTCTTCCTTCCTTTCATCTCCTCTTCTGTCTCTTCCTTTCTCTTCTCTTCTCCTCTCTCTTCATTCTCCTCTCCTCTTTGTCCTTTCCTTTTCTTCTCTCTCCCTTTCTTTCATCTCTTTTTTCTCTTCTCTTCTCCTCTCCCTTCATTCTCTTCTCCTCTTTCTCCCTTCCTTTTCTTCTCTTTCTCCCTCTCCCTCATTGCTTCTTCGGTCTCCTAGCCTTCCTTCCTCCTTTCTCTCTTCTCTCCACTCCTTCCCCACTGCTCTCTGAAAGATCTCTGCTCTCAGGTAACCCTTAGCAATTCCTGCTTGACTATTAGTGATTAAGCATGTTTCCATTTTCTAGACTGCTGGTGCCCTCCCCCTCCCCCCAAGATAAGGAGGGCCTTATGGGCACTCAGGGCAAGGCACTTTGTCCCAGAGGAATGTGTTTCTAAGGCAGAAGTCAGAGAGAAATGATCCAGCAGCGCCCCAGTACGCTCCTCTAAGAGCCTGGAGCACCAGCTCCATAAACAGGTTGGAGAGTTAGCAGGGCGTAACCACAAGATAAGCTATCACTTACTGGCTGTGGGCTGGCCCACTTTAAGCTGGGCATCCATCCTGCTGGGCGCGGAAGGTGGTGGAGTGTGAGGACACGGAGAGAAGCCAGGAAGAGGAGAGCCTAGCAATGTGGAAAAGCCAGCAGCCCTGGGAGGAATGAGAGTTGGGGTATAGGCAAGGGGTCCAGAAGCTTGGGGATGCCTCCCCTCTGCCTTACCCGGGAAACCTCTTAGATGCTGTGCTTGCTGCTGGGGTAGGGCCCAGTCCCAGAGCAGCATCAGCCTAGGCCTCTCAGCTGGCAAGCAGCCTTCCTTAGCTAAAGAGTGAGGTACAGGGCAGGATGAAGGAGAGCTCCTGTCGGGTCCCTAATGTGCTGTCTGGACAACTGGTGAATGTAGACACCTTTCTTCAACTGCCCCCCATGGCTCCCAGTTCTGCCCTCCAACGCCAGTCAGAACAAGGCTAATAGACCTTGGCAAACATCTCACTCGGAATCTTTCTTTATCGAATGAGGAGATTGTACTCGGTGGCCTCAGGGGGCTCACGAGCCAGTGTCCCGTACTCCGAGGAGCCGGGGAATGTTTGTCCTGGACGGCAGGGGCAGAAGCAATGCCTTCTTCAGGTGTTTGAAGGCGGGGGCCTTGGGGAAGAGGGACCAGATTTGTTCTACAAGGCCCCCATGGGCAGGAGTGGGGGCCAGGGCTGGGAGTCACAAGGAGGCAGGTTTGGCCTCCATCTTTGTTAGGCCTGGCCCAAAGGGTTACAGGCTGCCTTAGAAGGTGGTGGGCTCCTTCCCTCGCTAGAGGTCAGATCATGAATTTTTAGGGGTAGAAAGGGCTTTAAAAGTTATTGAGTCTGACCCTCCGCCCTAATTTTACAGATAAGGAAACTGAGGCACATAGGTAGAGTGACTCCCAGGATCACTCAGCACAGAGCTAGCAAGTATCTGAGGTAGGATTAAGACCCAGATCTTCTAGGCTGGTGGTTAGAGCACTGGGCCTGGAGCCAGGAAAGTCCGAGTTCAAATCCAGTCTCAGATACTTGCTAGTTGTTTGACCCTGGGCAAGTCCCTTTACCCCTGTCTGCCTCAATTTCCCCAACTGCAAAGCAGGGGTAATAACAGCACCTACCTCGCCGGGTTGTTGTGAGGATCAAATGAGACATTTGTAAAGCACCTAGCATGTGCTATATCAATGCCAGCTGCTATTCTTGTTGTTATTATGATTATTATTCCTGGCTCTAAACCTGTTGGCTGCCTCTAGACCACCCCCTGGGTTGGGGCTCCTGATTTTTCTTTGGTTTGGGGCAGATGCCACTGATGTCCTTTTGTGCTCTGAGATGCAGGCTTCACGTGCCCGGTGGGGGTGAGGTCCTGAAGGGAGCAGAAGAACAGGCCAAGCGGGGATGGGGGAAGCTGACAACCAGCTTCCAGGATGGCACAGTGCTGCGGTGTGTGTTTATAAAAAGGCCTGTGTGGACGGGCTTATTTTTGGCGTCGTAGAGACAGAATGTGTCCTTGGCAGCGGCCCTGGTGGGGACTTTGGAGGCACTGAGGCTGGTGCGGGTGGACTGGGGACTCGATGGGGACAGGCCTGGGGGGAACGTGGCTCCACTGTCCAGGGATCTGGTCCTTGGGAGTCCCCGGTGGTGGGAAAGCCACCCTCCAGGAGTCACCCATATGATGCCTGATAGGACTTTCTTTTGATATTCGTCCAATGATTTTATCCTGCTAACTGTCCCGCCCCCCCCCAAAAAAAGTACCCAACCATGTTTTTTGTTACAAAGAATTATAGTTAAGCCAACAATTCGTCCATGTCTAACAAAGTATGCCCCATTATGTACCTGTGGTCCACCACCTCTCTGTTGAGAGGAGGGAGGTTGCCTTTACCACCCAATCTCACTTTGGAGGTTTTCTCTTAATGGCCTGCCCTGAGGTCTTGTGGAAAGAGCTGTGGTTTTGAAGTCAAGGGATCTGAATTTGAATCTCTCCCCTGCTGTGAACTTGTTATGCGGCCTGGATAAAGTCATCTCCTCTTTCTCCGCCTGAGGCGCTTGGAGGAGCTCTAAGGGCCCTCCCAACTCTGACAGTCTGTGTTTTAAGGCTCCCTTGTCCCCGCTGGAATTCTCTGTTCTATGGTCCTGTCCCTCCCCCCTCCACCCCAGCTGGAACTTTCTGGGTTCTAAGACCCCTCCCAGCTCTGGCGTTCTGTATTTCTGTGAAGTCACACTGAGTAGTAATGGGGTCACTCCCCTACTCCACAGTCCCCAGTGACTCCCCATTGTCCACATGACGAGGTCCAGGCCACGGACAAGCAGGGGGTTTCCACTGATGTCGACTACCCAGACTTGTTCAGTATCTGGCTGTCTTGGTTTGTAACAGGCTCAGCTTTTATGGGCCGTGACACATTTCAGAGGCTGATTTACTGGAAGCTGCCCTCTCCCCCATCCCCCCATTTTCCAGATTGAGTCTGGAGAGATTGAGTGACATCGGCAAGGCCCCAGAGCAGGCCCAGAGCCCTTGCATCTCCTGACTGGTTCTCTGCAGGCCCAGTCACAGCCCCAGGCCCCTAATGAAGATTTCTGATGGTGGGTGGAGGGTGCGGTTGGGGGCGGGTTAGACCAGAGTGAGTCATAGCCATGAGACTGGAGAGATGCCTGGCAGGCTCGTGTTTAGAGAGTGGAAACAGCCCAGGAGAGGGAGAGGACTCTAGGCTACCAGTCAGTTTTTGGTCCTTGCTTCAAGCCAAATCCCTTCCCCTCGCTGGGCCTTGGTTTCCCCATTTATAACATGAAGGGGCTGGGGCCTGGTAGAGCAGGACGATGACCTAGACTATGGACCAGGCAAGGCATCATGGCAAAGTGTGCTATCTTCATGGACTGGGTGAGAGAAGAGAGCCGATCAATACCCATTTATTAAGCACCTACTGTGTGCCAGGCACTGTGCTGAGTGCTGGGCTTACTAGGACAGCTAGTAAGTGACAGCGCTGGGCTTTGGGCCCCGGACCCCGGACCCGGGACCCCGGATCCAGCACCTGCACACATGACTTCCTGCCGAGTGGGCTTCCTTCTAGCTCTGAGAGCCAATGAGTCTGGGAGTCTGTGACTAGGGCAGGGGGGAAGGATGGGAGTTGGGGGATTAGTGCTGAGAAAACTCCGTGGAGCTTGGAGAAGGGGCTTTGTCTTCCTTCCAGCAGGAGGGAATGTGGGCCCAGAGACCGGCTGAAGTCCCCAAACTCCTCATTTTAATAGAATCTGAAAGCTGAAAGGCAGATAAGAGAAGGAATCACTTCAGAGAGGAAGAAGCTGAGACCTTCTGAAGGGGGGACTGAGCCAGGGCACTCAGCTAATAAATGCCGCCCCACAGGCAAGCCCACGTCTATGACAGGCAAGGACAAAGCCTGAGTAAAGGAAGCAGAGGAAATAGATGGTGTCAAGCACCTGGATGGGGCTGATTCCTACCAGTGGGCGCCAACTTTGGCTCAGAGTTTCCTGGCTCCGAGGACCAAAGGAATAATATTCAGCTCAGCAGCTTTGCTTGTCCAGCAAGAGAAAGCAGACAGACAGACCTATGGCGACAAACCTTTTTTTTCCTGGAACTCAGCCCAGGCAGAATTTCTTGTGTGGGTCCTGGTGTGTGAAACTTTGGGTGCTTGAGAGGACAGGCCGGTCAATGGAGCCTCATGAGAGACGTTGGAAGTCTGGGGACAGACGCTGGAGGGCCCAGAATGGGGTGTCTAGGCTGGGTCTGGGCGGCGCCCCCCACCATCTGCCTTATTATCTGAAGGGAGGAGGGCAGGGAGGAGCTTGGGAAATTCTCACAACACAGAGTAGTTACTTTGGCTTGAGAAGATACTTGGCCTTCTCCAGCTTACAAAGGGGTCAGGCTCTAGAATACCATCTTTGAGTGAATTGCTTGGAACTGGGAACTTGGTGTGTTTTCCTGGAGAGACGTTAGTGGGCAGGGCCCAGCCTGGGCTGCGTTAACCCCTGCTGTGCCTGAAATGCTGGTGTGCTTCCGATGAATGGCGCATACTAGACAGAGAACGAGCTGCATAGGACCTCACAGGCCACGCAGAGAAGAAAGCGCCAATTTCTCCATGATTTGGGTTTGCCAAGGCCTTTCCTTGTGATCATCCTGGGAGGCAAGGGAGTACAAGTGTTACTATCCCATTGGACAGTTGGGGAAACTGAGGCTCAGACGTGAGCCCTAAAGCACATATCTAATAAGTGGCAGAGTTGGGATTTGAATCTACATCCAACTTGAGTCTAACCCATATCTGAACAGGCTTTGTGAGCAAAGTTAAAAAAAAAAATAAAGAATGTTCGATATTGGATAATTGATTTATTGCAGGTGCTGCTACTTCAGGGAACATAGAGTTGGTCAGGTATAAGGAGAAAGTGTTCGGAGAGCTAGATTTTAGGTAAGGTAAGACAAAGATGGAAATTCGTGGGGGTGGAGGCCTCTAGTAGAGTGCTACGGGGATCTGTGCTTTGTCACTTTTTATCAACAACTTGGATGAAGGAACAAATGGCATGTTCATTACTTTTGCCAATGATGCAAAGCTGGGGGGACTAGGTAATGTGTTGGGTAGAGCCATCAGAATCTGGAAAGGTCTAGAACATTGGGTCAAATAGAACAAGATGTAGTTTAGTAGGGGTAAAGGAGTCTTATGCTCTGGTTCATCAAAAAAAAATTAACTTCATAGATATAGGGGTAAAATGTTCAACTAGTAGTTTGTCTGAAAAAGATCTGGAGGCCTTAGTGTCTCTCAAGCTCAAAGAGTGATGTGGCAGTGAAGAAAGTTAGCGAGCTCTTGGGCTGCATAAAGCAAAGCTTAGTATCCAGGGTGAGGGGGTGAGTGTCCTGCCCTGCACAGACCACCCCTGGAATATGAGGTCCAGGTCGGGGAAAGAGGAGATACCCACATTGCGAGGGAGGTGGCTTAGCTCATGAGGAACCCCCAAACCATATCATAGTTGAAGGAACTTGGGGTGTTTAGCTTGAAGATGGGGGGTTAGGGGATGGCTGTGAGAGCTAACTTCTGCTATCTGAAGGCTGTCCCACGGAAGCAGCATCAGAACACCTCCACCTGGTATCCGAGGGTGGCATGTGGACCAGAGGGGGTGGGTCTTGGGGGAGGGGAATTGTATAGTCTGATTTCCATAGGAATAGCTATTCTCCAGGGAATGGGCTACTCTGGGAGGCCCTCCTTGGAGGCTGGCTGCCCACTCATCAGGCATGCTCTGAAGGGCTCCCTGACCATGGCGCCATTGCTCTCTGTACCTCTAAAATCTTCTTGGGCTCGGAGAGGGTCTGGTTCTTAAGGGGCTGCTGAAACATTCCTGGGGCTGGAGGCAGATGGGTCCGTTCTGGGTGCTGGAAAACAGTCTTTGTGATCCGATGGGCTGGGGTGACGGTTACTTGCTGGTTACCTCCACTCTAATGGGAGCCGGGGCCTTGTGCCTGGGCTGTGCTCCGTGCCAGGTGGGAGGGGCTCCCCGTCTCCACCTCCACCAGTGTTTCCATAACAACCCTGCCGAGGCCTGCAGCGGATGTGGGCACAGACAGCTGTGTCTCCTCCCTAGCCCGACATTCTGGTCCGGGGTTTGCCCGAGGTCTGCCCTAGCTCCCTGAAGCTTTGTGTGTTTGTCTTGTGTGAGCCCTGATCCCATGGACTTGGGCTGGGAGACGGAGCCCCCAAAGCCAGCCACGTTTGTGCCTGAGGCAGTCTCACCCCTCCTGCCATGGGCCTCTGCCTCCCAAAAATGATAGAGTTAGACCTCAGGCCTCGAGCTGGGGTGTAGGGAGAAAGAATTTTCCACGGTTTGCATTGCCCTGGAATGAGGTGGGCCGCTGTTATGTAGCAAGCTCCCTGTCCCTGGTGGTATCCAAGCAGAAGGGGGCTACCTTGACTGCTTCCCACACATCTGTTTACATCCCTCATTAGACTGTGAGCTCCTTGAGGGCAGAGACTGTCTTTGCCTTCCTATGTGTCCCCATCAGTGAGCACATAGTAGGTGCTTAATATTGATTAACTATTGGGGAAACTATAAGAAGGGTTTATTTTAACAGCATCCAGGAGTCCTGCATGAGAAGACCAGGTGCCATCCAGCGTCCTTTTGGCTCTGAGATTCTCTGGTTTGGTGTGCATGTTGTTTCATTGGATAGAAGACAGCCTCTCATTCATTTTTGTCTTCCTATTCCTAGCACCTCCCATAGTAGGCAGTCAGTAAATACTTGGCGATGGATGGACGGATGGATGGATTGGTGATCAGTCTTGCCTGCTTGCCAGGATACGACTCACACAGGGACAGTGACTGTTATAAAGGGGAGGGTTAGGCAGTGGATAGGTCAAGGTTAGCTTGAGTGGTACGGAGAAGGCCTGATTTTCCCTCTGGGGAGCCATCCATCCAGTGATGGCCTGGCTGTTGTCTCCTGACATCTCCTGATGCCAGTGAAGGGACCTTGCCTCTTGGACCACGGCTTCTCCTCTTCATTATAAATGGTGGGCCATCATTTCAGGGCCTTCACGGTTGGATGGGGCGAGGGAGGGAGGTACAGTAGTATGATTGTTCCCATTTTATGAATGAGGACACTGAGGCTCAGAGAAATTCCATGACTGGTACAATAGAAAGACCAGAGAATTTGGGGGGCTCTTGTGTGACCTTGGGTAACTCCCTTCACTTTCCTTGTCTGGAAAAAGTCAGGATTGGACATGGCCCCTTCCAGCTCTAAACTTAGGAGTCTATGACTTGCTCAGGGTCACATAGCTAATTAATGTCAGTTGGTCTGGAAGCATTTATTAAGCACCTGCTATATGCCTGCACCCAGCTAAGCACTGAGGATACCAAGCAAGGTAAAACCAGCCCCTGCCCTCAGGGAGCTCACCTTCTAGGGGGAGGCAACATTCAAATAACTATGTGCATACAAGATAGAGACAGAGCAGAGGGAAGGTAGCCTCTGAGGGAAGACAGGACTTGAACCCAGTGCCTTCCCGTCGGGGACAGACTGTGAGGCAGACTAGAATGAACCCTGGATTCAGAGTTCAGGTTCAATTCCCAGCTTGGTCACTTGAACAAGTCCCCTTAAAGTGCACACCAGCAGGGCGGCCCAAGAGGGAAAGGGGGCCATCCAGTGCAGAGAAGGGGTTTGCCAGCCCGGGGGTCTTCAAGCAGAGGGGATCAGCGAGATGGCCTCTCAGGTCCCTTCCACTCCTGAGACCCCACATTCTATGGTACGAGATCTTTCTTACTTAAGAGAGATTGGGAGAAGCTTTCTATAGAACGTGGGATCGTCATCGGGACTTGAAGGTAGCCAGGGGAACCAGGAGGCAGAGGAGATAGGGAAGAACATTCCAGGCATGAGGGACAGCTAGAGAAAATGCAGAGAGCCCAGGTGGAATGTCTTGTACATGGAGCAGCAAGGTCGCCATCTCTGGCCTTCGAGAGGTGGAGAGAAGGTGGAAGAAGATGAGAAAAGTAGCGGGACTGGATCATCAAGGGCTTCTTGTCTCCCCCAATAGATTGCGAGCTCCTTGAGGGCAGGGACTGTCTTTTGCCTTTTTTATATCCCAGGCACTTAGCGTGGCACATAGTAGGTGCTTAATAATTGCGATTTCTTTTAAAAACCCAGCCCTTGCTTGATCTTCCCAAACCCTCCAGCTATTGTCCCTCGCCTCTCTGTCCTCAGTCACCTTCCTTTCCAAGCCTTCCGTTTCCTCGCTCCCCTAAACTCTCTGCATCTGCAAGTGCTCTAAGCTCTCTGCCTTGCCCTAAGGGCCTTCTCTCAGCCCTCATCCTTCTCAGAGCTCGCGGCTCTGCCCATCGTGGCTCTGCCCATCGTGGCTCTGCCCATCGCGGCTCTGCCCATCGCGGCTACTCCTCCTTGTCTGACCTCTCCTTTGCTGGCTCCTGGTGTGGGTCACCCCCACTGCCCTTGGGCGTCGCCCACCTCTCTGTCCTTGAGCCCTCTCTGCCTTCCTTTCTGTGCTCCCTCAGTGACCTCAGCAGCCGCCCTGGGTTCAGTCTTCATCTCGAAGCAGACGACTCCCAGATGTCTCTGCAAGTGTTTGCTTATGGGACATCTCCAACTCTACACCCACAGGCATCCCAGACTCAGGAGTTAATATTTGTGAACAGATGAAGTGATCCTGGAGGTAAAGTGACTGACGGGTAGGAGGCACCTGATAAGTGCTTGTCCCCACTTTCCCCCCCACCTCCCAGCGTGTCCAGAACAGAATCCGGTTCATTTTCCCCCAGACCCCAATTCCTACCTTCCCTGCTATTGTCAAGAGCACCCCCATCATCTTGGGGCTCACCTTTGACTCCCCACTCACCCCTGCCCCCGCCCCCATCCATTCAGGTGCCTATCTTGTTCCTTCCCCCTCCACAGCATCTCTGTATACACCCCCTTCTCTCTGCTGATTCAGCACCACCTTTGCCTGGACCATTGCCATAAGCTCCTAATTGGGCTTTCTGCCTTTCACATCTCCACTCCAACCCCCACACCCCAATCACAAAGAGATTTTTCTAAAGCACGTCTGACAGATAAACTGCTCAATAAACATCAGTAGCTCCCTATTACCTCCAGGATCAAATTCAAACTCCTATGTTTGTCATCCACAGACCTTCACCACCTAGTCCCTTCCTGCCTTTCTAGTCTTATATATCACTCATAGGATCATGGATTTAGAGCTGGCATGGGCTTAGAAAGCCACTGAATTCTTTATTTGATGAGGAGAATATGGGGCTGAGAGAGTTGAAATGACTTGCCCAGGGTCACACAACTAGTAAGAGCCTTAGGTAGAATTCGCACTCAGGTCCTCCTGACTCCAAGTCCAGCACCCTGTCCATTAGACCACCTGGCTCCTCCCCTTTGGGCCAGCTACCCTGACCTTCCTGCTGCCCCTCACACTCATCTCCTATCTCCTCCATACTTTTTCCCCAGTGGTCCCTCCTCACCTCTGCCTCTCGGAATGCCCAGCTTCCTTCCAGACTCAGCTCCAGTTTCTCCTGACACAGGAACCCTTTCCTCGTTCCACCCACTTTTGGAGCCCGCCTGGCCAACGTGGTGGCTGTGTTCGCTTTAGATGTGTTTTGTCCACGTTCATGGGTCTCCCTGGTTTCTTCCATTCAGATGGAACGTCAGAGCCTGCTTCTTTCTGTCTGTATCCTCAGCATCTAGCAGACACTTAATAGATGTTTGCTGATTGATAGATTAGTTAACTCCTGCTCTGGGCCTCAGCTTCTCCTCTGTAAAATGGGCTCAAGGGGACTAGAAAGAAGAGTGGTGTCAAACTCCAATAGAATTGAGTCCCTGCAGGCCGCATATTGATTTAGGAGGCCTCAGATGAACACTGCTTGTGTTTTATTGTATTTTAAAATTTTTGTGGGCAGCTAGGTGGCACAGTGGATAGAGCACTAGCCCCGAAGTCAGGAGGACCTGAGTTCAAATCCGGCCTCAGACCAAACACTTGACACTAGCTGTGTGACCCTGGGCAAGTCACTTAACCCCAATTGCCTAAAAAGAAATAAAAAAGTATAAAATGTTTGTTAACCATTTCCCAGTTACATCTTAATCTGGTTACAAAGTGTGTTTGACACAGGGGTCAGGCCTTTCACTGCCTTCTAGCTCAAACATTCTGTGATACTACAACTGGGTGAAGGTTCTCCCCCCACCCCCCAGCAGGCAGCCTGTTGGGGGAGTGGGGGGGCCCAGCAGGAGGAAGAGAGGGAAGCTGGGAGGCCCCCCTCCCCCATGCTGTCTCTGCTGTGACATTCCCGGTACCCCATGCAGAGCAGAGAGACAACAGTAATTAACACTGAGCACAGGAACATAACACATGCAGAGGATGTCAGAGCTGGGGTAGGGAGCATAGAACAGGGGATGTCAGAGCTGGGAGGGGTCTTAGAACAGGGGATGTCAGAGCTGGGAGGGGTCTTAGAACAGGGGATGGCAGAGCTGAGGGGGGCCTTAGAACAGGGGATGGCAGAGCTGAGGGGGGCCTTAAAACAGAGGATGTTAGAGCAGGGAGGGAGTGAGAACTGGGAATGTCAGAATGGGGGGATAGGGGCTTAGAACCTGGAATGTCAGAGTGGGAGGGCCCTTTTTTGTTGTTCCGTTGTGTTCAACTCTCTGTGACCCTATTTGGGGTTTTCTTAGCAGAGACTCTGGAGTGGTTTGCCATTTTCTTCTCTAGCTAATTTAAAAGTTGAGGAAACTGAGGCAAACAGGGTGAAGTGACTTGCCCAGGGTCACCCAGCTATTAAGTGTCTGAGATTGGATTGGAACTCAGGTCTTCCTGACTCCAAGCCCAGTGCTCTTATCTACTGCACCACCCAGCTGCCCCAAGGGAGGAGCCTTAGAACATGGAATGACAGAATTAGAAGGCCATAGAACATAGTTTTGTTTTTGTTTTTGTTTTTGTTTTTTAGTTAGACAGAGACTTTGAGGTCATCTAGTAGAATTCCTTCAGTTTGGGACTGACAGGCGTGCGTAAGGCCGGCTCTCTTGGGGCTTAGCAGGGGAGCTGGGCCTTGAGCCCAGGCCCAGGCCCTGTCCCGTCACTCCTTAGATTACATCATATTATGTCCCTCCTTCGATCAGCTTGATCAGGAAGGTTTAAGAGGAGAAAACAAGAAAGCCTCCATCCCCGGCTCTCCCAGGTGCCAAAGTGAAATGCTCGGGCAGGGTCAATTTTGGGAAAAGGCAAAGTTCTCCAGATGTTTCCTCTCCCCAATCAGCCTTGGGCCTCAGACAGGGCTGGGCTCCTCTTTCCATAAATCCTAGTCTGGGGCAGCTCCCAAACCTGGATCCCCTCCCCAGAACCCCACCCCTGCTCCCTGGCCAATCATTTCTCCCGGGCTCTTCCCCTCAGAGTCGTTCGGCATAAATGTCAACTAGCCTGTGACGTTGGAGGCTGAGAGCCTGCCTTCAAATCCTCCTCCTTCCTTCTACTGCCTTCTGGGAGCCTGGGCCAGTCCTTCCCACTCCCCTGCCTCGGTTCCCTCTTTTGTGAGAGGCTGAAGTTGAATTAAATGACATCTAGGGTCCCTTTCAGCTTTGTGTCTCCCCGGTAGAATGTAAGCTCACTGAGGGCAGGAATTGGCTTATTTTTCATTTTTGTATCCCTGGCATTTAGCAGTCAGTCAGTCAGCAAAGCTGACTTAGTATGTGTCAGGCAGGTTGCTAAGCACTGGAGATATGCAGAAAGGCAAAAACAGAGTCCCTGCCCTCAAGGAGCTTCCAATCTAATGGGGGAGACAACATTTTTTTGTACATACAAGATATAACCGATAGATATTAGATAGACTGATTGATAAAGCATCTGCCAGGTGCTTCTTTTGTGCCAGGCATTGTGCTAAGGCCTGTCCTCAAGGAGCTTACATTCTAGTGAGGGAAAACAATGCTCCATAACAGGGAAGGGGAAAGTTGGGGGGATGCTCTCTGCTCTCCTGAATAGTTTGCCTTGGAGAAGCCTAGAGAGATAGCTGGAGGCCTGGAGCCAGGCAAGATAAGGCCAAAACTCACCTGAGCCCAGTCAGGGTCGATCCAGGGCTGGGGTCCAAGTTACTGGTGGGCCGAGGTGGGGACGCCGGGGAAGCAGATGGAAGGGGATCTCACTAGCAACTAGAGGAACTGGGAAAGGCTTCCTGCAGAAAGAGGAGGGTTTCGGTTGGGACGCAAAGGAAGCCCGGGGTGGAAGGGGCCAGTAGTGGGAGTGGAGGAGGGCGTGTTCGACGGCTGGAGACAATGAGAGATGAGCCCATGTCACTGGGTTGGAGTGGTGAAGGGGAATGTACAGACAGTAATATGGAGGAAATGAAGACTGTGGTGGAGGGTGGAAGGTGTAAGAAGACTGGGAGTAGCTTCTGAAAGGCCTTGAACGCCAAACAGAAAGCTTTGGTTTTGATCCTGGAGACAATAGGGAGCCACTGGCGGTCCATGAGGGGGGTAGCGCCTACACTTAGTAGGTGCTTAATAAATATTTGTTGTTAAATCCTACGACACCGATTATTCCCAAGGGAGCCCCAGCCTTTTGTCCCTTGGGTCTGTCATCTGCTTCTTTGTTCTCTTTGTCTTTCTACTTTCTCTGGCATTCCCATTTCTGCTCCTAAGACGCCCGTAACATAGAACTGGCCAGTGCGGTTCCTCGTCACTTTGTGTGGCAGCCTTGTCGTGAAGGTGACAGCTTAGCTAAGCTCAGAGAGACCCATCTTGGGAAAGGCCTCCCCGTGATTTGTTTTGGGGGCCACAGCAACTCATGAAGACCATTTAATAAGGGATGGAAAGGCTGGCTTTGCATCTGTAGTGGGAGTGTGAAAAGATACAGTCGCAGAACCTGACGAGAACTTCAGAGAACCGTAAAAATGTTGGAGCTGGGAGGGACCTTAGAAGGGGAACTGCTTGTTAAGGCTAAAAAGGCTCCTGGATCATAGGTCTAAAGGTGGAATGGACCTCAGCGGCCAACCCCCCTCCCCATTTTACAGATGAGAAAACTGAGACTGGGCGAGGGAAGTGACTTGCCCAGGGATACTCAGGGAGTAAATGGCAGAGCTGGGATTGGAACCCAGGTCCTCTGACTCCCAGCTGGGCACTCTTTTCACTAAAATTCTCTGCCGGTCTCAATATGACATGGTTTGCCAGAGGCAGCTAGGTGGTACAGTGGATAAAACATTGGACCTGGAGTCAGGAAGACCTGAGTTCAAATCCAGACTCAGACCAGCTGTGTGACCTGGGGGAAATCATTTAACTTTTGTTTGCCTCAGTTTCCTCATCTGTAAAATAGGGTTGTTGTGAGGATCAAATGAGATAATATTTGTAAAGTACTTAGCATAGTGTCTGGCACATAGTAGTTGCTTAATAAATTTGACTTTCCTCCCTTCCTTCCTTCTATCCTTTCTTCTTTTTTCCCCTCTAAAAATAAACTAATTGGAAAGTGGCTTCACCAAGCTGGAAGAGACCTCAGTAACATCTGGTCTAACCCATATACTCCCCCAAAGAATCCCTTCCACAATATCCCCAAGAGGTGGGCTTGAAGACTTCCAGTGATGGGGAGCTCATTACCTCCTGGCAGTACCTCTGACTGTTGGCCTCTTTACAGCTCCCCACCATTGCCCTGCATTTGCCCTTCAGACACTTACAGACAGTCATGTGTTCCACCAGAATCCTCAAAATCCCCAAGCCTGCTTGGGTTGTTTCAATGCCTTCACAGGATAATAACAGACAAGAAGCTCAGCAGGCCCTGCAGCCAGGCTCCTGAGCTGCTGGGAGACCCAGGGGGACAGAGCAGGCTTTCCTTATGGTCTTAGAACAGGGGATGGCAGGGCTGGGAGGGGCCTGAGAACAGGGGATGTCAGAGCTGGGAGGGACTTGAGAACAGGGGATGTCAGGGCTGGGAGGGGCCTGAGAACTGGGGATGTCAGGGCTGGGAGGGGCCTTAAGACAGTGCTGGGAGGGACTTGAGAACAGGGGATGTCAGGTCTGGGAGGGGCCTTAAGACAGGGGATGTCAGAGCTGGGAGGGACTTGAGAACAGGGGATGTCAGGGCTGGGAGGGGCCTGAGAACAGGGGATGTCAGGGCTGGGAGGGGTCTTAGAACAGGGGATGTCAGGGCTGGGAGGGGTCTTAGAATATCATAGCTAGGAAGGATTTAGAAAATAGAATGTACAACTGAAGGTACCTTAGAGATTATCTCTTCTACCCTCCTCCCTCCTTTTCCATTTGGGGAACCTGAAGCCAGGAGAACATGGAGCACTGTACAAAGACATTGGTGCTGAATGAGAAGCATCCTCAGTGTGGAAGTGGGCAAGTCACGTGCTGTGCCTCAGTTCCCTGATAAAAATAATTCCCAGGCTCCCCAAGCTCATGCAGATTTCATCCTGTCCCAGGTCTTCCTAATTTATGGGATCTCTATCTGGGTCTTCCCAAGGAATGACCAGAGCTGAACAACAGGGCAGGCTGGCGTTGGCCCTGCCCTTCTCAAGGGGTTGTTTGAGGCCCATTCTGGAGGGGGGTGGGGGATGGTCAGGCAGCTGATGAGGATGGGAGGGGGAGGGCGCTGGGAGGGAGGGGAGCAAGGCTTCCTTTTGGAAATAAAAGCCGGGAGCCCGCCTCCCACCATCTCCAGAGGCTCCCAAAGGCTGGCTGCCCATTAATCTTCTGCTTCTCTCAATGGTCTCTATTCAGCTTCGGAGGAAAGGAGTGGAGAGTTGACAGAGTGTTAATCACAGAACAGCTGGCATTTTGGGGCCGCCTGAGCCTGGGGACTGAGGGGGTGTTAGGGGCACTGAATGTTTAGGTTTGAGTCCAGGATTTGCTGGCTAAGCTTGGCTAAGTCTTCTAACACTTCTGGGCCTCGGTTTCCTCAGCTGTCAAATAAAGGGATTGTACTATCTGATCTCTAGGACCCTTCCCACCTGGGTGTCCTCTAATCCCTTGAGGGCTTTGCTTTCTAAGCTGCTCAGAGTGGCCTAGGAAGGAGAGGCCCTTCCCCCCTCAGTGTCTGGGGGCCGCCTGTTTTTCTTCAAACAGGCCATCATGGGGATGCAAGAACAGGCATGTTGGGGAAAGCCTCATCCCTTCCTGATGGTGCCCCCTGGGAGAACAGTCACACTACCACAGATGAACTCCACAGGACCAGCAGATCTGACACTTAGAGCTGGAAGGGAACCCCGAGGCCATGTGGTCAAACCCCCCCTCCCCCATTTTATGGAGGAGGAAATGAGGCCTAGACGAGTTAAGTGACTCGCCAAAGTTACACTGGTAATAATGACAAAGGTGAGATCTGAACCCAGATCCTTGACAGTGTGACTTCTCCAACACGGCCCAGGCAACAGAACGTGGATTCATAGACCCTTAGACTTTCCACTTTTAGATGGCTCAGACTGCAGGGAAATTGTTCCTCTAGTCTGCCCCCCTCTGGGGCCAAGCAGAATGTGTCTAATCCATCTCCATGACAAGCTATCAGAGAGGAAAAGAAGGATCATGGGATTTTCTCCCCTTCCCTCTCGGTGTTCTGCCCTTTCCAGGGAAACATCTCTAGTCTCTCTTGCAGAGATTCTGAAAGTTTCTCTGGTCTGTTTACACGGGAGGTTGTATGCAGAATCCAATTGCTTTGCGGCTTAGATAAAAAACAGAGTGCTGGAAACATCCCTGTCCCGGAGCTGCTGGCATGAGGCTGTGGGCGAGTGTGGGCTTGCTGCGTGGGGAAGGACAGAGAGAGCCCAGCCTCCGGGCAGCTGGCACTCGGTGCCCCTGCCACTGCTGTACCTGGCACCTCACTCTGCTGCCAGCCGGGAACCTTGGTACAGCAAGCCAGCCAGGGGGGGAGATGGGCTTAGGTCTGCAAAGGTTCCCGTCATTATTTATTGACTAGACCATTGAAAAGGACCATAGAGCAGAGAATGTCAGGGCTGGGAGGGGCCTCAGAACAGGGGATGTCAGAGACGAGAAAGGCTTTAGAACAAGGAATGTCAGCTAGGAGGAGCCTTAGAACAGGGAAGGTCAGGGCTGGGAGGGGCCTTAGAACAGGGAAGGTCAGGGCTAGGAGGGGCCTTAGAACAGGGAAGGTCAGGGCTGGGAGGGGCCTTAGAACAGGGAAGGTCAGGGCTGGGAGGGGCCTTAGGACAGGGAAGGTCAGGGCTGGGAGGGGCCTTAGAACAGGGAAGGTCAGGGCTGGGAAGGGCTTCAGAACAGGCAGGCCTGGGATTCCTGGTTCCCTGGAGACACTGATTCCGCCAATACACCTCTACCTCCCTTCACCCCCAGACCCAGAAATAAGGGAGAGAAAGACTACAATTAACTCTAACCTTTCATCACTAAGGTCAGCTGACCTGGAGAAACCAGCAGGACTGAACTTGGGTGCTACGAAAGACCACGGACATGTAATGGAGGAGCCACTGGGAGGAGAACAGGCAGGCAGGGTGTGCTAGACATCCTTCAGTCTTAAGTTCTAAGGCATGTCCCAGTGTCCCCAGTTCTAGTGCCTTCCCTCTGAGGTTACCTTTTCTGTTCACACTGTATATATATCTTGTTTATAAGTAATTATGTGCCTATTACCTCCTCTGTTAGACTGGGAACTCCTGGAGGGCAGGGACTGGGTTTTTGCCTCTCTTGGTATCTCCAGTGCTGACAGTGCCTGGTATGTGGTAGGTGCTAAATGAATGCTTGCCCGTTGGCTAGCTGATAGAGTACTGGGGTGTCAGTTCCTCCTCTATAGGCCCCCCGACAGCATCTTTGGGGATGGCTGGAGCTGTGTGGCAGGGATGTCACATTCCCATGAGGTCTGGATTTCTTTGGCTAATTCTCTATATTTTGAGAGCTTTTCGTTGCACCAGTTTTGGAGGTTATGAGGATTTGGGGTGGTGACCTCTATTAGAAATGTTCTTAAATCTAGATGGGTTAGTGTTATGTGTGGGCAGCTGTGTTGTTAATGTTTATTTGTGTTGATTGATTCAGCCAATAACATTGTTGTTCTCCCTGAGAAGAGAACACGTACAATCTTCTATTTGTTGGGTGCATAGGTGCGTGAGATGTTACACACGCTTTCATGTGCAGTTACTATGTTGCTAAACTGTTGTTCCTTTTTTTTGTTGTTGTTGTTTTTCATTTTTGGTGAGGCAATTGGGGTTAAGTGACTTGCCCAGAGTCGCACAGCTAGTAAGTGTTATGTGTCGGAGGCCAGATTTGAACTCAGGTCCTCCTGACTCCTGGCTCCAGTGCTCTAACCACTGAGCCACCTAGCTGCCCCAACTGTTGTTCTTTGTTACAAGAGAAGGCTCAGTTTGGAGGTGTGGTGGGCAAGAGTGAGTATATCTGGAAATTAGTGTGATGAAAATAAAAGGCATTAATTAAACTTAATAAAATAAAATGGACTTAATAATGTGTGCCCTGCCTCTCTCTCAGGGCTGTTGTAAAGACCAAATGAGAAAATGGATGGGAAAGTGCCTTGGAAACAAAATGATGGAGGGATTGTTTTTATTACTCCAAGCCACAGTCAATTCCTTGGGGAGGAAAGAAACACATCTGCAGGGCAGACACTGCCAGGGTCCTGGGACCTCTGACCGAGGCACGCTGGAGGGAATAAGGAAGGGCTCACGGAGTGGGGATGGAGAGTCATCTCTGCCCTTGGGATGCAGCTATAGCTGCTTTCGGCTGCATGAGTAACATTCTTTAGCACCTCACCGTTTAGCTAGGTTACTTCTGATTTGAGGCACTTAAGTTAATTATTAATAATAATGATAATAATAATAATAATAATAATAATAGTGAGCACTTATATATCACTTTAAGGTAAGCAAAGTGCTTTATAAATGTTATTTTATCCTCACAATAATCCTGGGAGGTGGGTGCTATTATAGCATCCATTTTACAGATGAAGAAACTGAGGCAGACAAAAAGTAAGTACCTTGCCCAGGGTCATACAGCTACTAAGGGTCTGGAGCTGGATTTGAACTCCGGTCTTTCTGACTCTGGGTCTAGCTTTCTCTTCACTGTGCCACCTAGTTGCTTTGTAAGCAAGAGATTCCAACTCTGCCACTCTATGACTTTGGGCAGCTCAGTTTGCCTCCGTGAACTTCGGTTTCCTCTTCTGCAAAGTGAGAGGAATGGAGTAGATGACCTCTGACCAACTTTCTAGCCGGAATCCTGATCCCCCCACGTGCTCCTGACGGCTGAGTTAGATACTGGAGCCTTCGCTAGGGAAACGCCCACCGCCCCAGGGAACACAGAGGGACACAGAAGACATTCAGAGCAGGGACACATCCCCCACCAGCTCCCAGAGACAAGTCTCCCTAGAGACTTACAGGGTCTCCTTTCAGTAGGCTGAACAGGCAGCCCAGAGCATGAGAGAAGCTGGTGCCTTCCTGTCCTATCCTTGCCTCGATTACTGTAACACACATAGGGTGCTTACCTGCACAAGTCCTGGGCCTTTGCATGGCTCAGGTGGGGGCGGGGGGGGGGGGGTCAGCTGGAAATTGTTCTGTTGCCCAGGTCCCCTCACTGTCCACAGTGTGAGTTCCTCTGATGGCCTGAAGGAAGCAAGCGGCCAGTGTGGGCGAGGCTTGAAGTTCACTTCTTCAGGACCCTCCCAGCTCTGACATTCTATGTCTGATGTTCTAAGGTTCTTTCTCTCTTTGACATTCTCTGTTCTAAGGTTCCCTCCCAGTTCTGATATCTTATGTCTGATGTCCTAAGATCCCTCCCAGCTCTGACATTCTATGTCTTATGTTCTAAGGTTCTTTCTGTCTCTGACATTCTCTGTTCTAGTGTTCCCTCCCAGCCCTGTCATTCTATGTCTTATATTCAAAGGTCCCTCCCAGCTCTGACATCTTACATCTGATGTTCCAAGGTTCCTCCCAGCTCTGACATTCTGTGTCAGACGTTCTAAGTTCCCTCCCAGTTCTTACATCTTATGTTGGATGTTCTAAGGTCTCTCCCAGTTCTGATATTCCATGTCATGTGTTCTCAGGTCCATTCCACCTCAGACTGTGTCCCTCCATAATCCTAGGAGGACTGGATTCTGAGTGTGTAGATGCCAACTCCACACTCTCCATCCCATGCCCAAGACCTCCCAGAGCATTCTGTAGCCTGAGGCAGAGGTGGACCAGGAGAGCAGAGTGTGGAGGGTTGGAGCCTGAGCTGTGCCAACTCCCCACCTCCCCTTGGCTGAAGTGCTGGGCTCTCTGCAGGGACCATCCCGCATTCCTTTGGCTACACAAACATCTGGAGTGGTGCTGATGGGTTCTGGAAAGGAGCCATTCTGGCTCAGGGGCCAGAAGGGCTGCCAAGAGCTATAAAAAGGGAAGGAGGGGACTGAGAAGCAGGTAGGCAGCAGGGCACAATGGAAAGAGCGCTGCTCTCAAGGTGAAGGACCTGGGTTCAAATCCTGCCTTTGACACTTGCCGCCTGTATGACTGTGGGCAAGTCACTTCCCACTGAGGCCCTCTGTGGGCCTCAGTTTCCTCCTCTGCAAAATGAGGGCACTTCAATCTTTAGATCCAGGATTTTGTGGTAAAAATCTTCTCCCTCTTTCAAGATGCATCTAGGGTTTGGGGTCAGTCCCTCCATAGTGGTGAGGTCACTGTTTCTCATTGCCATTCCACAATGGAGGGAGCAGTGGCATGTTAGGACTTCTTGGGGCCGCTGGGCAGCATGCCAACACTGGCTGCCTCACCCCATCTGGCTCCCACTCCCCCTGCTCCCAGGCACTGTGGGGTGCTTGAAAGAACGCTGGACATGAAGTCAGAAGACGTGGGTTCTTATCCTAACTGCCTTGTTTAACTTTGGGCAAGAACCTTTTCCTTCTCAGGGCCTCAGTTTCCCTACTCATAAAATAAGGGGGTTGTGTTAGGTATTGTCTCTTTCAGCTCCAACAGTTTACGTAGGGCTTCTATTAAATGAGAGCAACTGTACTAGCCTTTCTCAGCTCCAAGTGCTTTGAGCCTGTCCTGGGGGGGAGGGGCTTGCCAACCAAGGGAAAATCTGCCACTGGGGAACATTTTCCCTCCCACTCCCTAAGGCCTTCTGGAGCCAAGCCAAGTCTGACCCCTCTGGCAGATGACAGTAGCCCTTCTGATATTTGAAGACAGCCAGCCTATGCCTCCAAAGCCTTCTCTTCTGCAGAAGACAGCCTTAGATCCTTTAAGCTGATCTCGAGCCCCCCGCCCATCCTGGTCACCCTCCTCTGGATGTTCTCCAGTGAAGCCCCTAGGACTCCAAATGTCCCCAGGGTGGAGGACAGCTGGGCCATTTCCTCCTCATTCCTCCCCAAATTTACAGTAACTTTGAGGACCTTCCTGCTGTAGTTCTGACGCCTATTGACCATGCAGCTTTCTAAGACAGTTTGATTTTTTTTTTCCTCAGACAACCTGCTATGTAACCATACCTCATGTACTTGGACTCAGCTTTTTTGTACCTGTAAGGTTGATTGCTTGAACAATAGACATCTTACACTTAATATGTCCAGAACAGAACAAATTCTCTTTCTCCCTAAACTCTGCCCCCTCCTACCTTTCCTGTTACTGTGGAGGGCACTGCCTCCACCCAGTCCCTCAGGCTCCCAGCCCAGGACTCATCCTGGACTCCTCGTTGTCTCTCATGCCCCTACCTCCAAGCTTGTACCAACACTTGTAGAGTTCTCTGGTAGATTTCAACTCATTTTGTAGATTTCGTCTCTTGTAGATTTCACTGGGCAGCATCTCTCATCAATTTCACCTCTATGGCATCTCTTGTAAATTTCACCTGGGCAGCATCTCTCATCAATTTCAC
>NW_020953945.1:136964-157172 GCF_900497805.2 Vombatus ursinus | reverse complement strand
CTCTTGTAGATTTCATCTGGGCAGCATCTCTCATCAATTTCACCTCTGTAGCATCTCTCAAACACACCCCCTTCTCTTCTCTGACACTGCCTCAACCCTGTTGCAGCACCTCACCACCTCACACTTGGACTATTGGAGTAGTTGCTGGGGGGGGGGGGGGGCGATCCAGTCTCTCCCCACTGCAGGCCACCCTCCATTTAACCTCCAAAGTGATTTTCCTAAAGCTCAGGTCTGACCGTGTCACTCCCCTACTCAGTGGTTTCCTATTCCCTCTAGGATGAAATACAAAATGCTCTGTTGGTCATTCAAAGCCTTTCAAAGCCTACCTTGCTCCTACCTGTCCAGTCTCCTTACTCCCCATCAAATACTCTTTGATCCAGTGACGCTAGACATTCCATCTCTTGGCTCCAGGCATCCTCTCTGGCTGTGTCCTATGTCTGATGCTCTTCCTCCTCATCTTTACCTCTAGGCTTCCTTTAAGCTCCAACTAAAATCCCAGCCTCTACAGGAAGCCTTCTCCAACATCTCTTAATTCCAGTGTCTTCCTTCTGTTAATTATTTCCTATTTATCCTGTCTATAGCTTGGTTGTTGTTGTTCAATCAAGTCTGACTCTTTTTGACCCCATTTGAGGTTTTCTTGGCAAAGATCCTGGAGCAGTTTGCCATTTCCTTCTCCAGCTCATTTCTTGGATGAGGCAACTGAGGCAAATAGGATTAAATGACTTGCCCAGGGTCACATAGCTAGTAAATGTCTGAGGCTGGATTTGAGCTTAGGTCTTCCTGACTCCAGGCTCAGCACTCTATCCACCGTGCCACCTAGCTGCCCCGTCCACAGCTTGCTTTGTATGTATTTGCATGTTGTCTCCCCTGTTAGATTGTAAGTTCCTTGAGGGCAGGGATTCTATTTTCCCTCTTGTATCCCCAGCACTTAGCATGGTCCTTGACACATGTAGGCACTTAATAAATGTTTATTACTTGATGGATTGAAGTACAGATCTTTACATTTATTCCTCTCACATTCTATTTTCCTAGATAGAGTCTAGCAATCTAGCTTGTCAATCCTGACTCATGAGAGTGTGAAGAATAGACTTTGTAAACCTTGGTGCCCTATAGATGTGGAACTTGGTATCGTCATTTCCTTTCCTTCAGTATCTCTCTTTCCCTACCTCCTTCCCCAGGTCAAAGTTGACTCTAACTTTGTCTGCCTCTCTCCAGGACCTCGACTGGCTACATGGTACTCTGGACAGAACCCTGGTGACCTGGTTCTGCAGCTCGGTGGGGAGGATGGGGATCCTGGACAAGTCCCTTCTGCTCCCTGAGCCTCAGTTTCCTCCTCTGTAAAACAGAGAGGATAATCTCTATCTTGCATCTTTCATGGGGTTGTTGTGAGAATTAGATGAGATGATGGATGGGAAACTGCTAAGAAGTACTCCTGTATGAAGGAGAATAAGGTAGCCCATGCTACGCTGTGGATCATGGCTGACTGTGTACTCTCTCCCTCTCAAGAAATATGTACCCAATGGCATGTGTGTTCCTCCAGTGCCTCAACCCAAAGGAAAAAGTTAGGAGGGAATTGGCAGTCCCAAAACGACTTAGGTGTGATACTTGAGCAGGATGTCTTTCTTGGATATACCACGCATCATCTAATGTAGGTGGCTGCCTATTCTGCCAAGTCAGAAAGCCAGCTTGCCAGGGAGGAATGTGGGGGTGGATGTGATAGGATTCCTCTGTCACTTTGACATTCTTATTGCCAGGACAGCTTTTGAACTAGATGATGGTTCTCCAGATAAAAGAGAGAGTCTGGACTCTTAGGGGGATCGGCCCCCATCTGACCATCCTCTGAATGCAAGAGAGGGGGAGGAAGCAGGATATATGACTGAGCAATGGGTCACATGGAAACATTTCTGAGGTCTTAGTGGCTTGAGACCTCCATAGGAGTTAACAGAGAGACACGGCAGCCCCAAGTCCCAGTTAGATCTGTGGTTCCGTTAAGAGGGGCATAGTGTCTAGGAATAAAGATGTGTCAGCCCCCCTGTACTCTGCTCTGCTCAGACCCCCATCTGGAGTAGGGGGCCCCGAGAAAGGTACCTCCCTCCCCAGCACTAAGATGCTTTCTGCCTACAAACAGTCACAGCCAGTGTTTTTATAACATCTTGGTGTTTGCGAGGCATGGCACCTATGAGTTCTCATTTGGAGGCTGGCTAATGAATGGTCCATGCCTGGACTCCATTGACACTGTGTCATTAAGGAGTGTCCAGATGAGACCAGTCAGAATGGGTGGGATCCCTTCCCTGTAAAGGGATCCACTGTAGGACCTGGAGAGGGGTTAGCCTTGAAAAGAGACATGAGAGCCGGCTTTAGCTATTTAAAGGGCTGCCACGTGAAGGAAGGAATGGCTTTGTTCTACTCGGCTCCTGGTCCAGAACCAGGAGTAGTAGTGGGGGGAGGGGTGTGGAGGCTGACTGAGGCTAGATAGTCAGAAAGCCTTCCCAACAATGGCAGCTGTTTCACAAGGGGAACAGGCTGCCCAAGGAGAAGTAGGGAGTTTCCTGTGGCTGCAGATCTTTAAGCAGAGATCCGTGAACAACTTGGCCAGCTTGTTAGAGACAGCATTTCTTTTCTGGGTTACCAGATTGTAAACTGCCCTGTCTGAATTCAAAATTC
Source organism: Vombatus ursinus (assembly GCF_900497805.2). Classification (NCBI taxonomy): domain Eukaryota; kingdom Metazoa; phylum Chordata; class Mammalia; order Diprotodontia; family Vombatidae; genus Vombatus; species Vombatus ursinus. The sequence goes on along the minus strand of NW_020953945.1, from coordinate 154,508 downwards.
AATATTTTGCCCATCCCCGAGGCCAGTATCCTGAATCCAGGAGGTGCTTCACGCCATATTGGTGGGAGTATAGACCACACCCTTAAAATACAGGAAGTATTTAGTAAACACCTACTGAGTGCAGACTCCTGTGTTGGCATTAGGAAGCCCTGTCATTCTGGGGGCTTAGGCTCTAGAAGAATAGTACCTCCCAAAAGGCCACTAAAACATAGGATCATGGTCCTGGAGCTGGAGAGGACCTTATAAGTCACCGAATCTACCCCCTTCAATTTATGGAGGAGGAAACAGGGGCTCATAAAAGTGAGGGAACTTTCTAACCGTGTGAGAAAGTAGATGAGGCAGGATTTGAACCCAGGTCTTCCTGACTGCACATTTCGTGTTCTGGCCCTGACACTCCCCTGCCTCCGTCACATTCCGTTCAAATCTTGCCTTCTGTAGAAGCTCTTTCCCAGTCCTCCTAGCTGCCAGTGCCTTTCCTCTCTGATTATTACCCATTTACATTGGGGATGTCCTGTATCTACATTGTGGTTTACATCTTGTGCCTCCCTGGGGTCAGCTTGAGAGCTGGAACCTAGCACAGTGCCAAGTACACAGTCGTGGCCTAATAAATGCTTGCTGACTGATGGATTGACTACAGGAGGCCTTTCCTGATCCCTCTAGGTGTGAGTGCCCCTCCTCCCAAATTATCTACTGATCATTTTTATCTGCTGGTCTGCCTATAGCCTGTCTTGAGGAGAAAGTAGACTGTCTAAGGGGCTGTCTTGTTTTTATCTCTGTTCTGAGTGCCTAGTAGGGTGATTGACTCCTAGGAGGTACTGAATGAATGAATGAATGAACGAATGAATGAATGAATGAGTTGAGACTCTGGCTTCCAACATCTCCACATTGGCTTTATTTCCAGGATGGCTTTTGGTGCCAGCTGAGGCTTGGCATTTCTGAGGCTCTCAGGCCCTGAAGGCTCCTTCTTGGGCTATCTGTTCCCTACTCCCCACCCCCGTTACTCCCTGTCCCCTGTCCCCTGCCCCCCACCCCCCACCCCCAACACACACCCACATCCCATGGCCTGGTCAGAGTCTCCCTGAACCCTCCCATGACTGCTGGGGGGCAGGGAGCAGGATGCAGTAGGCCAGATGGGGGTGGAAGGGCACCTGTATGTGCCCTGGGTATCTGTAAGGCCGGGATTCTCAGTTCAGTATCAGTGAATCGATGGAAATGGCAGTCTTCGCTGTCCTGGGCTATTTGCAGAATGTTTTCTCCAACAAATTTGTCAGCTCCAGGAGGCAAGGACTATGTGAGGTGCCTATGTATGGGCTCGTTGGGGTGGAGGGGACCCTGGATGTCTTCTGGTCCAGTAGTCCCATTTTGTGGAGGAAGAAGTCAAGGCTCCTGAGAGGGGGAGGGACTCCCCAAGGTCACCCAGCTGCTTAGTGGCAGCATCAGGAATCCAACCCAGGCTTTAAAAAAAAAAAAGGATTCTAGAAGAGAACTCAGACACCAATAACCTCCTCATTTGACATCTGGGGAAACTGAGGCCCAGAGAGTTGAGGTGGTGTCTTACCCAAGGTCACATAGGTAGTAAATGTCAGAGGTAGGATTTGAACCCAGATTTTCTTGACTCCAAATCCAGACATCTCTCTACTGTTTTTTTAAGACCCCTCCCATTTCTGACATTACATGTTTTCACCCTACCCCCAGCTCTGACAGTCTCTGTTCTAATTCCCCTCCCAGTCCTGACATCCCCTGTTCTGAGGCCTCTTAGCTCCAGCATTGGGCTAGCGTGGGGTTCTAGGAATAAGAGCCGCCTCTCTGCTTCCGAGGTATGAATGGTCTGCCGTTGGCTGAATCTGGAAGCTGGACGGCAGCATCCCCATCTGCAGCGCAGGTCCGGGTTTGTCAGCCTCCTGCTGCCTGCTGGGCCCGAGCCAAGGCTCCAACGTCCAGGCCCATCCTGTCCTTTGTGGGTGGCTCAGCTTGGAGGCCCTCCAGCTCTGCGGGGGCCGAGCTCTCGAGGTACCTGTCCAAGGCTATTGTTAGCTCCTCCAAAGCCTGCCCCCTCCCTGCCTCCCTCCCGCTGGGGCCTACTCCTGTTCCATGAGCAAGAAGGGGAGACTCAGAGCTGGTTCTGAGATGCGAGAACGAGCCAGCCAGCCAGCGGTGCCCGCCGTTGGCACCTTAAAATAGCCTCTCACTTCCATCTAAAAATAACCAAATCCCAAAATGATGGAATCTTACTATTAATAGAGACATTCCCTCGCCCAGCCAGACTGGCTGGTCCTGGATTCTCCTTTGTGCCAGCTTTTCCATTTTGGATGGGCAGGAGGAAGGCGCGGGGAGCCAGAAGACTTGGGTTGAAATCTAGGCTCTGCCACTGACTCGCTGTGATTTTGAGCATCTGAACCTCAGTTTCCTCATCTGTAAATTAGTCAACTCTCTAAGACTCTAAGAGACTCCAAAAGAGTCTCTGTGTATCAGTGGAAGGAGTTTCCGCACTGGAAATTCCCTTATGGCAACAACTACAGGCCCAGACCAAAATATAATAATACTTATAGAACACTTTAAGGCTTGCAAAGTGTTCTGCAAATCTTACTTCATTTAAGCTGCATAGCAACCTTATGAGGTAGGCATTATCTCCTATTTTCAGAGGAGGAAACTGAGGCAAACTCACCCAGCCAATGTTGCAGGTAGGAGTTGATCCCCGGTCTTCTTTATTTCTAAGGAATTATTTTCTTCAGTGGGCTTTTGGACTTCCTTTTCCATTTGGCCAATTCTGCTTTTTAGGGCATTCTCCTCATTGGCTTTTTGGACCTCTTTTGCCATTTGGTTTAGGCTATTTTTTCTTCAGTGTTTTTTCAGGTGTTATTTTCTTCAGCATTTTTTGTGTCTCCTTCATCAAGCTGTTGACTCTTTTCTCATGATTTTCTTGCATCACTCTCATTTCTCTTCCCAATTTTTCCTCTACTTTTCTTACTTGCTTTTCAAAATTCTTTTCCAGCTCTTCTATAGCCTAGGACTGATTCATATTTTTCTTGGAGGCTTTGGATGTAGGAGCTTTGACTTTGTTGTCTTCTTCTGGTTGTGCGATTTGATCTTCTTTGTCTCCCAAGTAAGATTCTATGGTCTAACTTTTTTTGCACTGTTTGCTCATGTTCTCAGCCAATTACTTGAATTTTTAACTTTTTGTTAAGGTAGGGCTCTGCTTCCAGTATGGAGAATGTACTGTCCTAAACTTCAGGGGTTTTATGCAGCTGTTTTCAGAGATACTTCTTGGGACCTGTAAGTTTTCAGTTCTTCCAAGGTGGTATGATCAAAGGAGAGGTGTTTAGTCCTTTCCTGGTCTGTGCTGTGGTCTATGAGTAACCACAAGCACTCTTTTCTGCCTTGGAACTATGAGGAGGAGTCCCTCTCCACCACCACCACCAGCTCCACCATGCCAGCACTCCTTCTCACCCTGGGACCCAGATCCAAGCATAGGCAAAGCAAGAGAATCCTGCCTCAGCACCAGCAAAAGATCCCTGCAATCCCCCTCTGATCAGCCGTTCGATTCCTCCTCAGTTTATGCTCCGAGAGCTCCAGAAGCAACCGCTGCCCCAGGGCAATGCCAGGATAGGGGTTGGGACCCAGCTTCTCTCTCACCATGGTCACAGACCTTCTAAGTTATCTTTGGTGTTTGTGGGTTGAGAAGTCTGGAAACCACCACAGTTGCCCATGATTCAGTCCTCTGTGGCCTGCTCTGGGTTCACTGGGGCCCATTTTTGCTGGCTTAGCCCACACTGAACTGCGCTCCTCTCCCAGCCCTGGGCAACAGACCTTTCCCATCAACCATCCAGGTTGTCTTGGGCTGGAAATTTGTTTCACTTTGTCTTTTTGTGGGTTCTGCTGCTCTAGAATTTGTTTAGAGTCATTTTTTTACAGGTATTTGGAGGGGTTTGGGGGAGAGCTCAAGCAAGTCACTGCTTTCACTCCACCATCTTGACTCTGCCCATCTGATCTTCTTTATTTCAAGGGAGGCTGCCTTGCTTCTGGGCCAGGCTGGTTTCCTAATTAGGTGGCCCTCTGTGGACAGGCTGGCTGGGCAGCCAGACGTTGGTCTTTCTACAAGCAGCAGACATGCACTGCAAAGAGGGGTCAGATTCTCCAGAACCGGGGCAAGTCAGGCAGCTCGGGTCAGGCTCGCTCTATGCATCAGGTTTGGTCTTAGGTGAAGACAAGCGTTGATAGGGTGAGATTCAGGGCTTGCAGCAAAGGCTCTACTCCCCAAAACCACCTCACCAAGTCACAACATCTTAGACACGGCGACGCGAACCTTTCAAGGTCCATTCTCTCCCCACCTTCACCAGCCTACCAACGCCTTCTCATCTTTCCTCTGCTCCCTGCCAGATTCATCTTTCTTCCACACCAAGATCTGGTCTGGCCTGTCCTCTTCTTCAGAGCCTTCAATGGCCCCCCAGTCCAAAGAGGTCCAAAGAGCTTGACCTGACCTTCATGGAATCACAGCATTCCAGAGCTGAAACCCATACCCCCTCCCGGTAACCTGCACAATGACATCCCCAACCATCATCCAGTCTTTGCTTGGAGACTTTCAGTGATGGTGGAACCCACAGCTTCCATCCTAAAATGAAATAGGCCTGCCCAGCTAAGATTCTACCTTCCTTGGGAAGCCTGTCCCCACAATCCCCCTCAATGCTATGCTTTCCCTCTGCTGGTCACCCCCATTTATTTATCCCTTGTTCATCCACAGATGATAGGATATTGTCTCCCCCATTAAACTGTAAACTCCTTGAGGGCAGGGACTGTCTGTTGCCTTTCTTCATATCTCCAGTGTTTAGCAAAGTGCCGGGCACATAGTAGGCACTCACTAAATGTTTATTGACTGACTGACTGATTGATTTACCTCCGCTGCTTCCTCTCCCCACCCCCACCCCCAGACATCCCCAGAGAGAAGAGCAGTTGTTTCCAGGAATTGGGCATTGAAAAGATGGGAAGCAAGAGGCCCATACTTGGAGGGGGAAGATGACTGGCAGGGTGGGGAGAATGGATCGGAGAAACTGGAGGCAGGAAGTCCAATTGGGAGGCCAGTCTGGGACAGGGGGATGAGGGTCTGGACAAGAGTGGTGACCTTGGCTGAATCAGGCTTTGGGGGTGGTTAAGGACCTCATCCTTGGACTCACCCAGAGTTAGTGACTGAGCCCAGGGTAGTCCCCAGGCCTCCTCCCAGTCTCTTCCTAGACCAATTCTATGGCTTTTCCCATCGTCCTGGCTGTCTCCTGTGTTCTTTCTGTCTGCTCCCTGGGTTGCCAGGCCTGTTTCTCAAATTAGCCTGTGAATGAGTCCAGGCTTAGAGCAACTGACTCCTGTCCTCTCCACAGTGTGAGCCAAGGCAGGGCCAGGAATTCAGCAAGCTTGGATGACTGAGGGTGCTTTGAGATCCCTGCCCTAAAATCTTCCCTTGGATGGTTTTAACTGTGAGAAATCCATCTGCATTTGGAACTCCAGTCACTGTGATCTTGACAGGGCTAACATCTTGTGATGGGTGGGCTGGGGAAAAGGAGGGAAGGAGAAAAGAATAAGCATTTCTTCTTTGTCGTCTTCTTTTTTTTTTTTTTGGGGTGAGGCAATCCAGATTAAGTGACTTGCCCAGGGTCGCACAGCTAGTAAGTGTGAAGTGTCTGAGGCTGGATTTGAACTCATGTCGTCCTGACTCCAAGGCCAGAGCTCTGTCCACTGCGCCACCTAGCTGCCCCTAAGGAATAAGCATTTCCATACCTCCTACTATGTGCTAGGCTCTGTGCTAAGCACTTTAGGATTGTCGTTTCATTCGATCCTCATAACCATCCAGGGAGATAAGTACCATTGTTACCCTTATTTTATAATTGAGGAAACTGGGGCAGGCAGAGGTTAAGTGACTCACTCACAGTCACCCAGCTAGTAAGTATCTGAGGTCAGATTTGAACTCAGATCCTCCTGACTCCAGGTCCACTGCTCCTGATGTCTGCGTTGATCAGAGTGGTTCTTTCCAATAAACCACAAGAAGGGTGGTTTTGGTGGTTTTAGACAGGATCTACGATTTCCTTGGCATGGAGAGCTCCCAGTGGGGATCCTTCCTCTCCTAATGTTGAGTCCCACATTTTGCGCACCTTAGTCTTAGAAAGATGTCCTTGAGGGGAGGTAGCCTGTTGGGGCCACACGGTCAGTGTGCGCTAAAGGGTGGTTCCCAGGGCTTCCCAGCTGAGGAGGCCAGCCTTCAACCTGCCGGGCACCCGGGCTTGATAGTTCGTTTCAGTTTTTCTACATCACTTTCATCTCCAAATGGATTCTTCTTCTACCCCAATGCACAACCAAGGGTTAGCAGCAAACACACCGCGTCCTTATGTTTGTTGCTGACATTTCAAAGGACTGTGGACATTGACCTGGCTCCTCCAGCTCTGTTTCCTCCCATTGCTAAAGTTTCCCAAAGGAGGGAGGGCTCCGTCACTAAATTCACCACCATGTGTTAAGCGCTTGCTGTATTCCGGGGATAGAAAGACAAAAACGTAGTCCCGGTTTTCAAGGATACAACATGTAAACAACTACGTTCAGTTAGTCAATAAGCATTTATTAAGCACTTATTGTATGCTAGGGATAGAAAGACAAAAACACAATCCAGGTTTTCAAGGATGCAATATATAAATAACCTGATTCAATTAGTCAATAAGCATTTATTAAGCACTTACTCTGTTCCCGGTACTATGCTAAGCCTTGGGCACACAAAGAAAGGCCCTGCCCTCAGGGAGCTCATAGTCTAGTTGGGGAGACCACGTGGGCATGGATAGGTAAATATGGGGAAGGTACAAAGTGAAAGCAGAGGCATATGGGGGAAACACCAACAGCTGGGGGGGTGGGGATCAAAAGAGGCCTTTGGAAGGAGGTGACCCCGAGGAGAGGATCCAGCCAAGCCAAGTAGGGCACAGACTGCCCCGAGAGGCTGCCCAGAAGTGGACACTAGAGCCAGGCCAGGCCTGTTTCCCCTCTGCCAGGGAAACGAGCCTGAGGCTGGAACAGTTTCCCCTCCCAGGCCTCCCCTATACACTGGATAACTGCCCCTGGGCCCTGTGGCCACCCCGGGCTCATCTTCTCTTTTGCTGCACCGCTGCAGGTGGGTCTCCAATTCTAGTGCTTTGTCCGCTAGGTCCAGCTGCCCTGGAGGCAACAAAGGCCAGAACACAGAACAGGCCGCATAGGACGGGTGGGGTTCTCCATGGGGCGGGAGGCCCGAGCTCCCTGTGTCTGCCTTTGCCTGGAGTCTCCCGCCTCCCACAGTCCAAGGGTGCCTCCTCCGTTGCCCTCACCTCCATTGTCTGCCCCATCCTGAGGATCGTACGTGGCTCTTGGGTGTCCTGGGAGGTGGCACAGAAGCCGACCAGACCCATTACCCTAAGGGTGGTGGGCAGGGCCATTTTACGGGGCGGGGGGGCAGCGTGGTGTGAGGGGAATCTTGGAAGCCCCTTTGATTCTGCTGGCTGGCCAGGTGCTTCTGGCATCTAGCGGCTCAGTGGTGCCAGGGGTAGAGCCCTGGGCCTGAGATCGGGAAGATCTGGGTTCTCTCACATTCTTTCAGTTCTAGATCTAGGACCCCAATCCCTACGGAAGGCGTTAGCTTAAGAGAAAGAGCATTGCATTCTGAGTACTGAACTTGGAGGCACAGGACCTGAGTTCAAATTCTGTCTCTGCTATTTCTATTGCCTCGGGCAAGTCTCTTCACTGGCCCTCAGTATCCTCATCTGCCACATGAGGGGGTTAGACCAAGCCCCCTAACATCCCTTCCAGCTCTGTGGTCTCAGGTGCCAGTGTTCAAAGACAAACAGACAGACACACACACACACACACACACACACACACACACGCGCGTGCACACACACAGTGGGCCCTGATCTGCTATTCCCACGACCCTCCCGTGTGGTTTAGACCCCAGGGAGAACCTCTGGTAGTCATTCTCCCAGCATCCCTGCCTGCCCTGCCCTTCTGTTTGTTCTGGGCCTTTCTCCTTTCTAGGACAGTGCCATTTAGTGAGTAGGCAGAATGTTGTATTTGGAATCAGGAAGTCCTGGGTTCAAATCTCACCTCAAACTGTGGGTGTGTGACACTGAGCAGAGATACTGGAGTGGTTTGCCATTTCCTCTTCCAGCTCATTTTACAGTTGAGGAAACTGAGGCAAATAGAGTTAAGTGACTTGCCCAGGATCACCCAGCTAGTAAGTGTCTGAGGTCAGATTTGAACTCAGGTCTGACTGACTCCAGGCCTGGCGCTCTATACACTGTAGTGCCACCTAGCTGCCCCCCAGGGATTTACAGATACTATTTTATTTCATCCTCATGAGTGGTCAGGAAGTGCCTTGAAGTGATAGGGCTAGAATTTGAACCCAGGTCCTTTGACTTCCAGCCCAGTGTTTTCCACTGCTTATTTTCTCATGTGATTCTGATTTCTGTGGCTAGGTCTCTATGTTTACAAAGCTGTATTATTTCACATTTTACCATTATCACGATTTCCACCTGGGCTTGGCAGAGTTCCTCAAGGCTGCTTGGTGATCCAGGGGCTGGGGACACCGTCAGCAGGGCGAGTGCCGCCAGATCTTGGGGCCCGACTCTCTTGGTCAGGCTGGAGTCCTCGGGCTGACATTTGGTAAAGGATAATGCTCTTGGCCTCCCTCCCCCTGCTGGGACACAGGGGCCTTTGTGGAAGCCACAGCCTAGCCCGCCTCATCGCAAAGGGCACAGCCCGGGGGGCAGGGGTGGCTGCCTCCCACTCTCTGCCCTTTAGCCAGGAGCCAGTTAGGAGGGGACGTAGGGGAAGGGACGAGTGGTCAGAGCAAAGGGGAGGCTTGGGGAGCGGCCTGAGAGAGTCCAGAGCTGGCACCCTGCTGAGCCCAGGGAAGGCGTGACCACAGTGCCAGGCTGGCTAGGAATGCCAACTGGCTAGGAAAGGAGGCACAGAAAAGCCCTGTTGGCCAGAGGCAGTGTGGTAGAGTGGATAGGGTGCTGGACGTGGAGTCCAGAAGACCTGGATACAAATCCCTGTGTGACCTCTGAGCACGTCCCTCCCCTGGGACTCAGTTTACTCATCTGTAAAATGAGGGGATTAGACTCTGTGGCCTCGGAGGACCCTTCCGGCTCCAGACCTAGCATCCTATGAGCTTCTCTCACCAAGTCTGGGAATTTTAGCGTCTAAGCTGCTTGCCTTCCCCCCTCCCCCACAGCCAAGTCACTAAGGATTTTAAAACTTGACCTGTGGTTGTTATATCGACTTTATTTCCCAATATAGCCCTCCTTCCTTCAGCCAGCCTTCCCAGGAAGCAAAGAATGAAAAGGAAAGAGTTTCTAAAAAGTGACCAGTATATTAACCAAGTGTGGCAGTATGGAAGCATTATTCCACAGTCAAAGGCTGGGAATGGGAAAGAGGCACATTTATTTATCTGCTGATAAAAGATTCCAGGTAGCCAGGAGTCAGGCCTTGCATGCTTAGCCGCGTGACCTTGGGCAAGTCACTTAACCTTTATCTGCCTCAGTTTCCTCAGCTGTAAAATGTGATAATAGCACCAACCAGTGTTGTCATGAGGACCACCTGAAACCGTATTTGTAAAGTACTCTGCACAGCCTAGCACACAGTAGGAGCTTAATAAATGCTTGTTCCCTTCTGTCTTGACCGAAGCGAGTTTTTTTTTTTTTTTTTAATAATTATACAGTGTTTCAGTTTTGTTTTCTCTTCTATTTACATTGTTGGGGCCCATCAGATAGCTTGTTTTCCTGATTGGGTTTTCTTCCCTCTGCCTCAGTTTATAAACATCTCCCCAAGCTTCTTTGAATTCTCAATCAATCAGCTAGTTATTGAGCACCTGCTAAAGGCTATGCCAAGTCCTGCAGATACAAAAAGGCAAAAACCAGTCCCTGCCCTCGAGCAGCTTACAATGTAGTGGGGGAGAAGTATATGTAAAGCTAGCCATAGACAGCATAAAAAGTAACTAACAGAGGAAGGCCCTGGGATTAAGAGGGGTGGGCTCTAGGGAAACTTCACTGGTATCTCGTAATCACTTTCATTAGCTCTTTGGCGTTTACAGCAGGCTTCTCTCAGAGCCACCCTGGGAGGGAAGGTATACACTTGCTGTTTTCATTTTACAGATGAGGAAACTGAGGCACAGAGAAGTGACTTCCTTCAGGTTCCAAAGGTCAAGGCAGGATTCCAAGCTGGTCTCAGGGTTCTGGCCTCCTGGCTTCTTCTTTCCAGCCTTTGGACTGAAGAAAATCTCTTTATTTGGTTAATGATTATGAGAGGAGGTGTGTGGAGGGCCCCTGGGCCTGATAGTAATCAGGAAGCCTCCTGACTGGCTGGGAGTGAACTTGGCATTGTGGCCTGGGTGATTGAGCTTGGTACAGGGCACCAAGTACCTGGCATTGCACCTGGCACAAACAGAGCGCTTAAACGCTTGTTGACTGATTGATGGAGACAGGCGAATCTGAAGTCTGTGGGTGGGGATGGATAGAAGCCTGGCTCACTAGTTCTGGGGGCATTGTTGACTTAGCATAATGCAGACAGTCCTGCCCTGGGAATCAGAAGACTTGACAGTTCTGCCTCTGATTTGCTGGGTGACCCTTCACTTCTCTGGGCCTCAGTTTCTCCATCTGTAAAGTGAGGGGCGTTAGGCTTGATGACTGTAAAGCTAGGATATTCTCTGAGTCTCTGGGCTCCTGAGCCTTTGAAAATTAGGATGAAAGCTGTAACTAGCCAAAGGCCAATGAGGCTTTGTCCCAGGTCACCCTATGAGGGAAGGACATGTTCTTCCCCTACAGTGACCACCAGCCTTGTATCAATGCTCTCCTGTGGTGGGTGGCTGCCATCTCTAGGGTCCTGCCACTCTGCCTCTTCTATGAGACCCACCTTCCCCTTCTTGGAGGGAGCTGTGCCCTGACAGCGGCAACAGTGGACATTTCTCTCGCTCAGTACAAAATGATTCCTAGCTGCGGCTCAGATCATGATGACTTACTCATCCTCAGAATCTCAGAGGAGGAACAAGTCTGGGACCTTCCAGTCCAGCCCATTCTTGACCAGGCATTCTTCTGCCACTGCCCAACATCTAGCCTTGGACTGAAGCACTCTGCGGCGGCACCCCAACCCGCCCCCACCTTTCAACATTTCTCAACGTTAGATTTTCCCTTGGGTCCAGATCTGCCTGCCAGATTCTCCCCATCTTCGTTGTCTGGCGCAACAAGGCAAATCCATCTCGCCAAGGACAGCCCTGCCAAGTGGATGACTACAGCTACTGTATCCCTCCTAGTCTTCCTTTTTCCAGCCTAAACATCCCTGGGGCCATGACCCCAAAGCCCACTGTCCTCCTGGTTATTCTCCTCTGGACCTTCAATCATGGCACCCATAACTGACATGGCACCAGATATGGGCTGACATGAGCAAAGGACGGTGGGATACAGTTCGGCAAGCTATGATGCTCTGTCTCAGTGCATGCCAAGGTCCCACTCACTGGGCATTTGGGATGCTCAGTCACATCATTGACACATGATTTTGAGAGGGAAGCTCGATATAGTGAGTGGGACCCTAGAGTTAGACCTGAGGTCAAATCTTGTCTATACTCCCTCTATGTGTCTCAGTTTCCTTGTCTGTAAAATGAGGGGGGTAGATTCAATGATCTCCTTGGCTCCTTCCAGCTCTCCATCTATGTTGCTGTGGTTTTTGTGGACCAGGTGTGTGCCCCCTGTTCCAGGATGAAATAGCTCCTTCCAGTCCACAGATGTGTGGTCCTGTCACCCGACTCTTTCTCAAGTCTTTCTCTTCTGTTTGACTAGACATATTCCCATTGGGAGCTGACGCTTGCTTTCAAAGCTTTGTTAGTTATGCTGTGCCTCAAATCATCCCTCTTTCTGATGGAAAAAGACTTTTCCTTTGCTTTCTCCCCTTTCCTCCTCCACCCCTTCTTGGCCACCAGCTCAAAAGGATGACTCATCTTTCTTGTACACACTTCCTGGCCTCCCGGGCTACTGTCTGCCCATCAGTCAGCACATGGGATGGGCACATGGAGTAGCTCGAAAGCCCTCACTCTTAAGGACTCCTTCTGCAGAGAAATGGGACATTTAGGAGCTGTGTGGCCCTGGCCAGGTCATCACCACTCACTACTTCAGTAACCCTATCTGGAAAATGGGGATAATAGCATCTACTTCTCAGGACTGTTGTGAGCATCCAGTGAGATGATGTATGAAAAACTTGGAGCTGGCGATATTTTTATTCATTACTGAAGATTTTCATCACGGATGGAAGATTGGGGTCGTGGGAAATGGCAAGCGTGAAGGAGATAGATGGAGATGCTAGAACTTCATAGATGTAGAGATACAAAGGATCTCAGAGATCATCTGGTCCAAGCCCCTTCAATTTACAGATGAGGAAACTGAGGCCCATCCAAGTAAAATGACTTAACCAACGTCACTGAGGTAGTAAGCAGCTTCAAACCTAGGTGCTTTGGCTCAAAGTCTGGTGTTCTTTCTACCATACCCTGGTACTTTTCTGATGAGTGGGTAGATGCTGTATGGGGAAGGGTAGATGGTGACAAAGGCAGCCAGTGTGTGTTGGGGGGTGTTGCCATTTTCCTAAAGCACAGGGCTGACTGTTACTCCCTTGCTTAGTAAGCTCCAATGACTCCTTGTTACCTGTGACATCAAATGCAGATGCCTCTCTCTGGATTTTAAAGCCCTTCCAGCCTGGCTCCTGCCTACCTTTCCATCCTTATTACACCTGATTCCTCTTCACACACTCTATGGTCTGGGCAGACTACCTTTCTTGTTTCTTACACATAACACTCCATGTCTTAGCACCTGAAGGGCCAACCTCCTCGCCTCTTTGCCTCGGAGAATCCCTCGTTTGCTTCAAAGCTCAGTCAAGCATCACCTTCTACATGAGGCCCTTCCTGGTCCTTCCAGCTGCTAGAGCCACCTCTCTCTTCCTCCAAAAGCATAAACAGAAATTTACCTGGAGTAGGTTTGGCGCATATCTCTATATGTACTTGCTATTACCCCTGGAAGACTGTAAGCTTCTTGAGGGCAGGGAACTATTTATGTCTATGTACAGTCCCTGGCGCAGACCTGGTATATTTTAAATACTTGCTGGTTGATGGCAATCTCAGAGGCAGTTGGTGAAGCTGGTGGTGATGGTCAAGTTGGTGATCAGAGCAGGAGGATGGGGAGAATGCAGATGGAGGAATGAGGAAGCAGTCAGGGAGTGATGTGTGATAGGAAGGTTAGGGAGAATGCTGAAGGTGGCGGCAGTGATGGGGGCCTCCAGGATGGTCATGCTAAGTGTCTGGTAGCACAGAGAAGACCCTTCCAACCTGTGATGTGGGCGTTGGTGGGGCGGGGTGGAGGACAGAGAAGGGCTGGGGTCTTGGTGGGCAAGATTGATCTTGGGAAGGATAAGATAATAGAATCCAGATGAGTTTTCCACCTGGGGGCATGGAGAGGCTGTTTGTACCAGGAAGAAAGGCCTTGACTTAGAGTGAGAGGACTTTGGTTCCAATGTTATCTACTCTGTTATCTACTACCTCATGACGTTAGGCCATTTGCTTAGGCTCTCCAGGCCTCAGTTTCCTCCTTTGTAAAATGAAAGGGTTAGCCTCTGAGGTCCCTTCCTGCCCTAGCTCCAGATCTCCTGATCCTCTGTGAGTGGGGAGGGAAAGCTGGCTCCCTGCTGCTGCCTAGCCCTGGGGCGGGTACTCTCTGCCTGTTTTTCTCCCGCCCACCTTCTGTGGACAGCCCAGCCCCATCAGTTCTTTGTAATGGGGCATGTGATGGCCGAGGCTGACTGGGGGAGGACAGGGGAATGGGTGGGGCAGGGCAAGGGCGAAGGGATTCTTTGGGCAGTGGTGGAGCTCCAAGAAAAAGGGAGGGGATCCCTGTCCCTTCTCTCTCCTGGACTGTTGATCGGTGTGTCTGGTAGAATGGAAGCCAGAATTCTGTTCGTTGTTCTCTCCTGGGGCAGGCTGACCCTGTTACTCTGTCCCAGAAGGAAACGCTGTCTTTCTGACCGCCCCACTCTTAATTGAATGACGTTATAGTTTCCTGTGTTTCTTGAGTCAAGGGGCCAGTGATCTGCTTTGGCTTTCTCATCTCAGGCCATGCACCAAAGGCCTCACAGACTGAGTTAGAAGGGGCCCGGAGACCCTCAAGTCCAACCCCCTTGTTTCCAGAGAAAAAAATGAAGGTCAGAGAGGCTGAGTGCCTTTTCACGGGTCACACAGATGTCCATTTTACAGATAAAAAACCGAGGCTCAGACAGATGAAGAGATTGGCCCATAGTCACATAGTTAACTAAGTGTCTTCCTAACTCCCAGAGCCCTTCATTTCAAGTCAGAGGACCTCCATCCGAATCCTGCATTCCCTGGGTCACCTTGTTTAACCTCTCCGGGCCTCTGCTCTGTAAAATAGAGGGGAGCTTTGGGGTGCTTGGACCAGGGGGCCACTGAGGTGCCTGCTGGTTCTTGATCTTACCACACTCATCCTCTCACGCAGCCTATAGTTGAGCAAGACTTCCTTCCAAGAATCCCTGAGCAGTGGGCATCCGCTTTGGCTGTAACATGGACCTCCCAAGGCGGCCCCCTTTATTTTGGGACAAGTCTGATTTGGGGAAGATTTCCTGATTTATCATCTTCCTCTCCTCAACTTGTGACCACTGTGCATGGAGCTAATTGCACAAATACTGGTAAAGCCAGGATTTGAACCCGGTTCAGAGATCTGAGATCATTCAGTCCAATCTCCTCATTTTACAGAGAAGGAAACTGAGGACCAGGGAGACCTCAAAAGAGAGGTTCCAGAGGCAGATTTTTGCTTTGTGTGAGGGAATACTTCCCACCGATGAGCTCAGGCTGTCACCAGACGGAACGGGTTGCCTTGGGAATGGTGGCGGTTCTCTGTGGATGTCGTCCAGGGGAGGCTGGGTGACCAAGTGGGGGATGCCTGGTGTAGCAGCTGGAGTCAGAAAGAACTGGGTTCTACTGCTGTCACGTAGTAGCTGTGTGACCCTGGATGAGTCACTTAATCTCTGTCTGCCTCAGTTTCCTCATCTGTAAAATGGGGATAATAACAGCACCTACCTCGGAGGATCAAAGGAGGTCATAATTGTAAAGTGGTTAGCACAGTGCTCAGCACGTAGTGCGTACTCTATCAATGTTAGCTGTTGTTATTATCATTACCAGCCACTGTGCTAAGTGCCACAACCAGACAGTCCTGCCCTCAAGGGACTTACATTCTGATCTACTCCAACACATTGAAGGGAGCAGTGACTAGGGAGGGTGTTTTGATCTGGGAAGTCGCAAGGATGGTGAGAAAAGCCACGTGGCAGTCCACGGATGCATCCTTCCTTACCAGAAGCCATGATCTAGTGATCCGATGATATTTCCCAGAGAAAGTGGTAGGAAGAGGGAGAGGGAGGAAGGCATAGCAACGGGAACGTGGCCGTGCTTGGGTCTTAGGCTAGCTGAACATAAGGAGGTCTCCCCAATCTAGACAGCAGGTGTTCCCAAGATCCTCCAGGGCTGCTCAGATACGGATGAGGCCAGATGTCGTCGGAGGCCCTGTCTGCATCACCTTTGATGCCTGGCCTGAGATGTGAAAGATGAAAACAAATAGCCGGATCCTTGCCTTGGGGAACGCAGGCAGCCCCAAGGTCACCCACTGAGAAGTGGGGTCCAAAGACTGGGGTTCTAGTCCAGGCTTTGACACCCACTAGTTCTGGGCCTTTGAGGAAGTGATGTCACTCTGAACCTCAGTTTCCTCCTCAGTGAAATGAGTGCTTTGGCCCACATGGTCTCTGTGTTCCTCATCACACACTCCTGCTGCCTCGGAGTCAGCCCCTTTGGTGGGGCTCCCTTTTCCTGTTCTTCTCTCTAGGCATGACCCTGAGGACTAGCTGGCTTTAGAAGCACCATTGATTGGCATTTCTGGTCTCTCTCTACAGGTGCCCCTGGTTGACCAGAGCCATCTCCCCCGCTGTCCCCATCTACAATGGGATCGTTTTCCTCTTTGTGTTGGCCAACTTCAGCATGGCTACCTTCATGGACCCCGGTGTCTTCCCTCGAGGTAACAGGGAAGGGCGGGGTGGTGGGATGGGGCTCCGGGGTGGTGGGATGGGGCTCTGGGGTGGTGGGATGGGGCTCCGGGGTGGTAGGATAGGGCTCCGGGGTGTAGGTTGGGATCCAGGGTGGCCACTGGCTCAGTCACCTCTGCGGGGGAAATGGGAGGGCACCTGGTCACCAGCCACGGGTGAGGAGCAGAGCTTGTGGTGGGGATGACAGGGGAACCGAGACTCAATGAGACCAAACCAATGGGTGGCACCTTCAGAGCTAGGGTTTGAACCCAGGACCTTTGACTCCATAGTTAAGGTTTTTTCCTACTATCCCAAGGAAGAGGACTTATTGTGTAAGGGCACCAAAGGGCTTAGAGTGAGGCGAAGCCTGGGATGGATCCCACAGCCCCCAGGGAAAGGGAGGAAGGCAGAGGAGCTTGTCTGGGGCATCTCCACTGCAGTGGACACAGGGCATCTTCATGTCTAGGACTTTCATGCTGCCCTGTGTTCTTTGAAGCATTGTACACAGGCTGGCCCTCCCCCATCTCTCCCATCCCCCTTCTCTGGATTTCAGCATCCCCTCGGGGCTAGATGACATGAAGTGGTGAAAAGAGCTTTAGATGTGGAATCAGGGGGCTTGAATTTGAATTCTACCTCTGTTCCTTCCTTCCTAAGTGACACTGGGCGAAGTCTCTTCTCTTCCCTAGTCCTCAGTTTCCTTCTTTGTAAAATGAGGGAATTGGACTGAATGATCTCAGATCTCTGACCTAGGTTCAAATCCTGACTCTACCACTATTTATTTGACCCGGGGCAGGTCCCTTCCCCCACTTTGGGACTCACTATTGTCCTTGGATGTTGCACTGGACGCTGTCCAGGGTCCCTCCTGGGCTCTGCTCTGGGCCGGCTCAGGCTCCCAGGCTGGAGCCAAGATTGGGAGCGGACCCTGAGCGTCCTCATCTACTGAGGCACGTCCTGGGTGGCTGGAGCCTCCCCCAGCCTTCTGGATGGGCAGTAACTCTCCTCCTTGGCTCTGCCTTTTGGGGTGTGAGCAGCGGATGAGGACGAGGACAAGGAAGACGACTTCCGGGCGCCGCTCTACAAGAACGTGGAGATCAAGGGGATTCAAGTACGGATGAAATGGTGCGGCACCTGCCACTTCTACCGGCCCCCACGCTGTTCTCACTGCAGCGTCTGCGACAACTGCGTGGAGGTAACTGCCACCAGCCAGGAAGCCCAGGGACTGGACCCGGGGCCGGGGCCTGGGGCTGGGCTGGAGACCCAGGGCTGGGCTGGGACCCGGGGAGTCCGGAAGCCCTGAGCTGTCTGGGCCACAACTGAGGGCCTGGGGCTGGGCTGGGGACCCAGGGAGGCCTGAAGCCCTGAGTTGTCTGGGCCACAACTGGGGACCCGGGGCTGGGCTGGGGACCAGGGTCCATGGGAGGCCACAACCAGGGAACC